>NC_141553.1:35802500-36402500 GCF_021556685.1 Rattus norvegicus
AGACTGAAGCTATTTTTTGAGACTGTCTCACATACCTCAAGAGGCCTCAAATTCACTTGTAATCAAGGATGGCCTTGAACTCCTGATTCTTCTGTCTCTACTTCCAGGTGTCAACTTTATGCTTTCCAACTGTATAACTCATGTTCGAGGAGAAGTTAAGCATTGGATTAGAAAGCAGGAAATGTTGATTGCCCTAATTGGAGAAATTCTATCCCCTAAGTTAACTAAAAACATGAACGCTAGATGGGAATAATGGGAGAAATAATACATTTATTTTGGTGAAATTTTGCATGTGTGAAAGTTTGGTTAACTAGGACCTTCGAGGTACTAGACTGCTTTGGTCTTACTCTGGGAAACAAAGTCTCCTGCAGACACTAGCATTTTAAGGTGACAAAGGTCAGAGATTATTTCTTTTGGTTTAAGCAGCAGGCAAGCATTCTTCCATTGGCGGCTTAGGGTATGGCTGTTGACAACACATTTTATTAAGGGGTCTTTAATGATAAAATATTAAACTAAAAATAAGCCAAAAATTACAGGTTTACTTTTCACTAAACAGACAATTGAACTACATGGTACAAAAATGAGTAGTAAGATTATTTTAAAATGAAAAATGGACAGAATAAACACTGAAATTAATTTTCCATCTATGAGAATTTCACAATAAATAGCTTACTTTGTATTATAAAAAAATATTTCTGCCAGGAAAAAAGTTTAAAAGTAGTTCAAAATCTATAGATCTTAAAAGAAAATATGATTAAACTATACTGACCTTGAATTAAGCAATAGTTTCTATGTACTACATTAGAAGTACATGTAAGAAAATACTAGTTTAAATTCCATCAAAATTTTAAAAAATTGAAAATGATAAAGTTAGGAAGTTACAATGATAAACTATAGACTAACTAGGTGTGATGGTTACTCAAATGTTTTTACAGATGATGTGCAGAATTAAGAACACTTAAAACTCTGTAACAGAAAGACAAGGAGCCCAAATAAACTTCTTTATGGTTTAAATATGGAATTGTCCCCTATAGGCTTTGGAAACATAGTCTTGAAGTCCCGGAGTTAGTCTAGAAGGCTGCAAACTTTTAGGAAATGCAGGCTCGCAGGCTCTGGTAGACGGCCAGGGATCATGTCTCTAAGGATGTGTTGTATGCTTCCAGGCAAATTCTTCTCCTCCAGGTTTTGCTCCTGGTTCAAGTTTCCTCCTCCAAGTCCAATCTATTTTCTTCCTTCTGCAGTATGGTAGCTATGGGCCTAAAACTCCAAGGCATAATAAACTTGTACTCCTGGAATTTCTTCCTCTGTCAGGCATTCTATCACAGCCACAATAAGAATAACTAATAAAATGGTCAAATACCCCCAAGTAGCCAGTTTTCAAAGTTAAGCTAACACAAAATATAAATAAAACATCATTATTCATTAAGAAAATAGAAGTTAACACTTTACACCATTTACATAATTAAAATTAATGAATCCAAATAAAAATATAATCACTATAACAAAATGAAAAAAGCAGTCTTTGAACAGGTTATATATAAATTAAAACACTTAGGCATTAATTGACGTGTTTAATAGTGCAGATTGTTCAGAAAATAAATAGCAGCTCATCATATGTTAACACGGAGATGTGTTTCTCAGTGATTTTACTCTTAGTTATCTGCATGAAAGCAATAAAAATACATTCACATGAATCTCATTAACAATATTCATGGTCCTACTGCAAACATAAATAATGACCATCATTGGAAACTAGTAAACTATGGTATAACCTCACAGTTGAATAAATTTGGCAATAAAAGTAAATGAAGCATAACCCTCATATTGTGCATAAGAAATAGTATACATTGATAAAGCTACTCTCAAATTCCATATTTTTATTATTCTATTTATAGTAAATGTCTCAAAAATCACATACATACGCATATACACACGTATATGTAAATGTATATTTGATGTATATGTAAAGTATATGTATATGTATGTGTGTGTGCATGTGTATGTGTATATGTATATGTGTGTGTGTTTGTTTTTTACTAAGAAGTTGTCTAAGGTTCTAATAAACATAGAGAAGAATTGAATTGAGTGCAAATAATTACAGTATTTCATTTAAAAGTAATAAGTAACAATCTGAAATTATAAGAATGCCTGCACTGCTATGCATATTTACTGAAATTATTTAATTTTATATTTCATTATAACTGAAACACATGGCAGTAAATTATAAAATTATTACCAGTGCAATTAAACGGTATTTTAGTCATCCAAAATTAATTTTAGAAGTATTTTCTTAGTTATTATAGCTACCTTGCAAATATAATTGTCCCCAAATAACAGATAATTAAAAAGAAGACAAACACATAATAGTTCAGTGAGACCTTAAGGTCAGTGTTAGAACAGTGGAAATGATATTAGAAGACAAATATTTCTAGCTCCTTAGCAACTTGTATACTACAAATGAACTCATGAGTAACAATACTCTATAAATCAATTCTTGATTTTTATTGGATATTTTTTATTTACATTTCGAATGTTATCCCCTTTCCCAGTTTCCTATCCATAAACCCCTATCCCATTCCATCCCCTTTCCTGTATGAGGGTGTTCCTCCATCCAACCACCCACCCATTCCTGCCACCCCACCTTAATATTCCCTTACACTTGGAGGGGTCCAGCCTTGACAGGACAAAGGACTTCTCCTCACATTGGTGTCCAACATGGCCATCCTCTGCTACATATGCAGCTGAAGTCATGGGTCTGTCCATGTGTACTCTGTGGGTGGTGGTTTAGTCCCAGGGAGCTCTGGTTGGTTGGTATTGTTGTTCTTATGAGCTTGCAAACCCTTCAGCTCCTTCAATCCTTTTTCTAACTCTTCCAACAGGGACCACATTCTCAGTTCAATGGTTGGCTGTGATCATTCACCTCTGTATTTGTCAGGCTCTGGCAGAGCCTCTCAGGAGACAGTTATATCAGGCTCCTGTTAGCATGCATTGCTTGGCATCAGCAATTTTGTCTCAGTTTGGGGGTTGTATATGGGCTGGATCCCCAGGTGGGGCAGCCTCTGGATGGCCATTTCTTCAGTCTCTTCTCCAAACTTTGTTTCCATATCTCCTATGAATATTTTTGTTCCTTATTCTAAGAAGAACTGAAACATCTATATTTGGTTGTCCTTCTTGAGTTTCATGTTGTCTATGGATTGTATCTTGAGTAATCCAAGCTGTTGGGCTAATATCCACTTACCAGTGAGTGCATACCATGTGTGTTTTTCTGTGATTGGGTTACCTCACTCAGGATGATATTTTCTAGTTCCATGTGTTTGCTTATGAATTTCACGAATCATTGTTTTTAATAGTTAAGTAGTACTCCATTTTCTGTATCCATTTCTCTGTTGAGGGACATCTGGGCTCTTTCCAGCTCCTGGCTATCCTAAATAAGGCTGCTATGAAGAGAGTGGAGCATGTGTCCTTGTTATATGTTGATGGATCTTTTGGGTATATGCCCAGAAGTGGTATAGCTAGGTTCTCAGCTATATCCAATTTTCTGAATCAATTCTTATAGAAGATTATTTTTAATAACATAATACTCTAAAAACATACTGAATATTGCTTCTAAACAAACTCATTAAAGGTTTGTTCCCAAAGAAATTTTATTCATATTCCTTTCTAAGTGCTATTGTGATAGAGATATCAAATATAAATATCACCTTAAGATGTTTCTTTTGTTTTCCTTTGGCTCTTTTTCTTTTGTTTTTTTTCTTTTGTTTTTTGCTCCTATTACTTGTTTGTTTTCATTAGTTTTGTTTTATTTTATGGTCAGTATATAGATACCTGTTAGTTTGGTAATGGGAGACATAAATGATGTGATTCCTGTTGGAAAGGATGGTGGGATAGAACTGGAAGTAGTTGGGAGAGGGAAACTTTAATGAGAATAGGTTGTCTGAAAATTTCTATTTTCAATAAAATAGATAAAAATCATATTTCCTTGTATCAGCAACAATTTGATGGTGACAGAAAGGATTTATGTACACACACACATACACACACACACACACACACACACACACACACACACACCCCTGCATTTACAAATATGAAAACACTGCATATAAAGAAAATACAGGTGGACTCTTCAAGTTCCTCCTCCTCAATGTTGGGCATTTTGGCTAAGGTCATCCCCAGTTAGTCATAGGTGTCTCTTACACCATAGCTCTCTTGGACTTTATAGAGGGTCCTCCCACCCGTTATCCCCCAGAATCTGTATATTTTCACTCATTCTCCTGACCCTCTGGGTTTCTCCACTGTTCCTCCACCCTACCTGAACCTGTTTCCACTTTTGCCTCTGTCTCCCCTCTCCTTCCCAGATCCCTCCCAGCCTATGCCTCCCATGATTATTTTTCCCTTCTAAGTGGAATTGAAGCATCCTTATTTGGACCTTCCTTCTTGATAAACTTCTTATAGTCTGGATTAAATCCTGGGTATTCTGTACTTTTTGGCTAATATCCACTTATCAATGAGTACATACCATGACTGTCTTTTTTGGTCTAGGTTAATTCACTCAGAATGATGTTTTCTATGTCTATTCATTTGCCTTCAAAATTCAAGATGTCTTTGTTTTCAATAGATGAATAGTATTCTATTGTGTGAATAAATCACATTTTCTGTATCCATTCTTCATTTTAGAGACATCTGAGTTATTTTCAGCCTCTGGCTATTACGAATAAGGTTGCTATGAACATAGCATGTGTCCTCAGGGTATTGTGAAGCAGCTTTTGGGTATATGCCCAAGAATGGTATAGCTGGGTCTTCATGTAGAGCTATTTCCAATTTTCTGAGGAACCACCAGATTGATTTCCAGAATGGTCATACCCATTTCTAATCCCATTAGCAATGAAGGAGTGTTTGTCTTTCTCCACATCCTTGTAAGCATGTGCTATCACTTGAGTTTTTGATCCTAGCCCTGCTGATTGGTATAAGGTTGAATCTCAGAGTTGTTTTGATTTGCATTTTTCTGATGACTAAGGATGTTGAACATTTCTTTAAGTTCGTCTTGGCCATTTGAGATTCTTCTGATAAGAATTCTCTGTTTAGCTCCATATACCATTTTTAAATTGGCTTATTTCGTTTTTTGAAGGTTAACTTATTGAGTTCTTTGTAATATTTTGGATATTAGCCCTCTATTGGATATAGGGTTAGTGAAATTCTTTTTCTAATTTGTAGATTGTCATTTTGTCCTATAAGAGATGGGGTTACTAACACACAGTTAAAATTTCTTACCCAGAATTGTTCCTGTCTGAAAGAAGAGCAGGGACAAAAATGGAAAAGAGACTGAAAGAAAAGTTGTCCAATAATGAGCCCAATTTGGAATCTGTCTCATGTTGGTGGAGGGTAGGCACCAAGGCCTTGAAATATTACTGATGCTATGATGTGGTTACATACAGCAGACTAGCATGGCTATCCTCTGCGAGGCCCTACCAGCTGCTGATTGAGACAGATGCAGATACTTAGACCCAACCATTGGACTGAAGTCTGGGAATTAGGGGAAGGATTGAAGGAGCTGAAGGGTATGCCAACCCCACAGTAACACCAGTAGTCTCAAATGATGAACACCCCCTCCAAACACACACACACACACACACACACACACACACACACACACACACACACACACCACATGCATACATGGCACATATATAGCAGAGGACTTAATTATCTGGATTTAGTGGACAAGGATGAGAGAGTGAGCCTAATCCTGTAGAGTCTTAAGGCTCCATGGAAGGGAGATGCCTAAGGTGAAGGAGAGGGAACATCCTCTCAGTGGCAAAGGCAAAAACTGCAGGAGGAGGGAAATAAATATAAAAGAAAAGTACAGTTGAAAATTGAAGGAAATCTTGCCTCCGCACTACATTAAGCTTATGCATGAGAGAGAACACATCACTTTTAAAGGAAAGATTATATTTTTACTAAAAGGTAAAATTTTAAAGAAAAATTGCATTTACTCACCTATATTTTACAATATCACCTGCATATTCTATCAAGCAGCAATCAAATAATGTACCCCATTTATTAGAAGATTCTTTGAAGTCATGTTACTTGTATATGGTAGGCAGACATTTTGAAACTTCAAAGGTCATGTTTTCACAATGTAATGAGAATGAATTCATTCTCATTTATCTGAGAACGACTCTAAGTTTAAACAAAGTAGGCAGTGGGCAGCCACACTTCTCAGAGCTGTAATGTAAAGGTTGACTGTCATAAGCAAGAGTTTCCTTGAGTGCTGCTTGGGTTCCAATTAAGTTCATCCAAATTTTGGAGTACCTCTCAAGCATGTTTATATTTCTGGAGAACTTGGTAACATATTAAGAAATCATATTTTTCCAAAACACAGTTATATTCATACTGTATAACTTAGTCATAGTATCTATTACTTAGTGTTTTTAGTAAAAGTGAACTTGTTCAGTGAAGTTAATGCTAATGAACTCATTAAATGTGCTTATTTTGTGCAAAGTGTAATTTCATAAACTAGTATCAGAAATTCATAAACCAACAGATGGGTTTCCATGTTTTTAAGCAGTCATTTATTGTACTTTAGGGCACTTAGTAGCAGAAATTATCAAGTATTAGGTAGATAGTATGTATATGCATATTCATATATGTCTATATTTTGATTTACAAACATTTTCAAGAGAGGCATGCTACTTAATGATATCTTAGCATTTGCAAAACTTCAGCTTCCTTTCCATAAGTAGTCAATTATCTTCACGTTTTTAAAGAATAAATGTGAAGAGTCAGGATTACATACTTCTAAAGATTCCCCAGAGAGCACAGGAAAAATATACTTTGAAGAATAGTGTTGCCTGTAGATATCCATATTTTGATATGAATATCTCCACTTGTCAGATGTCAGAAATCATTACAGCAGTTGTGGAGACAGTTTTGTGCATGAAGTTATTGCCATACAATAATAAGAACTTGAGTTTGATCCTCAGCACTCAAGTAAAAGTCATCAAACATGGTAGTTTTTGCTTGTGGCTCACTGACAAGACAACATTATCTAGTCAATGAGTTCTTGGCTAGGAAGAAATTCAGGTTCCAAAAGCAGGATGGAAGGCACAAGAGGAACTATTCCAGAATTTGATGTCTTATACCAATATGCACAAGCACAATGAATGTATGCTTAACATTGCACATTTATACACATGCATGAATAAAAATTGATTATTCAACATGTAACCAGAGACTGAGACAGTTAACCGTGTACTCTGCTTTTGGTGGCTGTTATACCAGGGTGGTATACCAATCGACAGTCTTATAATTAAATCTCAATATAGAAATGACATGGGGAAATCTTCAGAAGTATGTAATCTTGACTCTTTGAATTTATTCTTTAAAAACGTGAAGATAACTGACTACTTATGGAAAGGAAGCTGAAGTTTTGCAAATGCTAAGATGTCGTTTAAGTAGCATGTGACATGAGAGTCACAAGTATGTCTTTATATTTTCTCCTCCTGAGTAGGGAGAGTGTCTGAGGACACTCGGGATCAAGAACACGGGTAAATGTCATTCTCTCAGTGAGTTGATCTTTTGTCATTCTCACTGGAAAGTAGTCACTTGCTCTAAAAAACACAAGGAAATACTTTAGAACTACTGCCTTCCGGGAAGTACTGTCTTCCCCTCTAACCTTAAGATTCTGCTCAGTTTCCTGAAGATGAGCTACCAGTGTGTAGGAAGACTGCTAAGACTGCAGACACAGAAGTTTTTCCTTTTTTAAAAATCTCCTTGCATATGACACAATATCAACCATAAATGCAAACTAACATGTATGTGTTCCTACCAGCATTTGGCTTGAGTAGCTTCTGATTTGGTCATCATTCTCTGAGTTCACCTATCTCTGGAGATTTCATCAGAGAAGTTTTCTCCATAGCTTCACTTATATGATGGGTCTAAGAAAATTCATAAATTTTCAGTTGAGTATTTCATCCTTATTTTTTTGTTGCCGTTGTTTGTTCTGGATGTGACCATATGACATGATGATACATTATGATACAATAAAAATAGGTTACTATAACAAAGTTCACATACCACAGTTTTTGCCTTCCCATCACTTTTATGGATTATGTTCAGACATAATTAAGGGCTTTTACATTGTTTTGTGAAACTCATCAATCATCTTCTTAATTCTTCTAATTTCAGAAAATACCCTTAATCTATTAAACAAGACCTTCTTCCTTCCAACATCTGGCATCCGACATCTTTCTTTTGGGCTCTGAGCCCATACTTGTATGTTTCATACAAGTGAAGCCACTTTTTCTTCATTATTTGGTTTTCCTGCTTATCATAGTATCTCAAACAGACAACTACTTGAGTGCTCTATTTTTTTCCTCTTTAAAACTGATTCTGTTACATATGCCAGTCTTTGTGTTGCTTCTACATTTAGGATTGTGAATAAAGATACTACACACATAAGTATCTTAAAAAATGGTGCATTCTAATTATCAACATCTGTACCAAGAAGCTGAAATGTTAGATAATATGATCTTTTGGGTTTCTTTTTCTTGTTGTTGTTCTTATTTTAATTTATTATTTTCTTTTATAGGATTTTTATTTACATTTTACTTTTTTAAATTTTAGCAATTTTCATTTTCCCCCTTTTTTAAATTTTATTTTTCTTGGATATTTTATGTATTTACATTTCAAATGTTATCCCCTTTCCACCCTCTCCCATACCCCCTCACTCTCCCCCCCCCCCCCGTGTCTATGATGATGCTCCCACTCCCACCCACCCGCTGCGACCTCAACACCCAGGCATTCCCTTACATTGGGGAAACGAGCTTTCACAAGGCTTTTCCTCCTATTGATGCTACACAATGCCATCTTCTGCTACATATGCAGTGGTTATTGGTCATTGGTCATTGGTTAGTGGTTTAGTCCCTGGGAGCTCTAGTGGGATCTGGTTGGCTAATAGAATTTCTTCCTATGGTGTTGCAAACCCCTTCAGCTCATTCGGTATTTTCTCTAACTCCTCCATTGGTATCCCCTTGTTCAGTCCAATGGTTACCTGCAAGCATCCTCATGTGTATCAGAAGGCTTCCGGTACAGCCTTTTAGGGGACATCCATATCTGGTTCCTATCAGCAAGGACTTCTTGGCATAAGCATTAGTGACTGGGTTTGGTGACTACAGATGAGATGGATCCCTAGGTAGAGAAGTCTCTGGATGATGTTTTCTTCAGTCCCTGCTCCATTTTTTGGTCCCTGTATTTCCTCCTGTATTTTGTTCTCCCTTCTAAGAAGGAATGAAGCATCATTTTGGGGTTTTTTTGTTTTTTTGTTTGTTTGTTTTTCTGATATTAGCTTTTTAAAGAATACTTTTATTTTTGTTTTTAAAGTTTTCATATGTATATATTATATTTCAATCATATCTACCTCCTTACTACTTCCTGTCAATTGCCTTAAGACACAACTCATCTTTGCATCCAAATTTTATGTCTCTTTTATCTTTGTTGTTGTTTTGATGATGATGATGATGATGACAATGATGATAACGATGATGATTAATATCATTATCTTTGATTCCAGTTATTATTGACTTCCTATGAATAGTTATGGGACCAGTCTGGGGCTTTGGCAACCTACCAGTGAACATATTGCCAATCAAACGTAATATTTCTCCTGTCATTGTCAATAGCTCTTCAGCTAGATGTGAATATTGGGATCCCTACTCAATCCATCATAAAATTTTAACTTGTTTGATCTTGTGCAACTGGATTGGTCTTGGGCAGGCAAACACAACTACTGTTGTTTGGTCTGCATGTTAGCCCTGCATGTCCCGAAGACACGTCATGGCTTGCTTCCTCATATTCTGGTTACTACATCATTTGTGATTCCCATTTCTCCAATGTTCTTTGAGTCTTAACTTGGGGAGGCTGTGTTCTACTTGTTCTTGATTGTAGGAGTACTGCAAATATCCTGGAAAGAAATCCCTTACCAGGTTCTAGATTTAAAAAATACTGTTTCTTACTTTGTAGACCATTACTCTGCCAAAAAAAAATCCATGAAAAAAATCCAAAGGGAGGAAGTTTTTATTTTAGCACATGGATTCAGAGATTTTAATCTGTGGTTGCTTGACTCAAATGTTCTTCAGACTCTTGTATATTAACAGTTATTAGTAGAATGTGGTGAAGAAAATCTATTTGATGGGGACCAGGAAAAAAGATGAAAAAGAGGAAGAGGAGATAGAAATGAGGGAAGGGAGGAAAGAGATAGAGATTGGAGTCCTAATATCACTTTTAAGGGCATAACTCTAACAAACTGACTTCTTTCAACTAGATCCCTGCTTTTAAAATTTCCAGTACTCCATTAGTCACACCTAGGGAAGAAGTCTTTAATAGGCGGTCTTAGGAAGCATTGTAAGTCTGAAAAATTACCATTGTCTTTACAATCTATTCAAAGAGTCCTTTGATGTACAAAAGGGTTTTATTTTAAAGAAGCAAAATTGTATCTGTTTTCCTTTAGAAGCCTTTAATATTGTTTTTTTATTCATTTTTATCTTTTGAGACCATTGTCTGACTCAGTACAGGGAAGTTAATGTTCTGTATTTTCATCTAACACTTTTTTTTAAATTTTTATAATCAGAGCTATAATACAGTTTCAATTCATTTTCAGGTATAGTGCTTTAGCTATGAGGATCTGACTTTAATTCTTTGCAGATGTAAAGCCAGTTTTCATGTCCCATTTGCTAAAGAAACTGTTGAAAGCATTGCCTGGCTCAGGCCCCTGATAGGTGGTTTTTGATGGCCATCTTGAGAATCATATGACCAAATTCATGAGAGCTAATCTCTAGCCTCCCTGTTCTATCCCAGCCAAGTCTCTCTCCATCCTTCCTTCCTTCCTTCCTTCCTTCCTTCCTTCCTTCCTTTCTTTCTTTCTTTCTTTCTCTCTTCCTCTCTTCCTTCCTTCCTTCCTTCCTTTCTTCCTTCCTTCCTTTCTTTCTTTCTTTCTTCCTTCCTTCCTTCCTTCCTTCCTTCCTTCCTTCCTTTCTTTCTTTCTCTCTCTCTCTTTCTTCCTTCCTTCCTTCCTCCTTTCCTTCCTTCCTTCCTTCCTTTCCTTCCTTCTTTCTTCCTGTTAGTATCACCGTAGTTGGTATTACCTTGTGGCTTTGATTGACTCAAGAGGAAGAATCATCAGCCCATAGTCAGATACCAAATAAAAGCCTGGTGCCAGAAAGCTTTATTCTAAAAGTCTACTAAAACTTTTTTAAAAAGTTGTAAATATTTCAATTTTGTCCTTTTTCCAGGTTGTTTTGTTATTAATGCCCTTCCCTCTGAGATTCCATATTAATTTTATATGGATTTTTCTATTTCTGTAACACATGCCGAGGTTTGAGAACATATTGAATTAAGTCTATAGATTGTTTCATATAGAGTATTAAGGTTTAAACCGTATGAAATTTTTTTCTCAGTCAAACATGAAATATTTCTAGAATTTATCCCATATTAGACCACAAATCCTGTCAATAAAATTAAAGACTGAAATCACAAGTATTTCTTATGGTCAGAAAAAATAAATTATAAAATAATTTCTAGAAGAAATTTGGAAAATTAACCAGTATTGAGAAACTGAGCAGCATATTTCTAAAAAGACAGTGGTTGAAAGAGCAAATCATATGAGCAGTCAGAAAATATTCAGAAACAAACAAGATGAAGCCCAAAACATCAAATTGATGATCTCTAGCTACACACACACACACACACACACACAATTTATAAAGTCTATAATGGCAAGGAGACAGGGCCACTAATGGAAAAATATACAAAAGATCAGAAGAGAGACTATCAAGAAGAATAAGTCAACATGAGATTACATAGTCTAGAGAAATGGATAATTTCATAAATATCAGCAGCTTTTGAAGTACTAGCCTGAAAGAATATCCACCCTAACCTCCAACACGAGTGCAAAGAAGCAGGCAATAATTAACCTCACAGCAAGCAAGAGCATTTCAAACTGCCCACGTTTGATTTACAATTTTAGATGTCATTCCTTATTGTGATTCCAAGGGTCTGTGTAGGGCTATTTAATGGCAATCATTGTTGAGCAGAAGGGCAAGTAAAAGGAGTCTTCCTCACCACCACTGTTTCAGATATATAAAGTCACTTCTCTAACTTCACCTGGACTTCCAGCTCCAAAACAAATATTGCAAGGTACATTAAAAAGGAACAAACAAACAGTTAAACAAACAAAGGAAATTAGCTAATGCCATATTTAAAGTTGCATAACTCCAAGAAATATAACACATAACTCAGTCACATTTATAATACTAGTTCTACACTGGCCACACACAAATATCATCTTATTTTTAAAGAGACTTTTATTTTAATCACAATATCTTCAATGGAAATACTTGAGATCACTGAATAACCTGACCTTTAAAGGAATATATATTTTTAAACACATTTATAGCAAGATTATTTGCAATGATAATGTTAAACATATTCAAGAGATTTTAGAATATGTATATAAATGCTAGTGCTTTATACCATCATAATGAAGGGATCCTGAATCCAAACATGTAGTACCCATCACTGTTATACATGGTGAAGGCATGGGATGGTGTTCTATCTATTCACAAAGAGCATTACTTAAATGCTTAACTGTTATCATTACAGATATCATGAAGCTGTCTTTTTTTCACCTCACATCCTTTCTGCTTGTGGATTCTTGTTGTCATACAGGCATTGCTTGTGTATTGACAGCAGAGCAAAGAGGTTTCAAGACAATCACTTATTTCTAGGTTTAAAGAAAGACCATGTTGTCATCACATTATCATATATGAATTTGTGCTGACTTACACTATAATTTAAGATAGAATTTTGTTTGACTGTTTCTCACTTTGTTTTCTACCATAGAAAACAATAAAAACTTTCCTATTTATTCCAGGATGAATACCACTTATTATATCAAGGAATTATATTTACTCACAGAAACTACACTGACTGGTAAAACCTGTGCTAACATAGAATTTTTAGGAGAGGAAGGCAGTGTGGTAGGCATTTAAGCTGCACAGGTTGGTATGAGGAAGATAAAGTCAGATCATAATTTTGAGATTATGAAATCCTTTCATTCTTTTCTAGAGCTAGAGATATAAAAGTAGATTAAATGGCATATAATGCTCTGCAAATGTAAAGTGTGATCATGATATTACTCATTGCTCCATCCATTTTCACAGAAGTGTAATTTGACCTCTCAGAAATGTTCAATTTATGTGCCAGTTTAAATTAAAGATAAATCTTCCAGGTGCTTGAAATGAGACCAGATGATATCCTGTTCCTTGTAGTCTCATCTGTCAATTAAAAGCTGGTATTACCGTTTTATAATCTTATGACATGCAATCTCACTGGTGTGTTCTTTTGAAATGTCCGTAAGCTTTCGCTGAATTAATTATTCCTTCTGGAAGATTCACCTATAACCTGCTGAGTGGCAATTATTTTATTACTGAATGTTTAATTCTCAGTTAAAATGATAGAGACACATTCTTTTATCTTTTCTTGAATTACCACATTATTATGGGATACCTTTGGCTAAGATTGAATGGAAGAATAAGCTGGAGGCTTCTTTTCTTTGTTCAATTCATATACATAGCATTCATTTTGAACCAGCTTTACTGTCCTGCTCTAGGAATACAAAATATGTAAGATCATTACTTTCACAAAAGTTCTTAACATTCTTACAGTGGAAGCTCGATGAAAGCCTGAGGTGTCAAATAACATGAATGATCATTTTTGATAGGATGAAAAATTCTGCTCACAATATGTCTTGTCAACTCACAAGATAAGAGCTTTTGTGATAAGGCCTTTGGAAAAATTCTTTGAAAATTATCATTGTTTCAAATCATTTTTCTCTACAACATTTACAAAGAGAGATGCATCCTTCTATGAATAATTGATTCACGGAGCAAACATTAAGACTGAACATATAAACACATTAATATGTGTTTCCATTTAAAAAAAATATACACTACAGGGATGTCAATCTGTTTTATAGTTTCTGCTAAATGTTTATTTTTAAGGAATAGCAGTATTCAAATATGTTTTGTTATGCTTACCTACTTCAAGTCACTGTAACAATTTAAGTTACAAAAGTAAAACCCAGGGAACACACTGTTTTTATATTTCTTTTTATGAGATAGAGACATGATCACAGGTAAGTAGGCATGACACAGGAAGGAAAATTGACAGAGAGGAAGTGGAGAGAGAGGGAAGAGGAGGTGGGACCAGGCTAGAAACCCTCAGAGCCCACCCCCCTCCCCAGAAGAAAAAAGGAAGCTCTGCTTCCTTTGCCTTTTTCATTGATGATTTCCCCTAGAATATGACATGTGTAAATAGAATCAACTCTAGGAGTTGGAGAATGAAGGGAAATTCTTCTAGGTCATCCTAAGGAAGAGTGGGAGGAACACAGACAGATTCTGAGCTCTGATAACAACTTTCTTAGCCTCAAAGAGAAAAGAATATTAGTTACAAAGCGCTATCTTTCACAATGTGGCTTCTTACAGCTCCTGTAAAATTATAGTGTAACTCAAAGAAAATTAACACCATTTAAGGTTGCAGTGACCTTCTTGGGCCTTGTTTCTGAGAGTAGAGATTATGTGGAAGAGGGTGAATGTTCACCTTCATTAAGTGTGACTGGATTAAAGCATTTCTTAACCCAATGTTACTTTCTTTAAATTCTGGTAAGGTCAATGTCTGTCATATGATATTCTTTTTTTTAATTGGATAATTTTTTTATTTACATTTCAAATGTTATTTCCTTGCCTGGTTTCCCGGACATCATCAATGAACCCACCCACCACCCGTTCTTATATAAGGGTATTCCCCTCTCTCTTCTTGCCCCCCGCCCAATATTCAGCTACACTAGGGGCCTAAGCTTGGAAGGTCCAAGGGTTTCTTCTTCTATTGGTGCCCAACACAGTCATCCTGTTACAGATGCAGTTGGAGCCATGGGTCAGTCCATGTATAGGCCTTTGGGTAGTGGTTTAGTCCCTAGGAGCTCTGGTTGGTTGGCATTGTCATTCTTATGGGGTTGCAAGTCCATTCAGCTCTTTCAATCCTCTCTCTAATTCCTCCAACAGTGGTCCTGGTCTCAGTTCAGTGGTATGTTGCTAGCATTCACCTCTGTATTTGGCATGCTCTGGTTGTGTCCCTCAGGAGACATCCATATTCGGTTCCTGTCATCCGTTCTTAGCTTCATCAATATTATCTAATTTTGGTGGCTGTATATATATATATGGGGGGCAGGCTCTGAATGGCTGTTCTTCTGTCTCTGCTCTAAACTTTGCCTCCCTATCCTCTCCTATGAATATTTTTGTTCCACCTTTTAAGAAGAAGTGAAACATCCACATTTTGGTCATTCTTCTTGAGCTTCATGTGGTCTGTGGATTGTATCTTGGGTAATTCGAGCTTGTGTGTTTGTCTGTGATTGGATTACCTCCCTCAGGATGATAGTTTCTAGTTCAATACATTTGCTTATGAATTTCAAGACATTGTTTTTCACAGCTGAGTAATACTCCATTGTGTATGTATACTATATTTTCTGTATCCATTCTTCTGTTAAAGGGCATCTGATTCTTTCCAGCATTGGACTATTATAAATAAGGCTGCTATGAACATAGTGAAGCATGTTTCTGTGTTGTGTATTGGAGCATCTTTTGGGTATATGTCCAGGAGAGATATAGCTGGATCCTCAAGTAGAGGAATGTCCAGTTTTCTCAGGAACCTCCAGACTGATTTCCAGAGTGGTTATTCCAGTCTGCAACCCCACCAGCAATGGAGGAGTGTTCCTCTTTCTCCACATCCTCACCAGCACCTGTTGGCAGCTAAATTTTTGACCTTAGCCATTCTGACTGGTGTGAGGTGGAATCTCAGGGTTGTTTTGATTTGCATTTCCCTGATGACTAAGAATGGTGAGCATTTCTTTAGGTGTTTCTCAGCCATTGACATTCCTCAGCTGTGAATTCTTTGTTTAGCTCTGTACACCATTTTGTAATAAGGTTATTTGGCTCTCTGGAGTCTAACTTTTTGAGTTCTTTGTATATTTTGGATATTATACCTCTATCAGACGTAGGAGTGATAAAGATCTTTCCCCAATCTGTTGGTTACCGTTTTGTCCTTTGCCTTACAGAAGATTTTGCAGTTTTATAAAGTCCCATTTGTTGATTCCTGATCTTAGAGGATAGCCATTAGTGTTTTCTTCAGAAAATTTTCCCCAGTGCCCATGTGATTGAGACTCTTCCCCACTATTTCTTCTATTAGTTTCAGTTATCTGGTTTGATGTGGAGGTCCTTGATCCACTTGGACTTAAGCTTTGTACAGGGTAAATAAAATAGATCAATTTGCATTCTTCTATATGCTGACCTCCAGTTGAACCAACACCACTTTTTGAAAATACTATCTTTTTTCCATTGGATGGTTTTACCTCCTTTCTCAAAAATCAAGTGACCATAGGTGTGTGGGTTCATTTCTGGGTCTTCAATTCTATTCCACTAATCTATCTTTATGTCTCTGTACCAATACCATACAGTTTTACCACTATTGCTCTGTAATACAGTTTTCAGTCAAGGATGGTGATTTCTCCAGAAGTTCTTTTATTGTTGAGGATAGTTTTCACACTCTTGGGATTTTTGTTATTCTTAATGAATTTGCATTATGTTCTTTCTAACATTATGAAGAATTGAGTTGGAAATTTGAAGGGGAGTGCATTGAACCTGTCAATTGTCTTTGGCAATATGGCCATTTTTACTATATTAATCCTGCCAATCCATGAACATCAGATTTCTTTCCATCTTCCAAGGTCTTCTTCAATTTCTTTCTTCAGAGACTTGAAGTTCTTGTCATACAGATCTTTCACTTGCTTGATTAAAGTCACACCAAGGTACTTTATGTTATTTGTGACTATTGTGAAGGGTGTCATTCCCTGAATTTCCTTCTTAGTTTGTTTATCCTTTGAGTAGAGGAAAGCTACTGATTTGAGTTAATTTTGTTCCCATTCACTTTGCTGAAGTTGTTTATAAGGCTTAGTAGTTCTCTGGTGGAACTTTTGGGGTCATATAAGTATACTATCATATCATCTGCAAATAGTGATATTTTAACTTCTTCCTTTTCAATTTGTATTACTTTGACCTCCTTTTGTTGTCTGATTGCTCTGGCTAGGACTTCAAGAACTATATTGAATAAGTAGGGAGAGAGTGGGCAGCCTTGTCTAGTCCCTCATTTTAGTGGGATTGCTTCAAGTTTCTGTCCATTTAGTTTAATATTAGCTACTGGTTTGCTATATATTGCTTTTACTATGTTTTGATATGAGCCTTGAGTTCCTTGTCTTTCCAAGACTTTTCCCATAAAGGGGTGTTGAATTTTGTCAAATGATTTCTCAGCATCTAATGAAATGATCATGAGGGTTTTTATGGAATTTATTTATATAGTGGATTATGTTGATAGATTTCCATAAGTTGAACCATCCCTTCATCCCTGGGATGAAGCTTACTGGACATGACATTTTGATGTGTTCTTGGATTCGGTTTGCAAGAATTTTATTGAGTAATTTTGTATGGAAAGGGAAATCATTCTGAAGTTTTCTTCATTTGTCGGGTCTTTGTGTGGTTTAGGCATAAGTATAATTGTGGCTTAATGAAGGAATTTGGTAGTCCTCTGTCTGTTTCTATTTTCTAGAACAGTTTTGATTGCATTGATATAAGGTCTTCTATGAAGGTCTGATAGAATTCTGCACTAAACCCATCTGGTCCTGGGCTCATTTTGGTTGGGAGACTAATAACTGCTTGCTTCAAATTCTTTAGGAATTATGGAATGTTTAGATGCTTTATCTGAGCCTGATTTAACTTTGGTACATGTTATCTATCTAGAAAATTGTCGATTTCCTCCAGATTTTCCAGTTTTGTTGAATATAGGGTTTTGTAGTAGGAGCTGATGATTTTTTTTAATTTCCCCAGATTCTGTTTTTATGTCTTTCATTTCTTTCTGATTTGGTTAATTTGTATACACTCTCTGTGTCCTCCGGTTATTCTGCAAAGGGTTTATCTATCTTGTGATTTTCTCAAAGAACCAGCTCCTGGTTTTGTTGATTCTTTGTATAGTCCTTTTCATTTCCTCTTGGTTGATTGCAGCCCTCAGTATGAATATTTGATGAGAGAGTGGTGTTGAAATCTCTTACTATTATTGTGTGAGGTTAATTGTGTTTTGAGCTTTAGTAAGTTTTCTTTTATGAATGTAGGTGTCCTTGCATTTGGAGCATAAATATTTAGGATTCAATGTTCATCTTGTGTAATTTTCCTTTGATGAATATGAAGTGTCCTTCCTTATCTTTTTTGATAACTTTTAGTTAAAAATTGATTTTATTTGATACTAGAATGGCTGCTTCAGTCTGTTTCTTCAGACCATGTGCTCGGAAAGTTGTTTACTAGCTTTTTACTCTGAGATAGTTTCTCTCTTTGTGTCTTAGGTGTATTTCCTGTATGCAGCAAAATACTGGTTTCTCTTGACATATCCAGTCAGCTAGTCTATGTCTTTTTATTGGGGGATTGAGACCATTGATGTTAAGAGATATTAAGGATTAGTGATTGTATTTTCCTGCTATTTTTTTGTTAGAGGTGGTATTATGTTTTTGTGTTTCTCCTTTTCTGATTTTGTTGCAAGGAGAATACTTTCTTGCTTTTTCTAGGTTGTAATTAGAGTTAGAGTTTTCATTGTGTTAGAGTTTTCCATCTATTGTCCTTTGTAGGGCTAGATTTGTAGAAAGATATTGTGCAAATTTGGTTTTGTCTTGGAATATCTTGGTTTCTCCATGTATGTTAATTGAGAATTTTGCTGGATATAGTAGCCTGGGCTGGCATTTGTGCTCTCTTAGTGTCTGTATGACATCTGCCCAGGATCTTCTGGCTTTAATAGTCTCTGGTGAGAAGTCTGGTGTAATTCTTATCGGTCTGCCTTTATATGTTACCTGCCGTTTTTCGCTTACTGCTTCTAATACTCTTCCTTTGTTTTGTGCATTTGGTGTTTTGACTATTTTCTGATAGGAGGAATTCCTTTTCTGGTTCAATCTATTTGGAGTTCTGTAGGCTTCTTGTATGTGTATGGGCATCTCTTTCTTTAGGTTAGGGAAGTTTTCTTCTATAATTTTGTTGAAGATATTTCTGGCCCTTCAAGTTGGGAGTCTTCACTCTCTTCTATACCTATTATGCTTAGGTTTGATAGTCTCATTGTGTCCTGGATTTCCTGGATTTTTTGGGCTAGGAGCTTTTTGTGTTTTGCATTATCTTTGATGGTTGCATCAATGTTTTCTATGGTATCTTTTGCCCTTGAGATTCTCTCTTCTATCTCTTGTATTCTGTTGGTGATGCTTGTGTCTATGACTCTTCATCTCTTCCCTAGGTTTTCTATCCCCGGGGTTGTATTCCTTTGTGCTCTTTTTATTGTTTCTATTTCCATTTTTGTATCCTGAATGGTTTTGTTCAATTCCTTCACCCGTTTGGTAATTCACCCATTTCCTGTAATTCTTTATAAAGGGTTTTTGTGTTTCCTCTTTGAGGGCTTCTACTTATTTACTAGTTTTTTTCCTGTATTTCTTTAAGGGAGTTATTTATGTCCTTCTTAAAGTCCGCTATCATCATCATCATTAAATGTGATTTTAAATCTACATCTTGCTTTTCCTGTGTGTTTGGATATCGAGTATTTGCTTTGGTGGGAGAGCTGGCCTCTGATGATGCCAAGTAGTCTTGGTTTCTGTTGCTTAGGTTCCTGTGCTTGCCTCTTGCCATCAGGTTGTCTCTGGTGTTATCTTGTCTTGCTGTCTCTGACAGTGGCTTGACCTTCCTGTAGGACTGTATGTCAGTACTCCTGTAGACCTGTTTTCTTTCAGCAGGATCTAGGAACAGAGAGCTCTGCTCTCAGGTGTGTAAGCACTACTGGCAAATGGCTATCAGCTCTTGGCGCAGGCAGAAACCCGAAGGGTCCTGCCCCTGACTGCTCCTAGTTCCCTATTCCCAGGTGGCACAGATGGCACTAAGCAATTTCCTCTTGGGTCAGGAATGTGTGCAGAAAGAGTAGTCTCCTCTGAGTTCTCAGGATTGTCAGCACTTCTGAGGGTCCAGCTCTCTTCCCAATATGATTTTGGTTCAGGGAATTATGTAACTGGTTCAGTTCAGTTCCAGGTACAGGCCGTACCCATGAGTTTTCTGCTGCTAACTGCTCCTATCTTCCTATCCAGAGGCATTATGCAGTTTCCTCTTGGGCCAGGGATGAGGGCAGAGGTAGGCAGAAGTGGTGTTCTGTCCTGCTGTCTCAGGATTATCTGCACTTCTGGGTTTTCAGCTCTCTCCCACATGGGATTTGTGTATAGAGGTCTCTCATGATATTCTTCATGCAGTATGAGAATGGGTAATGCCTGTTACAATATCTGCATTTCTTTTTTACTGCTGATTAATTTTGTACATAAAGATAATAAAGATCTATTAATATGTACCTATTAAGGTGTCAATTGCAACATTATCGGGACATGAGGAATAACAATATAATCATTATATTGTATACTGTTGTTTTTCTCATAAACAGACACAAAGAAATTTAATTCTTAGTATAGGAACAAATGGTGAAAATGCTTGATGGAAAAAAGAAAGGAAGACAGGGCAATAGTTCATAGCCATCTTAAAAACTGGGCTTGTGATGGAATTCTAAAAAACAGACGATGTGAAGTTGCATTCTGAATTAAACTTTATTTGACAAACCTTTGAGTCAGTTGGCTGGCCCAAGCTTTTAATTTTTAAAGAATTGAAGAAAAGGTTAAATATTGATGTTGAAAATTTTATCAAACCCAAACATTAATTAAATAAGGCAAATTAACATTTTAAAAAATCATAGTTGATCAAGACCCTGACATGTGTATGTAGAAGCTGAGCCCATTTGCTTCCTTTCTTATGATCTATATTCCTTAGAGCCTACAACTCAAACTTTAGTCATTCAGGTTGATAGATATAATAAGTTTTGAGACTGCTTTTCATTTCATGAGTACTTCCCATTCTATTCTTTTAAGAAAGTTCTTATATTGTTAATTTATGCAAAGAAATGAACTGCTAATTCATTTACATAATTTCCACTTTTTAATAAATATATGGAAAGAAACTGAATATCACCTGTCATGAACTGGGTCAAGATTTAATCTCTAAAGTCCTAGGTGGGATTTATGGGAGTCACAGAAAATCTATAATTTTATTTCTAAGATGTAAACTTCTGTTAATTCATTTGTTACAGTGGGGGGGGTCATTTCTCATTCCCTATTGCCACTCTGGGCTAATATTTACCACCCCACTGAGAATCATTGTTTACTGATACGTTTTATCCCCTTTTGTAACTGCATATCAGTGAATATTTCTTAAAAACAACATGAAAGTGGAAAATTAAAACTACAGAAAGGCAAATCTATGATGAATTGAGGATGTCTATAAGTAGGCATTTATGTAAATACTTTATCCCTAAAGACCTATATGAGTGTCAGAATGTTGCCAGAAAGAAACTGGTCTAGTTTTCAGAATTGTTTTTAAAATCCAGAGGGAATGTTTTCTTTTTCGTAAATGATTTAAACAGAATAGTTGACTGATAAATTATATCATAACAGCCAACTATAGCTTAGAATTATTCCAATATGTATTCTTCATGAAGTTATATAAAAACAAAAGTGCTTTCTGAAAGGGTAAGAAATATATGAATGAGATCCAAATATGTGAGTTTTTACTTTCAAGGATACTGGATATATAATGTGGACCATTTCTTCATTTCAAATGAGACACTAAAGAATGCTGTTAATACCAGGTTGTTGAAACTGTTACATGACAATTAGACCATACTTGTATGATACTAACAGGTTTTTTCTTATAAAACAAATATATCAAGAGTGAAGATTACAAGTGATATTTTTATCAGAAAATGCAATTTGAGATCTCTGGTTATTGCTCATAATCCAGAAAATGTTCTGATAGCATCCAGTTATCTTATAAACATTTAGGTAGTACCTGTACATTACAGGAAGCTTTTTTATTAAATGGGTATTTTATTTACTTACATATCAAATGTCCTCCTTCCTGGTCTCCCCTTCAGAAAACCCCTATTGTACACCACTCCCCTTTGCTCATATGAGGTTGCTTCCTCACCCACCAACCCATTCCCACCTCACCCCTCTAACATCCCTCTACTCTGGGGAAACAAGCATCCACAGGACTAAGGGCATCCCCTCCAATTGAAGCCAGATAAGGCAATCCTCTTCACCTATATGGCTGGAGCCATGATCTCATCCGTGTATTCTCTTTGTTTGGTGGTTTAGTCCCTGGGAACTTTGAGGGGAAGGAAGGTCTGGTTAGTTAATATTGTTCTTTCTTTGGGGTTGTGATACCATTCAGTTTCTGGATTCCTTCCCAGAATTCTTCCATTGGGGTCCCCAGGCTCAGCATGATGGTTGACTATGAGTATCTGCATCTGTCTTAGTGAAATACTGTCAAACCCTCTGAGAAGATACCCATTGAAGGCTATTGTCTGTGAACAATTCTTCATATCAGCAATTGTGTCAGAGTTTAGTGTCTGCAAATGGGATGGATCCCAAGTTGGGACAGTCTCTAGAATGCTTTTCCTTCAGTCTGATCCATTTTTTGTCCCTGTGTTTTCTTTAGACAGGAAAATTCTGTGTTAAAATTTTGAGATTGGCCCTACCCTTCAACTGGAGACCATGTCTATATACTGGAGGTGGTCTCTTCAGGTTTTATCTCCCTTCTATTGGGTATTTTGGCTAATGTCATCCCCATTGGGTCTTGGGAATATCTTGCTTCCCTGTTATCTGGGACTTTCTAGAGGTTCCAAGTTACTAGCCCCAACACACAAACACACACACACACACACACACACACACACATACACACACACACACACACACACACACACACTGCTATATGCTATATATTTCTATTTATTCTCCTAACTCTCTGGACTTCCCCCCCTTTCTCTTCCCATGAATAATCCTGTCTCCCATTTTTCTTCCCCCTCTGTCTCCCTCCCAGGTGTCTCCCTCTCTTTACCTCCCGTGATTATTTTGTTCCCCCTTCTAAGGAAGATTTCAGCATCCACATTTTGGTGTTCCTGCTTATTAAGCTTCATATGGTCTGTGAGTTGTTTCATGTGAACTCTGAGCTTTGGAACTAATATTCATTTATCACTGAGTATATCCCATGGGTGTTTTTTGTGCCTGGGTTACCTCACTCACAGGATATTTTCTAATTCCATCCATTTGCCAAAGAATTTCATAAAGTCAATGTTTTTAATAGATGTAATAGTACTCCATTTTGTAAATATACCACATTTTTGTATCCATTCTTCAGTTGAAGGACATCGGGGCTGTTTCCAGCTTCTCTCCATTATAAGTGAGACTGCTATAAACATAGTGGAACATGCATCCTTGATATATGTTGGAGCATCTTCTGGGTATATGCCCAGTATTGATATAACTGGATCTTCAGGTAGACTATTTCCAATTCTCTATGGAAATGCTAGATTGATTTCCAAAGTGTTTGTACCAGCTTGCAAAACCACCAGCAATGGAGAAATGTTCCTCTTTCTCCGCATCCTCCCTAGTGTCTAAGTCACCTAAGTCACATGAGATTTTGATCTTACCCATTCTGTTTGGTATGAGGTGGAATCTCAAGGTCAGTTTGATTTGCATTTCTCTAATGACTAAGAATGTTGACCATTTCTTAGGTGCTTCTCTGCCATTTGAGAGTGCAGTATTCTTTCTTTAACATCCACCATATATTTAATAGGGTTATTTGTTTCTCTGGAGTGTAACTTCAATCTGTTGGTTACAATGTATATGACTGACAGTGTCCTTTGCTTTTTCAGAAGCTTTACAATTTTATAAGGTCCATTTGCCAATTGTTGATCTTCCAGCATAAGCCATTGGTGTTTTGTTCACGAAATTTTCCCTGTGCCCTTGTGTTAGAGAATCTTCCCCACTTTCTTTTCTATTAGTTTGATTGTATCTTGTTTTATGTGGAGGTCTTTGATCCACTTGAACTTGATATAAGAATGGGTCAATTTGCATTCTTCTACATGTCAATCACCTGTTGAACCAGCATCATCTGGTGAAAATGCTGTCTTTTTTCAAATGAATGGTTTTGCCTTCTTTATCAAATATCAAGTGGCCATAAGTATGTGGGTGTATATTTGGGCATTCAATTCTATTCCATTAATCTATCTGCCTGTCTATGTACCAATACCATGCAGTTTTTATCACTATTGCTCTATAGTACAGCTTGAGGTCAGGGATGGTGATTCCTTGAGAAGTATTTTTACTGTTGAAAATAGTTTTTGCTCTTTGGGTTGTTTGTTATTCCAAATGATTTTGAAAATTGTTCTTTCTAACTATGAAAAACTGAGTTGGAATTTTATGAAGATTGCACTGAATCTGTAGATTGCTTTCATCAACATGGCCATTTTTACTATATTAATCCTGAAATCCATGAGCATGGGAGATCTTTCCACCTCCTAAGTCTTCTTCAGTTTCTTTTGTTTTCTAATTGCTCTGCCTAGAATTTGAATAGATAGCGAGAGAGTGGACAGCCTTGTCTTGACCTTGATTTTAATGGGATTACTTAAAGTTACTTTCCAATTATTTGATATTGGGTATTGATTTATTGTATATTGCTTTTTTTATATTCAGGTATGGACCTTGAATTTCTGATCTTCCCAACACTTTTAACATAAAGGGCTGTTGTATTTTATCAAAGGCTTTTTCAATATTTAATGAGATGATCATGTGGTTTTTTCTTTGAGATTTTTAACAGAGTAGATTATATCAATGGATTTCCATACATTGAACCATTCCCCCATCCCTGGAATTAAGCCTACTTGATTACATTGAATGATTGTTGTGGTGTGTTCTTGGATTCAGTTTGTGAGAATTTTATTGAAGTTTTTGCATCAATATTTATGAGAGAAACTGGTCTGAAGTTCTCTTGATTTCTTGGGTCTTTGTATGGTGTAGGTAACAGCATAACTGTGGCTTCACAGAATGAATTAGATAGTATTTGGTCTGTTTCTATTTTGTGGAATAGTTGGAGTATTGGTATTAGGTCTTCTTTGAAGGTCTAATAGAATTGGGCACTAAAATCATCTGGCCCTGGGCTTTTTTTGGTTGGGTAATTTTATTGGTTTTTTTATTTATTTACATTTTGATTGTTATCCCTTTTCCTGGTTTCTACTCCACAAACCCACTATCTCACCCCCTTTCCCCTGTTTCTATTAGGGTGCACCCTCACCCACCCACTCACCCCTAAATGCCTTACCATTCTCCTACATTAGTGCATTGTGCCTTCACTGAACCAACGGCCTTCCCCAACTTTGAGGCCAGATAAGGCCATCCTCTGATACATATATAACTGGACCAGAGGATCTGAAGAGTCTAGTTGGTTGGTATTATTATTCTTCCTATGGGGTTGTAAACCCCTTTAGCTCCTTTAGCCCTCCACCTAATTCCTTCATTGGTCCCTTTGCTCCATCTGATGGTTTGGTGAATGCATCTCCATCTGTACTGGTCAGGCTCTGGCAAAGCCTCTCTGATATATCAGGTTCCTGTCAGCAAGCACTTCTTGGTGTCAGCAATTGTGTCTGGGTTTGATGTCTGCGTATGGTATAGACCCCCAGGTTGGGCAGTCTCTGGATGGCCTTTTTTTTTCAATCTCTGTTCCTCTCTTTGTTTCTGTATTTCCTTTATACAGGACCAATTCTGGGTTAAAACTTTGGAGATAGGTGGGTGGCCCCATCACTCAACCAGGGGCTGTGCCTAAACTCTGCTTATGGTCTCTACAAGTTCTCTCCTCCTCATTGGTTAGTTCAGCTAATGTCCCAGGAGCTCTTGTTTTTGGAGAGTGTGAGACTTGCTGCTGGCTACCCCCAATTCCATATCCCTCTTTGTTGCAAAATTCTGTTCAATTTTCCAACAATCTGTTTGTCTCTGTCTCCTCGCATATCTGAACAGCCCCCATTTCATACCCTCCTCTCCTTACTTCATCGCAAGTCCATCCCACCCTCAACATGATGTGATTATTTTGTTTTGCCTTTTAAGAAGGACTGAAGTATCTACACTTTGGTCTTCCCTCTTCTTGAGCTTCATATGCTGTATGAGTTGTATTGTGTGTATTCAGAACTTTTTGCCTCATATCCACTTATCAGTGAGTACAAATCATGTGTTTTCTTCTGCAATTGGGTTACTTCACTCAGGATGATATTTTCTAGTTCCATCTATTTACTTGCAAATTTCATGAAGTCATTGTTTTTAATAGCTGAGTAGTACTCCATTATGTAAATGGACCACATTTTCTTTATCCGTTCTTCTGTTGAGGAACATCTAGGTTGCTTCCAGTTTCTGACTATTATAAATAAGGCTGCTATGAACATAGTGAAGCATGTGTCTTTGTTGTATGTTGGAACAACTTTTAGGTATATGCCCAGGAGTGGTATAGCTGGGTTCTCAGGTAAGGGTATGTCCAATTTTCTGAGGAACCTCCAGACTGATTTCCAGAATGGTTGTACCAGTTTGCAATCCCACCAACAATGGAGGAGTGTTCCTCTTCCTCCACATCCTCGCCAGCATCTGCTGTCATCTAAGTTTTTGATCTTAGTCATTCTGACTGGTGTGAAGTGGAATCTCAGGGTTGTTTTGATTTGCATTTCCCAGTTGACTATGGATGTTGAGCATTTCTTTAGGTAATTCTCAGCCATACGATATTCCTTCACTGAGAATTCTTTGTTTAACTCTGTACCCCATCTTTTAATAGGGTTATTTGGCTATCTGGAGTCTAACTTCTTGAGTTCTTTGTATATATTGTATAGCCCTCTATGGGATATAGGATTGGTAAAGACCTTTTCCCAATCTGTTGGTTACCATTTTGTCCTAATAACAGTGTCCATTGCCTTACAGAAACTCTTCAATTTTTTGAGGTCCCATTTGTCAATTGTTGCCATGGACCACTGCAGCTGGGTATGTGGGTCCCTGGGACGAGGGTCCTCAAAGACTAGGTAAGTAACGATTCGGCGGTGACAAACAGAAACAAACACAGGCAGTGTGAATCTGAGTGTATTTTACAGCTCTCAAACAAGGGTTTTTATGCTTTAAAAAAAACAGTTCCAAAAAGATGTGTTCAGTGAAGCAGCCCAATAGAACAATTATCATATTTATTTAGCATAAGAAAATACAAAATCATTCAAGTATTACAACTTCTTAAAAGTGTGTTCAATGAACCAATCATGGATGGAACAGGTAACATCATTATTACTTGACATGGTAAAGCAAAAAGAAAATCATTTGATATTGATGGCATACTTCAAAGGGCAAGTGCATAAGATCTTTACAGGCACTAATTCCTAAACAAGTTAATAAATGTTTTATGGGCAATCATTATCTCTCATCTAGTTCCTGCCTTTATAATCTTCAAAGTATAATTTACCAATGTGTCAAAGCCCACCTCCGACAACACACTTATAGCCATACAAAATCATTTATTGTTGGGAAACATTTTTTCTATCTTACCACAATTGTGTAATTGGATAAATGATTTGTGAGGTAAAACACCTACTTCTCCAGAAATGAGGTCATAAAGTCACAGTCTACGCTATCAGAAACATCTCATGAATGAAAGAAAGAAAGAAAGAAAGAAAGAAAGAAAGAAAGAAAGAAAGAAAGAAAGAAAGAAAGAAAGAAAGAGAAAAAACAGACAAATTGCCATGAGAACTAAAGCTCAACATTTTTCTCTGGCCAAGAATTCCACAACCTGCTCAAGAAGGCCTCCTTCTTTTGAAGTTTTCATCTCAGCCTGTGAAATTTGTCACACAGAATCTACTGGGGCTGATTGGCAAATTTTTTATCTTTGAGTATAAGCCATTGGTGTTCCGTTCAGGAAAATTTTCCTTATGCCTGTGTGTTTGAGGCTCTTTCTCACTTTTTCCTCTATTAAACTCATTGTATCTGGTTTTATGGGAAGGTCCTTAATCCACTTGGACTTGAGCTTTATACAAAGAGAGAAGTATACATCAATTTGCATTCTTTTACATGCTGACCGCCAGTTGAAACAGCACCATGTTTTGAAACTACTATGTTTTTTTCACTGGATGATTTAGTTTCTTTGTCAAAGATCATGTGACCATAGATGTGTGGGTTCATTTCTGGGTCTTCATTTCTATCCCATTGATCTACCTGCCTGCTCCTGTACCAAAACCATGGAATTTTATCCCTATTGCTCTGTAGTAAAGCTTAGGGTCAGGGGTGGTGTTTCCCCTAGAAGTTCTTTTACTGTTGAAAATAGTTTTTGCTATTGTGGGTTGTTTGTTATTCCAAATGAATCTAAGAAGTGTTCTTTCTAACTCTATGAAGAATTGAGTTGGAATTTTGATGGGGATTGCATTGAATTTGTAGATTGCTTTCAGCAAGATGGCCATTTTTACTATATTAATCCTATCAATCCATGAGCATGGGAGATCTTTTCATCTTCTGAGGTCTTTAATATCTTTGTTCGGGGACTTGAAGTACTTTTCATACAGATATTTCACTTGCTTGGTTAGAGTCACTCCAATATATTGATTTTACATTATTTGTGACTATTGTGAAGGGTGTCATTTTCCTAACTTTCTTTTCAGCCCGTTTATCTGTTGAATAGAGGAAGTCTATTGATTTGTTAGGGTTAATTTTATATCCAGCCATTTGCTGAAGTTGTTTATCAGGCTTAGTAGTTCTCTTGTGAAATTTTTGGGGTCACTTAAATATATTATCTTCTCATGTTCAAATAGTGATATTTTGCTTTCTTCCTTTTTCATATCACTTTGACCTACTTTTTTGTCTAATTGTTCTTGGTAGAGCTTTGAGTAGTATATCTAATAGGGAGACAGTAGGCAGCATTGTCTAGTCACTGATTTTAGTGTAATTTCTTCAAGTTTATCTCCATTTAGTTTGAAGGTCTGATTGAATTCTGTACCATTAGGAGATTTTTAATGACTGCTTCTATTTCCTTAGGGGTTATGGGATTGTTTAGCTGGTTAACCTGACCCCGATTTAACTGTGGTTCTGGTATCTGTCTAGAAAATCACCTATTTCATCTACATTTTCCAGTGTTGTTGAGAATAACCTTTTATAATAGGGTCTGATGATTTTTAAAAATTTCTTTAGTTTCTGTTGCTGTGTTTACCTTTTCATTTCTAATTTTGTTAATTTGGTTACTGTCTAGTGAGTTTGGCTAAGAATCAACCTATCTTGTTGATTTTCTTAAAGAACTATCGCCTAGTTTGATTCTTTCATTTCTGCTTCATTTCTCTTCATTTCTGCTTGGTTGATTTCAGCCCTGAGTTTGATTATTTCCTATTGTCTACTCCTCTTGGGATTACTTGATTCTTTTTGTTGTAGTGATTTCAGATAAACTGTTAAGCTGCTAGTACAGGATCTCTCCAATTTCTTTTTGAAGGCACCCAGATCTGTTTTTTTTTCCTCTTAGCATTGCATTCATTTGCCCCATAAATTTGATATGCTATGCCTTCAAATTTTTTTAAATTCTAGGAAGTCTTTAATTTCTTTCTTTATTACTTGCCTGACCAAGTTTTCATTGAGTAGAGAGTTTTTCAGTGCTTTCTGTTTTATTGTTTTTGTTGTTATTTAAGAAACTCAAAAGAGGTTGGGGATTTAGCTCAGTGGTAGAGTGCTTGCCTATCAAGTGCAAGGCCCTGGGTTTGGTTCCCAGCTCCAAAAAAGAAAAAAAAAGAAACTCAAAAAAGCATATACTAACAGCTTGACAGCACACCTGAAATCACTAAAGCAAAAAGAATTCTATCAGACCACAACAAGGAGGATTCATAGGATTAATTCAATGTTCTTTTATCTGTTGAGGTTTCTTTTGTGTCTGATTATATAGTCAGTTTTGGAAAAGGTACGGTGAGGTAGTGAGAAGAAGGTATATCCTTTTTTTAGGATGAAATGTTCTATAGAAACATGTTAAATCCATTTGCTTCATAACTTCTGTTAGTTTCATTCTGTCTCCTTTTACTTTCTGTTTTCTTGGTCTGTTCTTTGGTAAGAGTTGGGTGTTTAAGCCTCCTACTATTATTTCGTGAGGTTCAATGAGTGCTTTGAGCTTCAGGAATGTTTGTTTTACAAATGTAGGTTCCCTTGCATTTGGGGCACAGATGTCCAGAATTGAGAGTTTATCTTGGTGGATTTTTCCTTTGATGAGTATAAAGTGTCCTTCCTCATCTTTATTGTTAACTTTTGATTGAACTCTTCTAGCTCCTTTCTTGGGACCATTTCTTGGAAAAAAATTTCAGCCTTTTATTTTGAGGTACAGTTTGTCTTTGTCACTGAGGTGTGTTTCCTGTATGCAGCAAAATGCTAGGTCCTGATTGTGTATCCAGTCTGTTATATATCTTTATTGGAGAATTGAGTCCATTGATGTTAAGAAATATTAAAGACCAATGTTTGTTGCTTCCTCTTACTTTTGTTGTTAGATGTTGAATTGTGATTGTGTGGTTCTCTTATTTTGGATTTTTTGTGAGAATATTAATTTTTGAGTTTTCTTGGGTATAGTTTTTCTCTTTGTGTTGGATTATTCCTTCTGTTACCCTCTGTAGGGCTAGCTTTGTGCAAAGTTCTTGTTTTAATTTGGTTTGTCATGGAATATCTTGGTTTCTCCATCTATGATAATTGAGAGTTTTGCTGGGTATAGTAGCCTACACTGGCATTTGTGTTCTCTTAGCGTCTGTATGGCATATGCCCAAGATCTTCTGGCTTTTAGAGTAGCTGTTGAGAAGGCTGGTGTAACTCTGATATGTCTGCCTTTACTTGTTACTTGCTATTTTTCCTTTACCACTTTTAATATTCTTTTTTGTTCTGTATATTTAGTGGTTTGTTTTTTATGTGAATGGAAGAATTTCTTTTCTTGTCCCATTTATTTAACGTTCTGTAGGCTTCTTGTATTTTTATGGGTATCTCTTTCTTTAGGTTGGGGGAGTTTAGATTTATGATTTTGTTGAAGATGTTTACTGGTCCTTTGAGTTAGGAATCTTCACTCTCTTCTACACCTATTATCGTTAGGATTGGTTTTTTTCATTGTGTTCTGAATTTCCTGTATGTTTTGAATTAGGACATTTTTGCACTTTGTACGTTCTTTGACTGCTATGTCCACATCTCCTATGGTGTCTTCTATCTCTGAGATTCTCTCTACCATCTCTTGTACACTGTAGATGATACATCTGCAACTTCTGGTCCCTTTCCTAGGTTTTCTATCACCAGGGTTGTCTCCATTTGTGATTTCTTTATTGTTTCTATTTCCATTTTTAGATCCTGGATGGTTTTTTTTCTATTCCTTCCTCTGTTTGTGTTTTCCTGTTTTCTTTAAGGGATTTATGTGTTTCTTCTTTAGTGTTTCTAACTGTTTACAAGTGTTCTCCTATATTTCTTTAAGGGAGTTATTTATGTCCTCCTTAAAGTCCTCTATCATTTTCATGAGATGGGACTTTAGATCAAAAATTTGTTTTTCAAGTGTGTTAAAATATCTAGGGCTTACTGTGATATGAGAACTGGATTTTGATTTTGCCAGGTAGTACTGGTTTTTGTTGCTTATATTCTTATACCTACCTCTCACCATCTGGTAATCTCTGGTATTTTCTGGCCTTGTTGTATCTGACTGGTGCCTGTCCCTATTGTGAGCCCGGTTTTGTGGGGCCTTCTTGGGTCAGGCTGACCTTAGGTGTGGGAAAAGTTCTGGAGTGTCTGATATGTGAGCCCAGCTGTGGCAGATCTCCTAGGAATCAAGCAGACTCTTGTATAGGTGGGGTAGTGGGTGCTGGTGCTCACAATCTGCTCCTGGGCATAGTTGTGGCCTGGACCAGAAGGAGGATGTGTCTGTGGTAGAGCAAGAGGCCCCGTGTCTTCTAGGCCCTGGGTGGGTATTGAAGTGGGGGCAGGACTCACCTGTGAGCCTTGTGGTATCAGAACTCCAGTGGGGTCAAGCTCTGTGTATGTTCGGGGACAGGGTGGAGCACATGATCTGCTTATAGGAAGTCTTTATATCTATATTCCTTAGGAAAACCATTATGATGGTAGTTGGCATTTTTTATTCATAAGTGTGGCTTTTATGTTAACTCCTGTGAGTAACTTAGAAGTAAGGGAAACTGATGACTGAGAATTAGAGAAATAGATTGGAGTTAAGCAAAACTCCAGAAGACCCAAGTCTGACCCTGTTCACTGAATACAGCATAATGGGAAAAACATACCACATACTTGAAATAATATGATCAGCATATTAATAGTAGATGCTCCAGCTCACACTTCTTGCATCAAATAGATTAACACTTGAAGTGTCATCCTGAAAAAACTCAATTCCACAACTATTATGAGTGGATTTATTCATTTCTTGTAAATCAAAAAGTGAATAGGTTAAATAATAACATCATTTGCATCGCTTTTACTTTTGATCTGTGATGTCTGTCAATATAAAGAACATTTATTAATTTGTAAACCAATGCATATAAAATATACTTCAAAAAAGAAAATTACTGTTCATCATTTCACAAGTAAGTTAACAGTTTTTAAATGTAACTTCATTCTTTTTATTTTGCTTTAGGTAGAGTTTCACATAGCCTAGGTTGGTCTTGAAGTGACTCTGTACCTAAAGATGGCCTTGAACTTTTTATTCTCTTGTCTCACTCCTGAGTGCTAGGATTATATCTGTGCTCAAGCATACATGGCTTATGTGTTACTGAAGATTGACCCCATGATCATATATGTAGGAGAAGCTATATTCCAAACCCAAAAGATTTACTTTCACTAGGTGGATTTTGAATTATTTTTCTTGTTTGAATATACTGGTGACATGGTGAAATTGTTCAAAGGGCTCGGTGATCTTGCTGAGCACCATAGCTCATATCCCAAAATATACAGCATGAGTAATCATTCAGTGAAACATTTATTTATACAGAGGTGGCCCATGACTGTGCAAAACTCTGTAAGAATTCTTAACTCAAAACCTGAAACCCAAGCAGCTTACAAAGAAAACACTTCAGAGATAACAACATGACACTAGGAGTGCAAAATATCCTTGACCTCATGTGACAGACCATGGTCAAATGAAGATGTAATTTTAAGTGTGTGTGTGTGTGTGTGTGTGTGTGTGTGTGTGTGTGTGTGTGTGAGAGAGAGAGAGAGAGAGAGACAGACAGACAGACACAGACACAGACGCAGACGCAGACACAGACACAGACAGATATGGTTAGACTTAGCATATCTCTTACATATTCACAAATGTTCTGAAATTGAGAAAAAATAACCCTGAAATCTATCATATGCCATTGTCATGTGTTTCAGATAAAATATACCTAGGTTGTACTATGAAGTGTCATTTTTAATGGAATTGCCACAAAAATACTGGTATGAAATGGAGAGTGTAAATTTGAGCGTGACTGAGCACAGAGGGACAGAACTGTGGCTGTGAATGAAAATTCCCCAAAGAAAACCTAAACTATGCTAACAATTCCAAAGCCCTTGATCTCCTTTACTGTCGAGACACTGACTGTTTCAGATCCAGATCCAATTATGTTAGGCCTCCTTTACCTCATTTATTTATTGTCTACGTCTCTATGGACTCATAACCACAGGAGTTGTTATCAGTCCAAAATGTTTGAATCTCTTAGCTGATCACTGACATCTACTACCACACAGGTTAAATGGGTCATTTGAAGCAAAGAAGTGTAGGCCGATAGGAACCGGATGTAGATCTCTCGTGAGAGACACAGCCAGAATACAGCGAATACATAGGCTAATGCCAGCAGCAAACCACTGAACTGAGAACGGGACCCCCATTGAAGGAATCAGAGAAAGGACTGGAAGAGCTTGAAGGGGCTCGAGACCCCATATGAACAATAATGCCAAGCAACCAGAGCTTCCAGGGACTGAGCGACTACTCAAAGACTATACATGGATTGACCCTGGGCTCCAACCTCATAGGTAGCAATGAATAGCCTAGTAAGAGCACCAGTGGAAGGGGAAGCCCTGGGTCCTGCCAAGTTCCCCAGTGAACGTGATTGTTGGGGGGAGGGCGGTAATGGATGGAGGATGGGGAGGGGAACACCCATATAGAAGGGGAGGAGGAGGGGTTATAGGGATGTTGGCCCGGAAACCGGGAAAGGGAAAAACATTCGAAATGTAAATAAGAAATACTCAAGTTAATAATGAAAAAAAATCAAAAAAAAAAAAAAGAAAAATCTGAGATTTCTTCGTTTTATTGTGACCTGCCTATCAGTGAATTTGAAAAGAGACTTGATGGATAACGTCTTCTTGTTCTGTAACTATTATTAAAAGATCACCTATCACCTACCACCATACTCAAACACAGTGCTAGGGTTAACCTGAATTCATGTGCTAGGCCATGATGATTCATATTAGCTTCAGAATGACTTATCTGTGTTCCCATGGGGTGAAGCCTGCTTTTCTCGTTGTTCTTGTTTTAACTTATTTTTCATTTATAAATAAACACTGGTTATAGGAGATACCAAGAGGTAAGGAATGATGCGTTTTGTCAACTTGACTGTGTAATGAGCTGCCCATGTACTTGTTAAGTTACTGGTGTGTCTGTGAGGATTTCTCTTAATCCAATGCCATGACCAGATCCTGGAAATTTCTTTTGTCTGCCTTAATATCTAAACTCTAAGCCATCAGTTTTCTGATATCACCCTTGAGCTTGAACACACTGTATATCAAGTCTTCTGAGTTTGAATCTAATATAACATCATGAGGAAACCCCTTATAATCCATTCTTTGTATGGAGGTGGTGAGAGGAGAAGAGGGAGAGAGACATTTACAAACACACACAATAGTTTGATCTTTCTCTCTGCAGAGGTCTTATGCATATAAGGGCTATCCTCGTGATTGATTCAGTGAAAGCGTAAGTTTGGGATGAGAAGCTGAATGTGGTTAACTGAATTGCTTCTTAAGAGACCAACTTTGGGTCTCGCTCAGTGGGTTATGAAACTTGCCTTATAAACCTGACAACCTGAGCTCCATCCTTTGAACCCACACTAAAATAGGAGACAACTGATTCCACAACAGGTCTTTTGTTACATATATGACTTGACATTAGTCTCAACACACACTTCAGGTACACACACACACACACACACACACACACACACCACTACACCAACAACAGTTCTTTATTTTTAATAAAAAAAAAATGAAGAGTCATGTTTGGCTTAAACATAGATACCTAAAACATTGTGTAACTTGTAGTGATTATATACACATGCACACATATATGGTATATGCACATATTAACATAAACAGTTTATACAAGGTACCCAGCTAAGATTAAAGTAGTTTGATAGTAAAATAAGCCACCATCCTACAAGAAGTGTAATAAAAGTTAGTATTGACTTGAATATCTATTAAAAAGGAATTTCTAAGATAAATACTATTACAATAATAATAATAATAATAATAATAATAATATATAATTGTCAAGCAGAATGATTGCCACCATGTGTTACTTTTATGCAGGAACAAAGAAAACTTTAGTTGATTATGTAAGACAAACATCCCTATGTCTGGGAGGCAAACTGCTGACCCAAGGGACATCAAAATCGTCTTTGGAGGTTTCTCAATGTCATTAATAAAAAATTTAAAAGTAGACTCAAATGTAAGCTCAAGGGTGATATTATTAAAGTATAAAAGAAAAGCTACAAGACAGGGAAGCTGTGAACTTCAGATGCTGCCAGGAAGAGGAGGCAAGAAGGATAAAGGACAAGCACTTACGCTGGCATGGACTTCAGACACATGACTGAGAAGCACCCACATGGCTGGGAGGGACACCTGAGAGAAAGAATAGTTACGTCATAACGTCATTCGGGTACAGGCTGTGGCTTTTTGTTAAAAAGAAAAACATGCTTAGGAAAGATGTAAAAAAAATTAAATAAGTTACTCTCTTTGAAATAATTCTGAAAATTGTATAGACAAAACTAGCATGATTGTGGACTCTAAGCTTCTGTGCTAGAGGCAGGGACTCTGGGAAGGAAAACTACAACATTTCATTAAGAACTAATTCATCCATCCATCTTTTTAGCATCGTTCATGGTGATGCCACCTTCCTCTTAGAGGCCCCTAAGCAAGGAGATTGAACCACTTCTACAGGAAGGTTAGGTCTCCATTATTCTATTCTCTTGACCTGAGAGTTTTGTTCGTTTTCTACCCAAATACTGCTGGTGCTTACACTCAGGCATGAGGCTATAAAATCAATTATTTAAATCTGTAAATTGTGTATTTTGAATGGAAAGGGGTGAACACACTAACCATAAAAGTAGCAATTTTCAAAACAATGTTTTCTACAAGATTAAAGAATAGTAGAGTGATTGTCCCAGTTTTGTCCCTAAACAACCTCTATTTTGCAATTCAAGTATCAACTTCCTGCCTGTTCTTTGCATTTCCCTATATTGCCTATGAACAAACAGAAATGAAATCAGAGGAAGGCAAAAGACAAAGAGAGAAATGAGCTTTTCCTTTTACAATTAACAGAACAAACAAAAATAAAGCTTACCCTTCTTCAAAAAAAAAAAAAACCAGTGAGAAGTTCATCTTTCAAAGCTGTTTTTAAATTGCACTTGAATAATTATATTTTCCTCAATAATTCTCCAATAACAAACATAAACCTGCAATAACAAATGGCATCAATTTCCCTCTAATAAGAAGTCTTTACTATTTGGTTTTAGAACTTGCCTTTGAAGTCTTCTCTTTGCCTTCATTCCACAAATTTCTGGATGTGAGGGATGAATGTATTCAACTTCATCAATGTTATTCTGGCTGTCATATTCTTTTTTCTTCACAGACAATACCAACATAAGAGAAAATAGTAGAAGGTATGTTATTCTTAGAGACACCACTGCAGAAGTATTTAAGAAGATATCTTCCTTCGTACCACATAAAGCATTTGTTTTTAAGTGAAAACATAGTTTTTGAATAAAGTGATGTTCTAATCTGTACAATTAACCCTGGCTGTTTCCACTGTTGAATTAGAAAGCATAATTGATATGGTATTTATTTTCCAGTGGTTATCTTTCAGAAAAATAAATTATTGTTGCATCAGATGACTACATTGTTCAGAATACTAACACTGAATTGAAATGGATAATCTGAGTCCACAGGAAGTTGTCAGATGGCAGCTACCTTTGAGAAGTAAGAGATTAGATGTTTTATAAACATCTTCTTTTCAGAAAGTATGTTTTTATCACTAGTTTTTAAAATCCTACATCAATATTTGCTATGACATAATTAAGTAACTCAATGTTGACATTCTTCCAATTATATATCAATACTAATAAAAACCAATATCTAACTTACCGTCCTCAAAATAATTGGATATTCATTTTATGTTTCTTTATGGAAAAGGTATGTGTCCCATGGTTTTCAAAAAGCAAGCATTTATATGCTCTAGATAGAAACCTGAATTTGTGTCCCATAGTTTAAATAAAAATAAATATTTCAAGGCAAGATCACAAAGGTTCACATCTTAGTTACTTTTTTATTGCTATGAAAAGTTATACTAGCCAAGGCAATGTATAGAAGCAAAATTTTATTGGGAGTTTATAGTTTCAGAGGGTTAAAATCAGTGACATCATAGCAATAGCAAGAAGCATGGCAGGAAGTGAGAATGGTATTGTAGTAGTAAGCATGTTACTGGAATACTAGCTAAGAGCTAATATCTTCATCAGAGCACAAAGCAAAGAAAGAAAACCCTCAGAATGACTTGTAGAAACCTCAAAGACCACTGCTAGTGCATGCCTCCTCCAATCAGGTTAGACCTCTTAATCCTTACAAAAAGAAATTTCATCACAGTGGAACAAGGTACTCAAACATATGAGCCTTTGGACCTATTCTTACTCAAACCCAAACAATCACCTGTATGTGGTTGGTGACTGAGACAGGTCCATGCTGTCCACAAACTTGCAACCTTTTCCGTCAGCCTTGTGCGTGCTGAGATTAAAGGTGAATACCAGTACACTCAACACCAAGTGTTCTATTTTAAGCTCATTTTAAGCCGTTGGATAAATATGAGTTGCAAATACAATGTTGTCCTGAAATACTGAGTTATTGGTAATCAATATGTTTGCTCTGACATGTTACTGTAATTTTGGAAGTATCATCTCTAATATTAATGTACAGATCATGACTTTTCACTTGAAAAACCTTAAAGATATCAGTCTACAGTTTCAGAGCTTATCTTGTAATCTGATATTTTGCCTAGACAAGCAGCAACCAACCAAGCACTCTGTAAATACTGTAAATACTGATAAAATTATATCATCCTAATGTAAAAATGGTTTCTAAGCCATTTTTGTCAGTAAAATATTCAGTTATGCTATGTTTTAATGTTTTCCATTATTCATCCCAGTTCTACTTCATAAAGACAATGGAAGCAAAACAAAATATTCAGGCAAAATACTAAGACAGGTGGAGTTATGAAATCACTATAAAATGAAATATGATATAAATTTACTCTGTCTTTGATTTTGATAAAAATTCTAGAATGATTAATATTTATGGTTTTTCATGTTTTACTTATTGATTTTTGCTATATTCACATCATAACCATAATATGTTTAGATTTTATTGATGTTAAAAATCAATTTCAAAACTTACATGCATTCATGTAATGCAATTTCGATTTTGTTTATGTATTTTTAGGAGATTTACAGGGACTGCATTCTCTGTAGTTAATAAGAAATACAGATATACAAAGTATTTGTCATCTTTATTCTTTCTTAGTTCAAAAAGTCTCACTGAAGCAGTTTAATATTTGGTCCTAAAATAATTTATAGAGCTTACTTATGAGTACTACATGGAACCAGTACCACAAAACAACCTTTCTTCAAAGGAGGTCAGAGACAGCTTTTTATTTTTATCCAAATCTGAGAGATCAAAGACCAGAAGCACAAATTCAAGGCTACAGTAAGTTATGTGTTCTACCCTGGAGCCCTACATGAGTTTTTCTAGGCTCTAGACAAGAAAGAGTATAGGTTAATGCAGTTCAACAACATATTAGTGGGGCTATGATATATTTGGCTATAGCGAAGTAAAGCAATGTTCTCAACTGGTTCCACACGTCCTAGCATAGCTTTGGGATTGGTGGAACTGAGTACTGCCAAGTTTAATGTATTCTGAAAGGTTTCCCTATAAAGCATCACATTAGACCAGAAAACTCTAGTACTTAGGTTTTACTGCCAACCTCATGCAGGAATTTATTAGGAATTAAGTCTAATATTTTCCTGAAATTCCAAGAAATTAAAGAGATAACACTTCTGGACTTTATTGTTGCTTCAGTAAGGGCTTCATTATCTAACCTATTCTGCCTTGAACCAAGGATTATCTTCCTTCAGTCTTGTGAACTTAGGGGTTCCGAGTTGTGCCACCACACTCAATATGTAGAGTTGTTTCATCAGACTGGGGTGTTCTTTGTACTTAGACCAACTCAAGGCACCACAGTCAATGAAAACCACAGTTGAATGTCACTGGTGAACTCAGATAAAAACTTCTAAACCAAATACTGACAAAACAAATTTTCGTTGGAATTACTACAAATCATGAAGAAGGGAAAATTTTCTCCAAGGTACAAGGATAATAACTAAATTGAGACTAAATTATATAGACATTTTAACAGGTGCAAAGTATGCAGGAGAAAATTCAACACTTCACATAGATAAGTGAGTATGGAAACTCACACACACACACACACACACACACACACACACACACAAACACAAACACAAACACACAGACATCCAGAGACTGCCCGACCTGGGGAACTAACCCATATAGAGCCACCAAACCCAGACAATATTGCCAATGCAAAGAAATACATGCTGACAGGAGCCTGATATAGCTGTCTCCTCAGAGGCTCTGTCAGAGCATGACAGATACAGAGGCAGATGCTTGAAGCCAGCCATTGAACTGAGAACAGGGTCCCTACTAGAGGAGTTAGAGAAAAGATTGAAGGAGCTGAAGGGGTTTCCAACTCCATAGGAACAACAATGCCAACCAACCAGAGCTCCCAGGGTCTAAATCACCGTCCAAAGAGTACGCATGGACAGACCCATGGCTCCAGCTGCATATGTAGCAGAGGATGGCCTTGTTGGGCACCAATGGGAGGAGAAGCCCTTGGTCTCCAATGAAAAAAGAGAGAGAAATATTCTGTAATTTATAACATTGCAAAACCTGGAGGATTGTATTAAATTATATAAGCCAGATAAAGGTAGAAAATGTGATCTCTTACACGTATGGAATCTTAAAATGTCAAAGCAGAGAAAATACAGATGTTACCATGAATCAATAAAGTGAAGTGGATTGTATCCTGGTTAACTTTTTTTCTTGATGTAACACTGCTATAGTTATCCAGGAAGAGAAAAATCAACTGAGAAAATGTCCCTACTAATGTTTCTGCAGGCACCCGTGTAGGACATTATGTGATTAATGATTGATGTGGGAGAGCTTATCTTACTGAACGAGGTCCATCCATGGGCAAATAGTCTGAGGTGATTGAATTGAAAGCTGAACCACTGAACTGAGAATAGGTCCCCTATTGAAGGAATCAGAGAAAGAACTGGAAGAGCTTGAAGGGGCTCGAGACCCCAAAAGTACAACAATGCCAAGCAATCAGAGCTTCCAGGGACTAAGCCACTACCTAAAGACTATACATGGACTGACCCTGGACTCTGACCCCATAGGTAGCAATGAATATCCTAGTAAGAGCACCAGTGGAAGGGGAAGCCCTGGGTCCTGCTAAGACTGAACCCCCAGTGAACTAGTCTATGGGGGGAGGGCGGCAATGGGGGGAGGGTTGGGAGGGAAACACCCATAAGGAAGGGGAGGGGGGAGGGGGATGTTTGCCCGGAAACCGGGAAAGGGAATAACACTCGAAATGTATATAAGAAATACTCAAGTTAATAAAAAAAAAAAAAAAAAGAAAGCTGAGCCAGTCGTGTGGATCAAGCAAGCCAGTAAGCACCAGTTTTCCTCCATGGCCTCTGCTTAAGTTCCTAGTTTCAAGCTCCTGCCATGTTTCATTCCTGCCTTGGCTTCCTTCAGTGATGGTTTCTAATAGGAAATGTGTAAGTAATATAAACTCCCAAACTGCTTTTATTCTTCGCACCATTAATCATAGTAATAGAAATATATCTAAAATAGGGTGTTGGTCAGAGGATAGAGCATTTCAGTTACAAGATAATAGCTTCTGGCATCTTAAGGCATGTTATAGTGACACTAGTAATAATATACTAGACATTTGAGTTTTTAAAAATGAGTGGATCTTAGGTGTTATTAACACATACTTGAATGAATGAGATGGGGATGGTTTTGATGTTAATCACAAAAATGATCTTATAAGGCACATATATATCCGAACATGAAAATTTCTACCTTGAGTGTCCAGAGTTTTCACTTGTGAACTATACTCAATAAAGACAAGGAGAAAAGACAGGAAAGACGAGAAGATGCCAGGGAAGTGGGAAGAATGAAGACAAGGAAGGAAGAGAGAATCAAGTGGAAAGAAGTGAGAGAAAGGAGTAATAGAATGGAATGGAGGAGGGAGAGAAAGAACAGAGGGGACCAAGAAAAGGAAGGAGGCAGAAGAAATAGGGGGAGCAGTAATTGGCATACATGGTGGATACATGAAATTAGAGAGCCAAACCATTGGACTTAAACAAATGTCTCTCGTATTCATTAAAATTAAAGGATTGGTTATCACTAGGAACTCTCCACCCAACTCAAGAGTATTTCTTGAAGCAATCTTCAGGAAAAAAGCTCTTTGACCTCAAGTCAAAGAAAAATGCTTCTCCACCTGCCTACACCCATGCAGCCTTCTCAAGTACTCTAAATCCTTTTGCCTCTCTGCTATTCACCCTTTATATTTTGTTCAGCCTCCTGACTACAAGTCTCAAGAACTAATCTTACATTGGCAGAAAGCCAGTGACGTATAATCTAGCTGAGCAATGGCATCCGTGTGAGGAATGACACCGGAAGTTGCAGTATTTGTTAGGGGAGAAATTGTGACATTCTGCATTATGTTTCATTGTGATTCTAAGCCCATGTATTTCTTGACATACCAACCTCATATTAGCTGTCCTTTAGGAGTGCAAATCATGAAGATCCATGCAGATCTAGCTCAAAATGGCAACATACATTTAATTAAAGTTCCCTAAAAATCATAAAGGTGAGAATACTCTAAAGTTTTGAAGGTAATTTGATGTATTCCTGAACAATATTATTTACAAAAACGGCTTAAGAGTTGTAGCCAAGATTCAGCATTTGCATACTGTTCACTATAGACTGTTCCAAACTGATTCATAAAATGTAAAATTAATTATAAAACAAGAATCTTAAAGTTTTATTATTTTTACTATAAAATTTTCTTCATATTTTTTTGAAAAGATGAGATTTTCTTTTAGTGAATATGTTCTCGCATAGTTAAATTCCTGGAAAAGAGCAAGAAGAATATTACTGCTGAAATACCAACTTCATGAAAGCATTAAATATTTTCTAAAATAATGTTTCTATCCACATATTTTTTAATTTTCAATCCACACAATTTTAAAAGGCTTGTTTATTATAAAGGAAGGTTTTCTTCTTTTCTTGAGAAAGCAGTAGAATGGGACAAGTTGGTTTTAGGCGAATTATCAATGCTCTGATGATCTTTGCCAAACTTTATCTATAAATGAAGAACTTGTTACCTTGTATATATAACGTTAGAATTCAGTTCTTTACATCATAATTTCATGCGCTCTGTTTCAATACACATAAAGATTGGACATAAATTTGTGTCTTATTTGATACAAATATAAATTTTAAAACGGGCAATTGCATTCTACATGATACACTGCTAAATGTTTGATTTGTACTCTCTTCATAATTAAGTTTTTTGTTAACATTTTCATGATTTTCAAATTGTAGACATTATGTATACCTAAACAGGGTTGGCAGATGAGTCAGGATCATTTTAATGTTTGATTTTCCCCACATTTAAATAATTTTTTATTGGGTCAGGAGAGATGACTCACAAGTAAAGGGCATGAAGTTATTTTCTAGGAAACTTAAGTCACATAGGGTGGCTTAAATCTGTAGCTTCAGCTCCAGGAACCCCTGCTATGTATTTAACATCTGGCCTCCATAGATCTGCATATAACTGCACATACCACACATAGATACACGCACACATACAAATAAAAATTTAACCCAAGCATTGATCTCACAGCATTCCTATTGCTTAACCTTTCCCAAAGAACATTCTTTTCATGTTTCAGTGAGTTGAAGTCATTCTAGCCACTTCTAGAACTGGCATTACATAGGCTGTAGGACCAAGGCAACATGTGTATATTTTCCAGAGGATTTTTGAGATTCAGCAGTAATTATATTCAAAACAGAGAATGGATTTAAAATACAGATGTCTGTGAAGAAATGTAGATGGCAGAATATATAGTCTGTGCTACACAAGCTCTCCTTGCAAGAAAAACAGTGTTCTGTTTTTCCCACCAATGCAGTGAACACTACTTCTATGCAGGAAGTTTATCTGAAATCCAGAATCCAATGCTCCTATTAGGGAGTGCCACATAGGCAACACAATCAAAATCAAGATATACAGAGATAAATTAATGCTCACTATGAATCATATTATCAGTGAAACGTCTAGGCAGAGTAGCACAGCATATTCAAAGTCAACTTTTCTGAACTCAGCCAAGGAGCAAGGCTCTTCAAAGGACACACCTTGCTACTCTGTGCTGTTCAATTTCCTATGATCCTACTCACTACTAAATAAGAAGGTAAGTATTTAATAACTACTGTTCTACTAAATTCCCCTGAAAATATTGGTGGCATATTTGTAATCCTATAGTTTTTCTCATAGGAAAAGTAGAAATTATGTATAAACTTAATTGTAAAGTTGATGCATTCAAAAAGAGGTGGTAAGGTTACAGATAAAAACGGCGACTAGCCATCACACTGTGACCACAGTTTGTAACATATAAATATATTCTCCGAGTGAGGAGATACCACATGATTAGGACTAAATATAACACATTATTTAATGGTACTGATTTATGTAGATTCTTATCTCTTCACTGTAAGTCCTTGGATTAAATAAATGTAAAGTCATTCAAGCTAGGGGAAAAGAAAAGTCAAGGAATGAAGTATATAGACAGACAATGGTGCATCGCTATTCCAAATTGCAGGAAAGTTTCTAGCCTGGTCCAACTTCTTTATCCAGGGAATGTTTTCTGGCATTAGAATTGTGATTCTTTTTAAATACTCTAATTAAATTGCTCAAGCACTGACAGGGATAGAGAACAGCTTGAAAATTGGAAGGTGGATAAATCTCGCCGGATTACGAGGAACTTCTAATCATTTTCAGAAGGCAGGTCAGTTGAGTGGAAAAGCTCTCAACTCTGTTTTTAAGTGGTAAATATTAATCCTGAGCATAGAAATCTGCTCACATACCACAGTAATGCAAAAATACTAACATAATAAGAAGTGGCAGGCCTGAACTTCATGGTTTCTACAGAAACTAATTTACTCAGTCAGTGCACCTGTATATTTTGCATTTTTGACATTTATGCATAAAATATGAAGAAAAGTGAAAATGTTATGGTCACTCTAATAATTAATGCACTTGACAGAAATGAGACATTAACAATGTTCATTTTTCTCTTGATCATCCTTGAAACAATCACAAATATTTCTCACCAAAGATAATAGCTAAAACTCGAAAGGCTAGAGAATGCCGTATGCATCTCCTTTACTTGGTAGAAAGGGTCTGATTAAGAATGTACACAACTTAGAAGCTGGAAGGAGAAGCATCAGGAACTCAAGACAGCCTAGGCTAAACCGGCAGAGCTAACATTTTTGTCAACAAACAAAATATGACAAAAGTATGTATAATATGCTGGGTCTGTTGACTCAGGCCTTCGATTCCTGTAATCTCAGTCATCAGGGAAATGCAAATCAAAATGATCCTGAGAGTCTACCTTATATCAATCAAGAGCCTGATCCAGGAGTATGACTAGGTCAAGACCTACTGAACTAAAGGGTGAGTTCAAGGCCAGTCTGGGTAAATCCATGAAGCCCTGAGTGAAAAGAAAAGATAACCCAAGGACTGAGGATATAGCTCAGTCAAAAATAATTTCCTAGTGTCTGTGAGACCCCAGATTCAATACTCAGTACAAGAGAAAGAATTTATTCAAAAAATTACAACAAATAATGCATTACATAGCAAGACTCTACCTCAAATCTAAATGAAAAGAAATAAAAACAAAAACTATACAACAAAAAAAGTGTTTAGAGTATAATAACTTTTCAAAAAATTTAGTTCCCAGAGGTTGCTTGATTATTATTGTTAATGCTGACATTATAATGCAAGTTTTACTAATGGAGTTAACTCAAAGAGGCATTGGTGAAAGTATACTAAAAATAAGAAACTCCAGAGCAACACCAGAGCTCTCTGTGTTTTAAAGTTCTGCTATGGCAGAGAACACAGGCACCATTCTGTTGTTGACAATACCACTGCCAATCAACAACGGTGATATTTTTCTAAGTGAAAGATAATCAAATATGTATTGCCTATTGCTTTGAAATCTGTCTATCAAAAGCAAATGCACAGTAATTATGAAAATGTATTTATTTTATTTATATGAAGAGTGCACTATGTTTTAGCCACACCAGAACAGGGTATCACATTACCCTTACAGATAGTTGAGAGCTACCATGTGGTTGCAGGGAATTTAACTTAGGACCTCTGGAAAAGCAGTCAGTGCTTTTAACCCCTGAACCATCTCTCTACCCCAGGATGAACATGGTTTTACATTACAACGTGAGCTTTTACATTGAGACTTTAGCAACTTAGAGGTTTGGGATCTATGTCTAGTAATGAAAACATTCTCATGGCTAGATTAAATATAATTTATTTCAGGATTGACAGAAAAATGGACTAAAAAACTGTGTTTACCTAAATCATCTCCTTGACTGTGACAAAGTCTTAAAAGTGAGAGTCTTCTCATATGTTAGCCTATTAGTTAAAAATTTCATATCTAATGTCTTTGAATTGGATTCCAATACCTTTCATTAACAAACCTGGTGAGTCAACCTTTCCAGTGCAAAACATTGTAAATTTAAACTACATCTTCCTCCTTGAAATACCCTCTTTCTGTCTCCTATGTTAAGTAAGAATCAACTCACCCAGATGGGAAGTTTTTAACCATGAAATACATATGATCAGACTTAGGATTATGTGCATACCACTGGCTTCCATGTACTCAATGGAATTGTGGTGGAGGGAGGCTGAGAGGTAGGACAGAAGGTGTAATAGAAGATGAGCTAAGTGAAAGATTAGAAAAGACTGTGCTGGTGGCCAGAGATAAAGAGAAAAGAAGCAGTGAAGACATGTTAGAAAATAGTGAATTATTGTACTCTGCAAAAATTAACTTATATCTTAACGAAGATGCTGGTTAGACAAAGATAGAAAAGAAATAAGGGAGCAACATCCTCATGTCTCACTATAGTTTGTCTGGGAAATATACTCAAGAAAAGGAGACAATTTAAAATGAAATAGGAACAATGTGAATTTGAGGGACCCATGATGAGCTCTAAACTTTCATCAACTTGTTTTCTAAGTGAGAGTCCATTCCTTACATAGGCAGCTAGGAAGGATCAAAATGAGAGAGGGAGGAAGAAGCAGAAGGAGGAAGAATGGAGGAGAGACACTAGAAGTCAATTTTATAAAGTTATTATAAATCTCTCCTTTTACATTCATTTATTTTATGTATGAGTGCTTTACCTCCTGGTGTGCATATATACTATGGGTGTGCCTGGTCACCTCAGAGGTCAGAAGAAGACAACTGATCATATGGAACTGGAAAGAGATAGTTGTGAGCCACCATGTGGTTGCTGTGAACCAAACCCTGGCCCTCTACAATAATAATTACATTTATTTTTTTTATTAACTTGAGTATTTCTTATATACATTTCCAGTGTTATTCCCTTTCCCGGTTTCCGGGCAAACATCCCCCTCCCCCCTCCCTTTCCTTATGGGTGTTCCCCTCCCCATCCTCCCCCCATTGCCGCCCTCCCCCCAACAGTCTAGTTCACTGGGGGTTCAGTCTTAGCAAGACCCAGGGCTTCCCCTTCCACTGGTGCTCTTACTAGGATATTCATTGCTACCTATGAGGTCAGAGTCCACGGTCAGTCCATGTATAGTCTTTAGGTAGTGGCTTAGTCCCTGGAAGCTCTGGTTGCTTGGCATTGTTGTACATATGGGGTCTCGAGCCCCTTCAAGCTCTTCCAGTTCTTTCCCTGATTCCTTCAACGAGGGTCCTATTCTCCATTCAGTGGTTTGCTGCTGGTATTCGCCTCTGTATTTGTTGTATTCTGGCTGTGTCTCTCAGGAGCGATCTACATCCGGCTCCTGTCGGTCTGCACTTCTTTGTTTCATCCATCTTGTCTAATTGGGTGGCTGTATATGTATGGGCCACATTTGGGGCAGGCTCTGAATGGGTGTTCCTTCAGTCTCTGTTTTAATCTTTGCCTCTCTATTCCCTGCCAAGGGTATTCTTGTTCCCCTTTTAAAGAAGGAGTGAAGCATTCACATTTTGATCATCCGTCCTGAGTTTCATTTGTTCTAGGCATCTAGGGTAATTCAAGCATTTTGGCTAATAGCCACTTATCAATGAGTGCATACCATGTATGTCTTTCTGTGATTGGGTTAGCGCACTCAGGATGATATTTTCCAGTTCCAACCATTTGCCTACAAATTTCATAAACTCATTGTTTTTGATAGCTGAGTAATATTCCATTGTGTAGATGTACCACATTTTCTGTATCCATTCCTCTGTTGAAGGGCATCTGGGTTCTTTCCAGCTTCTGGCTATTATAAATAAGGCTGTGATGAACATAGTGGAGCACGTGTCTTTTTTATATGTTGGGGCACCGTTTGGGTACATGCCCAAGAGAGGTATAGCTGGATCCTCAGGCAGTTCAATGTCCAATTTTCTGAGGAACCTCCAGACTGATTTCCAGAATGGTTTTACCAGTCTGCAACCCCACCAACAATGGAGGAGTGTTCCTCTTTCTCCGCATCCTCGCCAGCATCTGCTGTCTCCTGAGTTTTTGATCTTAGCCATTCTCACTGGCATGAGGTGAAATCTCAGGGTTGTTTTGATTTGCATTTCCCTTATGACTAAAGATGTTGAACATTTCTTTAGGTGTTTCTCAGCCATTCGGCATTGCTCAGCTGTGAATTCTTTGTTTAGCTCTGAACCCCATTTTTTAATAGGGTTATTTGTCTCCCTGCGGTCTAACTTCTTGAGTTCTTTGTATATTTTGGATATAAGGCCTCTATCTGTTGTAGGATTGGTAAAGATCTTTTCCCAATCTGTTGGTTGCCGTTTTGTCCTAACCACAGTGTCCTTTGCCTTACAGAAGCTTTGCAGTTTTATGAGATCCCATTTGTCGATTCTTGATCTTAGAGCATAAGCCATTGGTGTTTTGTTCAGGAAATTTTTTCCAGTGCCCATGTGTTCCAGATGCTTCCCTAGTTTTTCTTCTATTAGTTTGAGTGTGTCTGGTTTGATGTGGAGGTCCTTGATCCACTTGGACTTAAGCTTTGTACAGGGTGATAAGCCTGGATCGATCTGCATTCTTCTACATGTTGACCTCCAGTTGAACCAGCACCATTTGCTGAAAATTCTATCTTTTTTCCATTGGATGGTCTTGGCTCCTTTGTCAAAAATCAAGTGACCATAGGTGTGTGGGTTCATTTCTGGGTCTTCAATTCTATTCCATTGGTCTATCTGTCTGTCTCTGTACCAATACCATGCAGTTTTTATCACTATTGCTCTGTAATACTGCTTGAGTTCAGGGATAGTGATTCCCCCTGAAGTCCTTTTATTGTTGAGGATAGTTTTAGCTATCCTGGGTTTTTTGTTATTCTAGATGAATTTGCAAATTGTTCTGTCTAACTCTTTGAAGAATTGGATTGGTATTTTGATGGGGATTGCATTGAATCTGTAGATCGCTTTTGGTAAAATGGCCATTTTTACTGTATTAATCCTGCCAATCCATGAGCATGGGAGATCTTTCCATCTTCTGAGGGATTCTTCAATTTCTTTCCTCAGTGTCTTGAAGTTCTTATTGTACAAATCTTTCACTTGCTTGGTTAAAGTCACACTGAGGTACTTTATATTATTTGGGTCTATTATGAAGGGTGTCATTTCCCTAATTTCTTTCTTGGCTTGTTTCTCTTTTGTGTAGACGAAGGCTACTGATTTACTTGAGTTAATTTTATACCCAGCCAGTTTGCCGAAGTTGTTTATCAGCTTTAGTAGTTCTCTGGTGGAACTTTTGGGATCACTTAAATATACTATCATGTCATCTGGAAATAGTGATATTTTGACTTCTTTTCCGATCTGTATCCTCTTGACCTCCTTTTGTTGTCTGATTGCTCTGGCTAGAACTTCAAGAACTATATTGAATAAGTAGGGAGAGAGTGGGCAGCCTTGTCTAGTCCCTGATTTTAGTGGGATTGCTTCAAGTTTCTCTCCATTTAGTTTAATGTTAGCAACTGGTTTGCTGTATATGGCTTTTACTATGTTTAGGTATGGGCCTTGAATTCCTATTCTTTCCAGGACTTTTATCATGAAGGGGTGTTGAATTTTGTCAAATGCTTTCTCAGCATCTAATGAAATGATCATGTGGTTTTGTTCTTTCAGTTTGTTTATATAATGGATCACGTTGATGGTTTTCCGTATATTAAACCATCCCTGCATGCCTGGGATGAAGCCTACTTGATCATGGTGGATGATTGTTTTGATGTGCTCTTGGATTCGGTTTGCCAGAATTTTATTGAGTATTTTTGTGTTGATATTCATAAGGGAAATTGGTCTGAAGTTCTCTTTCTTTGTTGGGTCTTTGTGTGCTTTGGGTATAAGAGTAATTGTGGCTTCATAGAAGGAATTCGGTAGTGCTCCATCTGTTTCAATTTTGTGGAATATTTTGGATAATATAGGTACGAGGTCTTCTATGAAGGTCTGATAGAATTCTGCACTAAACCCGTCTGGACCTGTGCTCTTTTTGATTGGGAGACCTTTAATGACTGCTTCTATTTCCTTAGGAGTTATGGGGTTTTTTAAACTGGTTTATCTGTTCCTGATTTAACTTCGATACCTGGTATCTGTCTAGGAAATTGTCAATTTCCTGCAGATTTTCAAGTTTTATTGAATATAGGCTTTTATAGTAAGATCTGATGATTTTTTGAATTTCCTCTGAATCTGTAGTTATGTCTCCCTTTTCATTTCTGACTTTGTTAATTTGGACACACTCTCTGGGTCCTCTCGTTAGTCTGGCTAAGGGTTTATCTATTTTGTTGATTTTCTCAAAGAACCAACTTTTGGTTCTGTTGATTCTTTCTATGGTCCTTTTTGTTTCTACTTGGTTGATTTCAGCTCTGAGTTTGATTATTTCCTGATCTTCTACTCCTCCTGGGTGTATTTGCTTCTTTTTGCTCTAGAGCTTTTAGGTGTGCTGTCAAGCTGCTGACATATGCTCTTTCCTGTTTCTTTCTACAGGCACTCAGCGCTATGAGTTTTCCTCTTAGCACAGCTTTCATTGTGTCCCATAAGTTTGGGTATTTTGTACCTTCATTTTCATTAAATTCTAAAAAGTTTTTAATTTCTTTCTTTATTTCTTCCTTGACCAGGTTATCATTTAGTAGAGCATTGTTCAATTTCCACGTATATGTGGGCATTCTTCCCTTATTGTTATTGAAGACCAGTTTTAGGCCGTGGTGGTCCGATAGCACGCATGGGATTATTTCTATCTTTCTGTACCTGTTGAGGCCCGTTTTTTGACCGATTATATGGTCAATTTTGGAGAAAGTACCATGAGGAGCTGAGAAGAAGGTATATCCTTTTGCTTTAGGATAGAATGTTCTATAAATATCTGTTAAGTCCATTTGGCTCATGACTTCTCTTAGTCTGTCTATGTCTCTGTTTAATTTCTGTTTCAATGATCTGTCCATTGATGAGAGTGGGGTGTTGAAATCTCCTACTATTATTGTGTGAGGTGCAATGTGTGTTTTGAGCTTTAGTAAGGTTTCTTTTACGTATGGAGGTGCCCTTGTATTTGGGGCATAGATATTTAGGATTGAGAGTTCATCTTGGTGGATTTTTCCTTTGATGAATATGAAGTGTCCTTCCTTATCTTTTTTGATGACTTTTAGTTGAAAATTGATTTTATTTGATATTAGAATGGCTACTCCAGCTTGCTTCTTCCGACCATTTGCTTGGAAGTTGTTTTCCAGCCTTTCACTCTGAGGTAGTGTCTGTCTTTGTCTCTGAGGTGTGTTTCCTGTAGGCAGTAGAATGCAGGGTCCTCGCTGCGTATCCAGTTTGTTAATCTATGTCTTTTTATTGGGGAGTTGAGGCCATTGATGTTGAGAGATAGTAAGGAATAGTGATTATTGCTTCCTGTTATATTCACATTTGGATGTGAGGTTATGATTGTGTGCTTTTCTTCTCATTGTTTTGTTGCCAAGATGATTAGTTTCTTGCTTCTTCTAGGGTATAGCTTGCCTCCTTATGTTGGGCTTTACCATTTATTATCCTTTGTAGTGCTGGATTTGTAGAAAGATATTGTGTAAATTTGGTTTTTTCATGGAATATCTTGGTTTGTCCATCTATGTTAATTGAGAGTTTTGCAGGATACAGTAACCTGGGCTGGCATTTGTGTTCTCTTAGGGTCTGTATGACATCAGTCCAGGATCTTCTGGCCTTCATAGTTTCTGGCGAAAAGTCTGGTGTGACTCTGATAGGTCTGCCTTTATATGTTACTTGACTTTTTCCCTTACTGCTTTTAGTATTCTTTCTTTGTTTTGTGCGTTTGGTGTTTTGACTATTATGTGACAGGAGGTGTTTCTTTTCTTTTCCAATCTATTTGGAGTTCTGTAGGCTTCTTGTATGCCTATGGGTATCTCTTTTTTTAGGTTAGGGAAGTTTTCTTCTATGATTTTGTTGAAGATATTTACTGGTCCTTTGAGCTGGGAGTCTTCACTCTCTTCTATACCTATTATCCTTAGGTTTGATCTTCTCATTGAGTCCTGGATTTCCTGTATGTTTTGGACCAGTAGCTTTTTCCGCTTTACATTATCTTTGACAGTTGAGTCAATGATTTCTATGGAATCTTCTGCTCCTGAGATTCTCTCTTCCATCTCTTGTGTTCTGTTGGTGAAGCTTGTATCTACAGCTCCTTGTCTCTTCTTTTGGTTTTCTATATCCAGGGTTGTTTCCATGTGTTCTTTCTTGATTGCTTCTATTTCCATTTTTAATTCCTTCAAATGTTTGATTGTGTTTTCCTGGAATTCTTTCAGGGATTTTTGTGACTCCTCTCTATGGGCTTCTACTTGTTTATTTATGATTTCCTGGAATTCTTTCAGGGATTTTTGCGATTCCTCTCTGTAGGCTTCTACTTGTTCTCTAAGGGAGTTCTTCATGTCTTTCTTGAAGTCCTCCAGCATCATGATCAAATATGATTTTGAAACTAGATCTTGCTTTTCTGGTGTGTTTAGATATTCCATGTTTGTTTTGATGGGAGAATTGAGCTCTGATGTTGCCACGTAGTCTTGGTTTCTGTTGCTTGGGTTCCTGCGCTTGCCTCTCGCCATCAGATTATTTCTAGTGTTACTTTGTTCTGCTATTTCTGACAGTGGCTAGACTGTCCTATAAGTCTGTGTGTCAGGAGTGCTGTAGACCTGTTTTCCTGTTTTCTTTCAGCCTCTTATGGGGACAGAGTGTTCTGCTTTCGGGCGTGTCGTTTTTCCTCTCTACAGGTCTTCAGCTGTTCCTGTGGACCTGTGTCTTGAGTTCACCAGGCAGGTCACTTGCAGCAGAAAAGTTGGTCTTACCTGTGGTCCCAAGGCTCAAGTTTGCTCGCGGGGTGCTGTCCACGAGCTCTCTGTGGCAGCAGCAACCAGGAAGATCTGCGCCGCCATTTCCGGGAGCTTCAGTGCACCAGGGTTTCAGATGGCGTTTGGTGTTTTCCTCTGGAATCAGTAATGTGTGCAGAGTGCAGTCTCTTCTGGTTTCCCAGGCTTGTCTGCCTCTCTGAAGGTTTAGCTCTCCCTCCCACGGGATTTGGGTGCACTGAACTGTTTATCTGGTAGATCTCTTCAGGTTCTGGCGGTGTCTCAGGCGCAGGGGTCCTGTCGCTCCTGGGCCCTCCCCCACAGGATCCCAGAGGCCTTATACAGTTTTCTCTTGGGCCAGGGATGTGGGCAGGGGTGGGCAGTGTTGGTGGTCTCCTCTGCTCTGCAGCCTCAGGAGTGCCCTCCTGACCAGGCGGTGAGGTCTCTCTCCCACGGTGTCTGGGAGCAGAGAGCTGCTGTGGGCCGGGATCCGAGGGTGTGGGACTCTTGGTAAACACAGCGAGTGCCCGGTACTAGAGGAATTCTGCCTCTGTGTGTCCCGAGTTCACCAGGCAGGTCACTTGCAGCAGAAAAGTTGGTCTTACCTGTGGTCCCAAGGCTCAAGTTTGCTCGCGGGGTGCTGCCCAAGAGTTCTCTGTGGCGGCAGCAACCAGGAAGATCAATAATTACATTTAAACACTGAACAAATTCCCCATCCCCCCATCAAATATTTTTTAGCATTTATCTTCAATATAAATTCATTAAGTACTCTAGAATTGCTAAATAGATGAGATTTAAAAAAAAAAAAGGACTCAACCATATCAGGCCTGCATAAAATTCACATCATGTATAGAAACACCTATAAAATAAAATGATAAAAATATTATAGTAACTAAAAATTAGAGAACAGAAGTAGCTATATTTATATCAGATTAAATGGACAATAACTAAAACTACATAAAACAGTCCTTATAATGAATATGTCATCTCAGGTAGAGTGCATAACAATAATAAATGTGTGTGTGTGTGTGTGTGTGTGTGTGTGTGTGTGTGTATGTACAGTTACTTGAATATACATATGTAACAAAATAGAATGGGATAGAAAGAAAGGCTGCAATATGAAAGGACTGGTTCTCATACCCCATTTCACTGGTGGAGAGGTAATTAAAACAAAAACCAACAGTGAAACATTGAACTTAGTACTTAGTTTATACTTCATAATAAGTGGGCATAATGAATATGTATAGAATATTCAGTGAAGAGTTACAGAATCTAAATTTGTCTCAACTGTACATAAAAATCCCTCACAATAGGTCAAGTCAGACTACAAAACCAAGTCCTAATAAACTTAAGGTTGGTAAATCTGCCTGGATATTTTCTGATTATGGTAGTTTCAAATGAAAATAAAATAATAATTTGTTTTTAAAGGCAAATGTATGGAAATCAAATGAACATAAGCTTCTGGCTGGACTAAGGAAAATTATTCAAATAAATATGAAGGACAGGAAACATTAAATCAGATGCTACCGAAGTACAAAAAGGTTATTTGGAATTATTACTTGGGAGTCAAACTCATAAAATAGCAAATGGACACATGTTTGGATACATACAACCAATCAAAAATGATGTATCAAGAAATGATGTTTGAGCCCAATGAGTAAAGAGATTGATACAATGCTAATAAAAACATCTTCCATTTAAAACAACAACAAAGCAAACACTGAATTAGATACAATGACTCCACAGCAGAATTCTACAAACATTCAAAGAAGAACATTATTAGTTTTCGCTCATACTTCTAAAATTTTCAGTTAAAATGAGGCAGGAGAGTAGAGCCATAGGTGTGAAGATCAGCATCCTAGAAGTCAGGGAGCAGAAGGACATAATGTCACCTACCTGGGCTACTTGAAACAAAACAAATCATGTAAGAGGATCATCCCATGTACGATAAGGTAAATACCATATAAATGTCAGATGAGTAGTCAGGACTTTGATGATAGGAGATTTGAGCATTTTAAATGGCTTACCTCTCTGGAACACTTGTACTTTTGTTAAGGACTTTTCTTTCTCTGTATTAGTAAACTATCTATTTCTATCACTATGCATATATTCCCATATGTTCATGTTTGGAAGAACCTCAAAATTGGGTTTTGAGAATCTCTACAATTGTGTTCTAGATACCAATCTACATTTTTAAAAGAAAGAACACTTCCAAACCTATTTTATAAGATGCTATTCAAATTCTGAGGCCCATAAAGACATAAGCAAGAAAAGAAATTTTTATGCCAGTATCTCTGTTGGCCTAATATATATTCAGATATCTTCAGCAAAATAGCCAGTGATCAAATTCTACAGCAAACTATGCTTAAGTGGAGGGTATTACTATGTACTAGTATTGCACTCTGCAAGACAGACACTATGACCTGAAAGAAGTTTGGGCCATTGAGCCACTTCTGTTCTCAATAGTGCACAGAAGTCCTAGACAGAAAAATTAGGCAAGATTGGTAACAACAGTCTTCCAAGTTAGAGAGAAAGTAATAACTGTTTGCAAAGGATGTTGTGGTTATATAATTGGAAAATTATAAAGATCCTATTTCAAAACTCTTAGAACCAATAAATGTTTAAACTTGAAGGAATGAAATACAATAAGTAGATGGACATGGATGGCAATATACTGATCAAGATAAGGTAAGCACTTGAATGACTGTGATCTCACTCAAAAGAGGAATCCAATAAAGTTGATGTCAAAGAAGTTGAGGAGCATGTCCTGGATGCCAGGGACGACTTAGACTTTGGAGGAAGAGAAAAAAGAGGTAATAGTGATTATGACATTACTGTTGTGAGGAGGAGCATGTATATGTGGTACAATGGCACAGCAAAGGATATTAGTTAAAATATGGATAAATTAAGCATGTGAAAAAAAGCACAAGAGATCTAGTACAGTGCGGCAGCTATAATTAATGACTACAGCTGCATTATTAGACTTTGGTAAAAGGGGTTATTAAATGTTCTCATTAGAAAACTATATGGTTGAAACAAGGCACTTGGTACTTAGTAGCCATTAACCATTCTGCAGTATATTTATATTTTAAAACCCATTGCCCAAGATAAACATATTTTTTCATTCTCTGGCATATGGGGTTAAAGACAATATTTGGCTTTAAAGTAGGAAATTTAAGGGCCAAATTATTGATCAATGATCTGTCCTGTGTACAGAATGTGCTGGGGCAATGGTGGAGCAAAATTTGTGGCAGTGGCCAATCAACCAATGTCTGATTTAACCTGAAGCCTACTGCATAAGTGACCCATGCCCACCACTGATTGGGTGACAAGGAACTAGAGATGAGATAGCCCAGAAACTTAGCATTTAGCCAAACACAACTGGTCTTCAAAAAAGAAATCAATGAAATCATTCTTAATAATGCTCTACTATGTTTGTACATTGATGCTTTGTCCTATCATCAGCAGGGAAATGGATATAGAGATCAACAGCCAGACATTACGTGAAATCTTTAGAAAGATCTAAATTGGATGTCTCCATAGGGTCCTTAATTTTGGAGCTCAGGAATCCCATGAAAGAGGAGTTAAAATGATTGCTGGAGTTAGACGAGTGAAGGATACTAGAAGAACATGGCTCACTGAATCAACAAAGGCTCATATGGGCTCACAGAGACTGAAGCAGCAAGCATGGTGGCTGCAGGATTCTGTACCTATGCATATATGTTGTGGCCTTTACGTGTTGTTTTTGTGAGACTCCTAATAGTCAGAGTGGGTCTGTGATTCTTTTGCCTGTTCTTGGGACACGTTTCACCTTAATGGGTTGCCCTGTCCAGCTTCAATGAGAGGGCTTTGCCTTGTCTTACGGTATTTTGTTTTGTCATGTGTGTTTGTGTATCTTGGAGGCCAGATTTTTTTCTGACACAAGACTGAGGGGAAATAGATCCAGGGGAAAGGGTATTTAGGGGAGAGCTGGAAGGACTGAAGGGAAGGCTAACTGTGGTTGGTCAGAATGTATTATATGAGAGAAGAATCTATTTTTTAAAAAAATTTCACAGAAAGTTCAGATTAATTATTTGAGTTGCTTACATATCATAAAACCAACTTACTTGGCTCCTTCAATCTAAGCATCTCAGAAAATTTCCTCAACCCCTTTATGTGAGACCCTTTGTTTAGGTATGTACCCCTAAAAGGGGGGATAACATTGGAAATGTAAATAAATAAAATAACCAATAAAAAACAAAAAAATTAAAAATAAGTGGACATTAACCATAAAGTACAATTCATAGACCCAAAGAAACTAAATAAAGAGGGCTCATGGAAAGATATGTGAATCTTACTTAAAAGGGGAAACAAAATAGTCATCTGAGGTGAAGGAAGGAAGGGAACTGTTTGGGATGGGGATCAGGTATGGGGAGAGGTAGTGTGGGAGGAGGCTGGAAGTTAGAAGCCACATGATGGGGAGCTTCTCTGGTAGTAGCTGGATATCTGGGTGTGGGGAGTTTCTGAGTAGTCTCTGGGGGTGATCCTAGCTAAGTCTTCTCCCAGCAGGTGATATGGAGACTGAACTGGCCGCTTCCTGTTGCCAGGTGGGTCTTCCAGTAGAGGGAGGGGGCATCAACCTACACACAGAACCTTTAACCCAAAATTTGTGCTGCCTACAAGATGCACAGGGATAAAGCGGGAGCAGAAATTGAGGCAAAAGCAAACCAATGGCTGGCCAGACTTGAAACACATACCATATGAAGTAGTTAATTTCTGACGCTGTTGATGCTCTGCTATGCTTGCAGAAGATTCTCAACTTTATATGGAAAACAAACAAAACCCAGAATAGCTAAAATAATTCTTAATAATAAAAATTTCTGGATGCACTGTACTTCCGATTTCAAGTTTAATACAGAGCTTTAGTAACAAAATTCAAATAGACATGCAATCAATATAATTCAATTGAAGACCCAGGAAAAAATCCATAGACATATTGACATTTGATTTTTTTTGATAAAGAAACTAATAACACACAAACAGGCAAAATGACATTATCTTCAACAAATGCTGCTGGTCTATCTGGATGTCTGCATCAGAAAAATTTGGTGTTTTAAAATGTCCTAGAAATGGAGATTACCTGTTATGAAATGAAAAGTATTTTACAAAACTTACTCCAAAATACAGGGGACAATCTAGAAGGCTTACAAATCTCCACATAAATGTCACTTGTACTGTTTAAAATAGGAATGGGCGCCAGTATCTCATTCATTTCTTTTAATACATTCAAAGAATCCTGGCCTGTAGATTTTATACTCTCTTTGTATATCAATATTTCAATAAGTTTTTCTGAATTCAAAAGATGAGAGAAAAAGGTGTAGCTATTAGACCAAACCCACATGTGGCACTTGTATGCATGCGCTGTGTTATGCTAATACTCTTTGTAAGTTAGACTACTTCTCAAAGCTTCACCTCCAAAGTTCAGAAAACATTATTTGTGTGTAGCCTGTATGGCCTCTAGAAATCTTTTTCTTTGAACAGTAAAAGTGGTTATCCTCACACACCATCATTTTATCTGTTGTAAATTATGTATTTTTCTTTCTTTTTTTCGGAGCTGGGGACTGAACCCAGGGCCTTGCGCTTGCTAGGCAAGCGCTCTACCACTGAGCTAAATCCCCAACCCCAACTATGTCTTCATTTTACTTTGCAAAGAACCAATAAGTTATCTCATTGTAGAAGAACTGAGCATTACACACTTTGGCGATTTCCAATCAAATGGTATTTTCCTAGATAGTAATAATAAGTTTTAATGAATTTAGCAATTGACTCTCTCTTTTTCTCCCCATAAAGCAATGAGTTATTGTGGCACACAGGAAAGTAAGATAAATCTCTCACTGATGATGGCTGATTTATAACAAGGCTTTGTAAACTGAATATTCATGTTACAAAGGTTCTTTTAAACATAAATGATAGATAATGGCACCCATGATTCATTTTTCTTATGTTCACTGAAATGTTGGTGTATTTTATCCTCCTCCTTTCAGTTTTATATATTTGATTTACAGTTTCCCGAGATGAAAACAATTCTTTAATATTTATTAAGGTGGTGTGTGTGTGTGTGTGTGTGTGTGTGTGTGTGTAAATTAGTGATCTGTTTATGCATGTAACTATGTCTCTGTACTCAAAAGAGCTATCTGGTTAAATTAAAATTTGAACTCAGGTATAATACATCAAAGCTATCACAAATATTAAGTGACAAATGACTGATGAAGCTTTCATGTCCTAAGTATCAACTCTAAATGGTACAAAGAAAGGTTTTGCCTTTATTTTTATTTTAGGAGTAATATCATATCTTTGATACTCTCCCATATATATAGAATTTTAGAATGCCCAAAAATCACCCAAACTGGCTTGGGTACACATATACGTATCTTAGAGAATATTCTTAATTATTACCTAATTTCATAAATAATATTTGGCTATGACAGTATTTATAAATTACAAAATTTGATATAATCTCAGTTTCTAATCTTTTTCTTAAAAATATCAGAAGATGGAAACATTGAGCACATATTTTTCTTAGCACAGAATAATTATTCTAAGTCGAAGCACCTTTTAGTAACAAAGTGAGTGTCTTTTTTCTAACTTAAACATCTCAAGTATATGAATCAGTAGAACCAAGTATATTCATGACCAGGTAAACCAGAGCTGCTGAAATGTGTGTCCTGTTATCAGGAACAGTATTTCCAGTGTGGTTCAGAACTCTATCTATATTGCAATCGATAATTTTACATGATTTAGAATGTTGGATTATTATTATTATTTTCCAGTGACAAAGCACTACATCTAAAAAAAATAACCAGTTTCTATGGCAAACTTTGTTTTTCTCAATAATTACTATGTATAATTTGTAATGCACCTAAAAGGAAATAGCTTATCATGAGATCTTTGTGACTCATACACAATAATCTATGAAGTCTCTCACACATACACATTACCAATTGATATTACTTAGAAGCTGAGTCCAAAGACGGTCATATTGTTTTAAATATTTTAGACCATTTTTAGGAAAAGCAACATAGTAATATTTTTCAACACAAAGCAAAGGTCCTTATCATGCCACAAGAACACAACTAATTTACCAATATTTTATGAGACTAAAAAACGTAGAATTTGGAAGACATTAGAAATTAATAAAAAACGTCAGGACAGTTTCTAAGAGGAACAGTAAATAGGGGCCAGTAAAATGACTTTGCAGGTAACGTACTTGCCACTGAGCTTGGCTACCTAAGTTTCATGCTGATGAGATGAAGGGACAGAAGTGGCTCCAAAGGCTGTCCTTAGTCCTCAACATGAACACACATATACACATTGAAAAGGAAATAATTCTTGGACTGGCTTTCTGGATTTCTATCCACAAAAATAAGACATGAATTTATTTGCAAAAAATCTTGATAGAGCTCATGAAAAGTAGCTAGTGTTATTCAACTTCCGATGTGTTTGCATTGATATCAGGTTATTGGGATGAGAGTACTACTGTCCTACTGAATTTTAAAGAAGGAAGGAAGAAATCGTTCTAGAAGGACAGTCCTGGTTGTGTCTTGCTGATGGAATCATGACATTAAGGCTAATTTATTAGCTGAAGACCCACATACATGTGATGGCTTACTCCCTCTGTGATCCACATACATATGATGGCTTACTCCCTCTGTGACCCTCATACATATGATGGCTTACTCCCTCTGTGACCCACATACATGTGATGGCTTACTCCCTCTGTGACCCACATACATGTGATGACTTACTCCCTCTGTGACCCACATACATGTGATGGCTTACTCCCTCTGTGACCCACATACTCCCTCTGTGACCCACATACATATGATGGCTTACTCCCTCTGTGACCCACATACTCCCTCTGTGACCCACATACATGTGATGGCTTACTCCCTCTGTGATCCACATACATATGATGGCTTACTCCCGCTGTGACCCTCATACATATGATGGCTTACTCCCTCTGTGACCCACATACATGTGATGGCTTACTCCCTCTGTGACCCACATACATGTGATGACTTACTCCCTCTGTGACCCACATACTCCCTCTGTGACCCACATACATATGATGGCTTACTCCCTCTGTGACCCACATACATGTGATGACTTACTCCCTCTGTGACCCACATACATGTGATGACTTACTCCCTCTGTGACCCACATACATGTGATGGCTTACTCCCTCTGTGACCCACATACATGTGATGGCTTACTCCCTCTGTGACCCACATACATGTGATGACTTACTCCCTCTGTGACCCACATACATGTGATGGCTTACTCCCTCTGTGACCCACATACATATGATGGCTTACTCCCTCTGTGACCCACATACATGTGATGACTTACTCCCTCTGTGACCCACATACATATGATGGCTTACTCCCTCTGTGACCCACATACATGTGATGACTTACTCCCTCTGTGACCCACATACATGTGATGACTTACTCCCTCTGTGACCCACATACATATGATGGCTTACTCCCTCTGTGATCCACATACATGTGATGACTTACTCCCTCTGTGACCCACATACATGTGATGACTTACTCCCTCTGTGACCCACATACATGTGATGGCTTACTCCCTCTGTGATCCACATACATGTGATGACTTACTCCCTCTGTGACCCACATACATGTGATGACTTACTCCCTCTGTGACCCACATACATGTGATGGCTTACTCCCTCTGTGACCCACATACATATGATGGCTTACTCCCTCTGTGACCCACATACATGTGATGACTTACTCCCTTTGTGACCCACATACATGTGATGGCTTACTCCCTCTGTGACCCACATACATGTGATGGCTTACTCCCTTTGTGACCAACGTACATGTGATGTTTACTACCTCTGTGATTTTTTTTTGTCCTTGAGGGTTACACCATTTAAAGTCAACAAAAGAGATTTTGAACAAGATGGGTACTTTTAAAAAGTACCCTTATATATCTAACTATTTATTTGATTTTCTGTAATGAGCTAGTGAAGCTTGAATATAAGTCACTCTTACTATTTCCAACATAAGTTGTATGGACATAAATGTGCAAGTTTTATTTAAATCACAGTTCTTAAATGTGATAATATATTATACCATATATGTTGTAGGAGTGAGTGCCTCCGGAGAACGCATTAAAACTGATTTGAATAAAGAAGCAGAGGATAATTCTTTGCTACTCTGAATGCGTTTTGGGGAACACCCATCTTGTTCTATACAACATTTCATATTGGAGACTAATTTGCCCCTGAACATTGGGTACAAAACACAAAACACACTGATATTTTTAAAAAGGCAGGAATTTCACATGATTACCATGAGTTTATTTATGGGCATGGATATTATAATGATTTTCTCCGGCTCTGTGCAGTAGCTTCAAAATACAAGTACAAAAATCATCCTTTATTCATTCATTTTTCAGATTCAGCTGAAGGACTGAACTTCATTAACCTTGTTGGAAACATAGAAATACAATAAACCTGCTTGAGCATTCCCTTTAACCTATAATTTAGACGAATGTGAAATGCAAAGAGATGAACTCAAACCCGAATTGGAGGAATTAAGGACACACTGTGATTTCAAGCCACGGTGACTTTCTCGGACTCCCAAGTGTGCATTATTCTTGGCAAGAAGAGTAAGTATAATCAAAAAAACCTTTCCATATAATTACATTTATAAATAACCCCAATACTTATACTGATTTTGATAGCATGTAATTGGATGTTCAGTATTTCTGTCTGGTGATAGATGAGAATGTCAACTGTCCCGCCTACTAACATCCTCGGGTGGAAAGGTAAAACCAGACTATATAAGAGACTTGTTCATTTAATCTTTGTCTAGGGGCTCAGAAAAGAATTGGAGTTGGTTCTTTTGTTTGGGTTCCTGAGCTCCCAGTTTCTACTATCACCATAAAAACTTTATCCACCCACCTAAATATCTCTTGAGATGTGCCTAGCTTCTTAATGAACATTAGATCATTCAGAAACAGGCTGCATGTTGAAGAATACCAAGGACCTGGAGCAGAAAAGGATCTAACAGGATTGTGTGATACAGCAGGAGGTAAAAGAAGGGCAGAAAAGTCACTGAAATAAAGTGAACTTCATTATACAATACAAATTTAATTATAGTTGTCAACTTGAATGGATTACGGGTTGCATATATGAGTGGGGAAGTATCTTTTCTGAGAGTGTCTGTGAGGTCGAGAAAATTGTCATAGTAGTCAATAGATGCTTTAGTATTAAAAGATACCATCCTTTCAGCAGATATCTGCATAGGACACAAAAGCAGAGGAAAGTCAAAGTCTTGCTTTCTTTCCTAAAGCTGGAGTAGTCTCTGGCCTTTAGTCTGAGAAACGCTGAACTAGGAGGTACCATCCATCCTCCAAATCCTCACTCCATCTTCCAAATGAACGTTATACTGTAAGCCACACAGGTTTGGAAGACTCGAGAGATTGGACTTGTCCTGGGATAAGTTTCTAATAATTTTGGTTTTCAACTTGTGGACTTTCTTTACTAAGACATTCTATAATGACATGTGGCAAACTCCTGTCTATCTTCTCTCTCTCTCTCTCTCTCTCTCTCTCTCTCTCTCTCTCTCTCTCTCTCTCTCTCTCTCTCCCATCTACTATTATATATATATATATGCATGCTTTTCTGTGTGCTATTAGATAGTATAATTAGATAACAGTAATCCATAAGAGAACAAAGACAATAACCTTTATAGCCAGTAGCTATCACTATTTGTTTAAACAAATAACAGAAGAATGAGAAGTCATGAGTACAGGCTATGGGTGACTGCATGTTATAAACAGTAAGGTCTGATGAGTAGGAGTCTGAAATGGAATATCCCTATAAGAAAAATGTCAAAATTAGACTGTCATATTAAATTCTTTGTGAAGTTAAATCAGATATATGTGCCAACCATAAAATACCTACCATATTACTTTAACTCATATCTATTTTCGTAAAATATATCATATTTTAATTATATCACCCCAAAAAGGCCAAAATCTACATTAATGATATAAGCTTACATTAAAAGCCATATTCAAAAGCATTTTAATAGGTAAGGTATAAAACCTAATACTGCAATTAAAATATAATTGTAAGCTGAGTTACATTTAGAGTTTGCGATTCAAGAATAGGAGAATATAACATAAAATAAATGAGTATTCCAGTCAGTATTTTAAGAGATACTTAAGTATACAAATATAGTCTTCTTCATTAACATTGTAATAGGACAGAAACCATTATTCTCATGGGATCTATAGAATATTTTAATAATCATTAATAATATACTTACTTCATAGTCCATAAGAAACTTCCTTTCTTAAAACCTTATTTTTCATTCCAGGAGTCTGTAAATAATAAACAATAATTTAATGCAGTTGTTTGAGGTATTTTTCTTCATCTTAATTTTTCCCAATTAACAATATTTCTGAAACTCAATGTACAGTTCAGAGAAACTTAAAACATTTCACAACACAACTGAAAATTCTCCTATGTCTATGGGTAAAAAAAAAATCGTTTTCAAACAGCAGTCTTGTTTCTGATTTTTTTTCCATAGTACACACTAATGCCTAATATTTTCCACACAGTTTTAATACATAGATTTGACCCAGGTGTATTAACCTTTCACCTTTTAACCTTTAATGCTCATGACCTGACTGCAATAACAATAAAGCACTTTTTGAACCCTGAACAATAAGAGCTCCACATATCCCTTCACAAGTGCCTCAGTGACTAAATATTTTTCCAAGAGGTGACGCTGCCAGAAATTTTGTTAGATTTGAAAATGGAGCTGTTTTTAATTCCTCTTCACAAAGACATTATTAAATGTTACCCCTCACACATACAAATTAGGCATTTAATAGATGCTTGAATGAGACCAGAAACTCTGAAGTTAGGAAAGCTTCAGGACCAATGGCTATGTCTCTGAGAGAGACCACTAGCCCAAAGTATTAGGACTATGAAAAAAAGTAGAGAAGTCTGATCAAGAGACAGTTGTCACTGAACATTGTAGACTATGGTCCCCAAGAGAAAGGACGTGCTGAACAACTAAGGAAGCACCAGCAGCAGTGTACAAATTCATGAGTAGCAGAAGAAAATCCAGGAAGAAATATAAAATACATAGCACTGAGGTGAGAATGGAAAATTGCTGTTTTGCATGTTGAAAAAAAAAAGTCGGGATTTATTTTCTATGTATCCTCTGTCCATAAACTGTTTTGTCTTGTTTTAACTTTATTTTTTGATTATTTTATTTATTTACATTGCAAATGTTGCCCCCCTCGTGGTCCTCACTCCAAGAATTCATCACTCCAATCCCCTCCCATTCGCCTCTGAGAGGGTACTCTCACCTACCCACTCTCCACACACTTCCCCCCACCAACAACCCTCACTTTCCCTCACCCCACTCTCCCTACCTCCTAAATACCCCAGTCCAGGGCATCCCACTACTGTGGGGCATCATGTCTCTACAGAATTAAGTATATCCTCTTCTTCTGAAGCCAGAAAAGGCAGTCCTTTGCTACATATATGCTGGGGGGCCATGGCCAACCCATGTATGTTCTTTGGTTGGTGGCTTAGTCTCTGGGAGCTCCCAAGGGTCCAGGTTAGCTGACACTGTTGATCTTCCTATGGGGTTTCCATCCCCTTTAGCTCTTTCAATCCTTCCCCTAATTCTTCCATAGAGGTTACTGACCTCAGTCCAATGGTTTTCTGTAAGAATCTGCATCCATCTCAGTCAGCTGCTGGTAGAGCCTCTCATAGGTCAGCCATGCTAGCCTCTTGCTTGCAAGCATATCGCCTCAGTAATAGTGTCAGGATTTGGTGCCCCACCATGGGATGAATCCCAAGTTGGGTCTGTCAATGGATGGCCTTTCCTTCAATCTGCTCCATTTTTGTTCCTGCATTTCTTTTAGACAGGAACAATTCTGGATCAAAAATTTTTAATGTAGGTTGCTAATCCCATCCCTTCACTTGGGTCCCTGTGTACTTACTGGAGGTGGTTTCTTCAGGTCCCATCTCCCTACTCTTGGACATTTTGGCTGAGGTCACCCCATTGAGTCTGTGGAGACTCTCACATCCCAGTTGTCTGGGACTTTCTAGAGATTCTCCCTGTCTCCCACCCCCAGCAGCTGCATATGACCATTCATTCTTCTAGCCCTCTGTTTCTCCTGTCTCTCCCCATACCCAATCTTGCCCCGTTTTCCCCTCCCCTTCCCCTTTTCCACTCAGGTCCCTTTCTCCCTCTGCCTCTAATGATTATTTTGTTCCCCTTTCTAAGTAGGATTGAAGCATCCTTACTTGTTAAACTTAAGATCTATGGGTTGTATCATATGAACTTTGGACTTTTTGGCTAATACTCACTTATCGTTGAGTGCATACTATGCATATCCTTTTGGTTCTAGGTTACCTTACTCAGGATGATATTTTCTACTTCCTTCCATTTGCCTGCACAGTGCATGATGTCCTCACTTTTGATAGCTGAATAGTATTCCATCAAATAAATCACAATTTCTAAAAGCAAATAGCAAAAACCTGTTTTTATTTTTTATTTTATTTTATTTTTTTTAGGAAGGAAATAGAGACACCATATGAACAAAGTCAAGGTTTGAGAGCTAAAAAACTTCACATTCCACACACTCTAAGGTATTCCTATAAACCATTTCTTGCGTATTTATTCTGATTCTTTGCATTTAGGTTTTGCAGAGTTGTTTCAAAAATTCTCAAGGATGTATGTTTTGTGTCATTTCTAATGCATTCTCATATACATATATGTCCTACATACATAGTTATCTCAGTATATCCTCCCTGAGCATTTTCCAAATGTTTGTGTAATAGTCCAAATTTTAAACTATATTAACAATGAAAATCAGTCTGTGCTTTCAGAGCTGACAGCACTGCATTTTATCCATTAATTATTGGATAGCTTTCGGAGATGCATATGATTCTTGTTTCCTCCATCTTTATTTTATACAATTTTGTCCCTCCCATCATCTTAAACTCCAAGTCAACAATCATAGACTACTTCAATCCCAGGAATGTCAATCTTACATTAGACTTTGAAACAGCTAATAAATATTCATGTAATTCAAATTATTTTGTCTCACACTGAGAAAAATATATAAAATTTCTCCTTTCTAGTACCTCATTAACTTTGGAATAATCTTTATCATAGCATGGTCATTGCAGGAAAGGGGCGTTAGAAAAGGCTGTTAGTGAGCTCCATAATGTGTTAAAAGTCAGATATAAATAACCCCTATTAAAAGTGGGCCTTTCTTTTATGGTTTTTTTAAACAAGTATTTCAGTCTTTTACAGGAAGTATATAAGACACCGTATATACTTTTCTTTCTTATGTCATATATGAATACAACTCTCAAAGCCCATTTTTCCACTTTTGGAGCTACAATGAACCACTGTTCTTTTTCTTCTGATAATTACCTTCTATTTACCAGTATTTTATTATTGACACTCACTCTGTTGAAATTTTTTGCCCCCATTGAGTTTTATTCCACATTTTGGAAGACAAAGCGAGGAACAAGTGTTCATCTCATTCACAGTGCCTGTGAAATATTTCCTCTAATATTCTTCATTTTACACGGTATCTTTTTTTCTTTATTCTTTTCTTCATCCCCTTTCATATATTCAGCAGTCATACTCAACAAAGGCCAATGAACTTCATGGTTTTTGACATTGTTCAGAAATGACACTTCTATATCAGTTAATACATTAAAATGTAAAGATGTACCAACCATTATGTCTATTGTCATGGATCACACAGCTTACTGAGAAGATAACCTCATGTAAACGTGTGTATAGTATACATGTAACCAATCAACAATGAAGAGGCATTCAAATAATTTGCGTAGGTGCCCCCTAATACAGTTCACCTCCTCTTGTCTTCACCAGCTTGCATATACTTACAGGGTTTGGCTTTGGAAAGTCCTCTATTGTTACTAATTGGTAATGTTGTATTTTGCATCTGTAATAATAATTTATAGAATGTCAATTTGACTCAGTCATTTACATGAGGTAGACAGCCGTTTCCTCCTGAGCATGAAACTTCATGGATAACTATCCCACAGGGAGAATTTATCTACTAAGAAAGCCTCTGTATAAGGACTAATTCTGCAATTCAAGCTTGGCTGCTGGACAGAAACTCTTCACATTTTTTTAAAATCTATTGGTAAGGAACAAGAACATCTTTTGCACTGGTGTTTAAAAGCCTGAGCCTACTATTTTTCTAAATTTGCTTATTCATTTTCCATTTCTAAGTAGGGTCCGGATATAACCTTTTTTGTGTTAATCATCAGATTAAATACTTCTGAGCGGTGACCCCTTTCAGCAAGCTTTGAATCCATGTTTGGTCATGGAGTTTTCCTCAAAGAAATGCTGGTGGGAGGTGGAGTAGAAAGGCAAGTGGCTTTCAAATGACAGAAATGTATTTTTTTCACACAGGGTCGTCAAGAAGACAAGTAAACAGGTATTCCCGGAGAGGTCTGATGAATGGAGACAAATACATGCTGGAAGAATGTTCACCTGGACCGAACAATAAGTAAAGAGACTATAGACCAGCAGCACATGTGTGACTAGAGATACTGGAGTGAGAGCTTGGAGACATGACGGTGAAAGGTACAGAGGTAATCTAAGAACAGACCACTCTTAACGTAAGCAAATTTTAAAAATCCTTTCTTTTTAAGTTTCTTTTGAAATCTTAATATCATTATATCACTTCTTCCTTTCCTTTCCCTTTTCTTCAATCCTTTTTTTTTTTTGGTTCTCTTTTAGATTCGCAGTCTTTCTTTCCTTCATTGTTCTTAAACACATATACATATATGTATATACTATCCTAAATACATAAATAGAACCTATTCAGCCAAAATAATGTTAGGGCCTATATGCTTTCAGAAATGACTACTTGATATTAGACAGCCAATTGCTGTGCTCTTTCTGGAGTAAGACTATTTTCCCCCTTCTCAACATTTCTTTTGTTGCTTGTAGTTCTTTACATACGGTTCAGACCTCTCAGATTTTCCCCTGTCTCTATTAGAATGTATATTGCTGTTTCTTACCTCTCAATATTTAATTATGGAAATGAGGGCATACCTTTGTGATAGAGAATCAGGTAGCACTGGCCTAGCTTATAAGAGGCCTGGTGTTTAACTGACAACAGCAAGAGGGAGAAAAGAGAATACAAAGAAAGAAAGGAAAGATAGAAAAAACTCAAAATATCACGTAGCATCTTGAAAATGTAGACAGTGTTTGGGCACACAAACTCTTCTCACAAAATGAATTTCAAAAGTCACCATTGTATGGAGATTCTGTAAATAGTACAAGTAAGTAAAATAGAATTTTTCCTTTTTAAAACAAATTAATTTTTTCATATAAGTAAGAATAGCATCCAGGGGACAGTGTTGGATAATCATTGTTAACTTAACCAGATTTAGAATCCCATAAGGAAACATGTCTCTGAGCATATTTCTGTGGGTGTTTCTAGAGCGTTTGAACTAAGAAGGAAAAATATCCCCTAAATATGAATCATTTCTTGGCTGCATGTCCTGAACAGTATGAAAATGGGAAAATGGAGAAAATGATCAGAGCACCGTTATTCACCCTTCTTTCCTTTATAGCAGGCACAAAGTGGTTAGCTGTTACTGACACCTGCCCTCATGCCTGGGTCACTCAGGTGCACTCTATTTTCTCAAAGTATGAGTCAAATAAACTCTTCCCTTAGTTGTTTGTGTTAGGTATTTTGAGAAAAGTAGCTAGTCCAAAAATTGTTCTCAAGAAGGGGTTTGTAGCTGTTATTGCCTGACCACATAGTTTGGAAGCCTATGGCATCGTTATATAGGAAGAGTGTGGAACAATTTGAGGCTGTAGGATAGAGTAGCCCTGGGATGCTACAGGCAGATCAGAAGTGGTGATTCTGTGGGACACTCCAACACCACAGAATGACAAGAAAAATGCAGTGAAAAATAAAATCTAATAAGTTAAAGGGAACAAGCCCTCTGTTGGAAACATGCCTAGAAGCTATTCATATGCCGTTCTGGCAAAGACTCTGCTGAGGGTTTTTTGTATATGGTCTGAAAAATTTCTGTGAGGCTGAATTCAAAAGTATTAGAATAAGCTGCTTTGGTAGGGAGATTTTCAAGGAAGCATTGTATCCACACATGATTACTGTTCACCGCTCTTTGATCCACAGCAGGAAGTCAAGTAAACATAAGAAATCTTCAGTTTGGTAAGGAAAGGCACATAAGTGAGTTTAATGTAACATGTAAGAAGAATGTGGAGAAATTGGCTCCAATTCCTAGAGATCAGTGCCAACAAGAAAACCCTTATATTTTACAATGGCAATGCTGTACAGAAATGCTGCTAAGATTCCAAAGAGCTCCACGATGTAGGCAATATGTGATAGTGTCAGAGTGTTTGCAAGGAAACTTTCATGGGTCATTCCATGAGGCTATGAAGATAAAGCCTATGATGCAACGGAGATGGAGTATTGGAGATTCAAGGGTTGTAGGACACCCATAATGGAACTTTGTAGGCATGAGGTAGAGCAGCTGTGAGAGATGGCTAACTGTGCATTACGCAGGGTTCCTTGAAGACCCAGCACAGAATATATGTGGTTTGGACCAGAGTCACTAGGAAAGGCCATTCTCTAACCTGTTGAGCTGCCTGCAGGTAACACTCTCCAGGTTCACAGATCTCTCTCTCTCTCTTTCTCTCTCTCTCTCTCTCTCTCTCTCTCTCTCTCTCTCTCTCTCTCTCTCTCTCTCTCTCTCTCTCTGTCTTTTTGAGCTGTCACCTATACTTGCATGGGCTTTGGTGTTGTTTGGGAAATATCGAGATGATGCTACCATAAATACCGGATGTTAGGACAGAAGCTTTGGGGTTTCTTGTTTGCTCTTGCAGTTTTCCGTTTTGTTTTGTTATGGCCTTTCCTTGTTGAGTCCTCATTCTCATTTTGATTGACAATGTTTACCTGGAGCCATTGGAAGTGTGTCACATGATCAGTGATTTTAGAGGAGCTCACAGTTAACTTTGTCTTGAGCTTCAAAAGCAAATTTTGAACTTTGAAATAATGTCAGGATTTTTAAGTTTTTTAGAGACTTTTAGGGATGTATTAAATATACTTTGCAATACAAAATGAGTGTGTTTAGAGGCCAAGGTAAAACATTATTATTGTTTATTATTTTATGTTTAGATGTCATATTGGTAAGGTGAGAGTTGTGACAGTCAGTCTTCACTGTCAACTTTACTGGATTTAGTATCACCTAGGAGTTATACCTCTAATTGTATCTATGAAGGTACTTTTGAATAGATGTAATAAGGAAATGAACACCTGTATTAAATGACAGCATATCCATACATGGACTGGTTGTCAGACTGAATTTAAAAAGGGGAAAGTAAGCTAAAGACCAGCATGTCTCTCTTTCCTATAGACATTGTGTGAATGGTTAATTTGTAGATCTGTTTCCTTGAATTATCCACTATGAACTACTATGTCATCTCAAATTTATCTTAGAGCACCTGTCCTGTACTGTGTGTCATGACTCCTTTGGGGATTGAACTACCCTTTTGCAAGTGTTGACTAAGACCACTGGAAAACACAGATATTTACATAATGATTCATAACACTAGCAAATTTATAATCTTAAAATATCAACAAAAATAATTTTGTGGCTAGGAGTTCACCATGACATGAAAAACTGTGTTGAAGGGTCACAGAATTAAGAAGCCTGAGAAACAGTGACTTAGAGTCACTTCAAGGTTGATAAGTCTAGCACTATTTGAGACTTCATTCATAAAAATGTGGCATCACCACTTATTATAAGTGGATATTAGCCCAAAAGCTCGAACTACCCATGATGCGATCCTCAGACCACAGGAAGCTCAAGAAGAAGGATGACCAAAGGGCAGATGCTTCCACTCCTTCTTAAAAGGGGGAAAAAATCCATAGGAGGGGATATGGAAGCAAAGTTTAGAGCAGTGACTATTCAGGAGCGGCTATTCAGAGCTTGCGCCACATGTGGCCCATGTGGCCCATATATATATATATATATATATATATATATATATATATATATATATATATATATATCCACCAAAACTAGATAAGATTGATGAAGCTAAAAAATGCATGCTGAAAGGGACGAGATATAGATCTCTCCTGAGAGACACATCCAGAGCATGTCCAACACAGAGGTCAATGCTAGCAGCAAACCACTGAACTGAGAACAGGACCCCCTTGGGGGGAACTAGAGGAAGGATTGAAAGAGTTGAAGGAGCTTGCAACCCCGTAAGAACAACAATACCAACCACCAGACCTTCCAGGGACTAAACCACTATCAAAAGACTATACATGGTCTCACCAAGGGTTCCAACTGCATATGTTTTAGAAAATAGCCTTGTTGGGGCACCAGTGGAAGGGGAAGCCCTTGGTCCTCTCAAGGTTGGACCTCCAGTGCAGCAGAATATGGGGGGACACTAAGGGGGATAGATGGGAGAATACCCATATGTGGGAGGGGGAGGGTATAGGGGCTTATGGACGGAAACCAGGAAAGGGAATACCATTTGAAATGTAAGTAAAGAAATATGTCTAATAAAAAGTGTGGCATCACATAAAGCCATCTTGGATCAGGGAAGCAGATGAGGCATAGAGTGTATCTGTGACTATGACATCTAGAGGTTTTAAAATTCTACACAACTCAGAAGCTTCTTGAATATTAATGTAATTGAACTGGATGTGCAAGGTGCTTATAAAGTCTTAACAGGGAAGGGAAGCCACTCCAGCTGAAGGCTGATTTCAAAGGTGCTGTACACTTGATATGAGAAAGCTCATTTCTAAAAAGTCGGCTCTCTTCAGGGCCACACACATCTGTGGTAATGACTGTTACCTCAAAAGTAAACTACAGCAGCCAGTGTTTTGCAACTCTCTGCTCAAGCTCTGTTTCCCCCTCCAGTTGTTCTCTACTTGTCCTCTATATTGTCCATTGAAAAATCTACTGAGTAATGTTTTGTACATTATTTATTGTTTTCTATACAAAAGAGGAAGTTATGATTCAAGATGTACAAAATCCTAGGAAATTCGCGCAATGAATCTCCTGAGGATATAGTAATGTCGATGCATCTTAGTGATTCGTAATCCAAAAACTGAAGTTACATCCAGTGCATAGAACCCAGGTCATTGTGCCTAGTTTTCTGATCTTTACTTTTGCATACAAATTTTCCTCATTCTATATAATATGATCTTATATTAAGAAAATGCATGCAATATAGTTTATCTTCTCCTATCAATGACTCAACCCATGTCACTTCTATTAATTGTAAATCCACACCACATTGCAGTCCTGTGTTCTCAGAATTCATGGTTTGAGGGAAAAAATGTGTGAATTCAGTGGTCTACATATCCTTACTGAAAGTTACATGAATGGAGACAGTTTAATTCTGATTAAAAAATTTAATCCATGATAATATTACTAACAGCTTGATACTCAGTACCATAAATAGCATCTATCATGAAATTAACTATCTAACGAGGAAGATAAAAATTAAATAACTTATTGTAGAACTAATACAACTAAGAAATGATAGTCAATGTATATTATGCTCATTTGTATTACCAATAGTTACCAAAATTAATTTGGAATTCTTTCTAGGCTATGTTTAATACATGTATATATATATATATATATATATATATATATATATATATGTGTGTGTGTGTGTGTGTATATGTGTGTGTATGTGTATATATATGTTTGTGTGTGTATATATGTGTGTGTGTTTATAAAATTCATATAATTTAGCATATTTTAGTATTTTAACTGTATGAGATATATGGTTCAAAATAATCTCTTTAAATAGTTAATATCACTATAAAGTGTATTTGAGATGATGAAAGTGCAACGATGGAATTTTAGTTCACTGGCCCTTTGAAAGCTGCCTTGTAAGGAAGACACCAAAGGGAATGATGGAAAGTGTGGACTTAATCAAGAAATAAAATATGCCTATTTGAAGCAGGGCATTGGATATGCTCAAGTAAGCAGCTTCAACTCTTTAATCTCACTGTTAAAGGTTCTTTACAATAGTAATACAAATCAACTTCATTTTTATATGGGCAATTTTTAAAAAGGATGAAGGAGATTCTTTTGCCCTTTGGAACAATGTGTTTCCCATTCTTTACTTAACCTTCTCTGGTTTTATTTCTTTCAACATGACATGGTAATACAAAGACAACAGAGCAATTTATTATTTTTACTATATAGCATTTCATAAAACATAGAGATATTGTCATTGAAAAGATTGGCTTGTACCTCCAATGTAATAACAAACTGACAGCTCTCATGATGAACTTCTTATTCACCCAGCTCTGAGTCTACTCAGCGAGTCCTTGGGTCAACAGCATCCTGAAAACCACACAGTAGCATTCATTAGCCACAGGCATTGTTTGCTAGCTAGTTCTGTTTCAGGCTATATTCAAATGTTATTGTCAGTCATAATTGGAGCTATTAATTGAAACAAATAATAGCCTGCTATATTATTTATAGCAATATAAAAAGATAGCTTTAACATTAGCTCAGAATATCCTGTTTAAATGGCTCAGTTAGGGGTTCAACTACAAATTGTAGCAGGAATCTGAATGCATCTAGCCACTATAAGTCTCTTATCTACTTTTGAATCTACCATTTGAATTATTTGATTAAAATATTGTCCCCTGAATTGAAATTTGCTTGAATTGTATCAAAAACAAGATTATAATACGCAAAAAATAAGCAGAGCCAAGGCAATTAGCAAAGCTTGGTCAGGAGGTTCAATGTGATCAAAATCTTGACAGTTGACTTCCTGTCAAAAAGTGAGGAGTGACTGACTTAAAGATTATAGAACTTTCTGTGTTTCTACGAAGCAATAGTTTTTTAAGATAAATCACTATAGAAAATATTTAAACAGCAGACGCTTTAGAAGGCTACCCAGTAGCCTCACAATACTATTTATTCAAATGTGTAGTGCCTGTTTATGGAAATGTTATTTAATTGAACTTTCATTGTCTATTTGCATCTATGCCTAATTCAATTACACTAAGGGATTTATATATTTCCCATTTGTTGGGTTGATTTGTCATTCCCTTATTATACTTTATTAAATTGATTAAATGATATACAGTATTCTTGTTTTCTTATTTCTCACTTTTAAGAGAAATTACACATTTCCTACCATATAATTCTCTAAAAGATAAAAGAAAAATCCACTTATGCAAGACCATTATGCATATCAAAGCCTTACTTCATTAAATATATGGATACATTGTTTTATGCACATACTATAAAAGTGGACTTACAGTAAGTTTGAAATGTACAACAGTCAATAGAGCCAAAGTAACTTTAGCTGATATTATGACTCCCTGGGCTGAGAAATGCTTTTAAAGACAGAGTTCTAGACTCTGGTGGATATTTTTAAAGAAACGCAATGGAAACAGCTCTTAATTGGGAGTGATCAAAAAGGTTGGGGAGGGAAGTACATTCAAATATCTGTAATGTGTTAACTCAACCTACAGTCTTGTGGAAAATGAGCACCGAAAGGTCTTTCTGCTACATTAGTACCACTTACTCACAAGCACCTTTCTAAGCAACGCAGCACTGAACTCAAGGAAATATTTTTATACCTGCTGATAGGAGGGATCTAGACTCTTTAACAACTAAGCCTTGTTTCTAATATTCCCAAAAATTGGAATTTATTCCATAAGATGTTGTAGGTGATGAATATTGTTTACTGATGAATTTTTCCTGATAAAAGTGTGTATTTTAATAAATGTACTATAAATCTAATAAAATGAAGATTTTTGAGCAACATTTCTGTTCAATATTTCTTTTTACCACTTCTGTTCTTTGTCTCTTCTAATCTTAATATTTAAAAAAAATGGTTTTTATATTTTTTCAGGAGTTTTCATCTCCTGATCTCTTACTTAGGCCTCTCATTTTGAGTCAATTTCATCATATGCTAAGTGAAAAATTTGTATGTACACATATGTTTGTGTGTATATATTTAGGAAGGGAAGCATGTACTTCTAGACCCAATAATTCCACCTACATTTTCATTTTATATATGACCCACATAGTTTTTCTCATAGTATCTATCCAATAAGCCCTGAAATACAGTAGTATATGACTTTTAATGTTTTTTTTAAATATAACATATTTTAATTATCTGGGGTCTTTGAATTTTTACCAATCAGAATTGTCAAATTATACAAAAGAGCTTGTTGAGATCATCACTGGCAAGAGGTCAATCGTACGAGAAATAGTATTTTATCAATACATGACCTTTTGACCTCTGAGGCATCTGGAGCATCTTCCTTATAACTTTAATAAGTAAAAATTTAATCTCGTGTGTGTGTGTGTGTGTGTAGTTTTATATTTATTCTCATGCATTTCAGATTATTATACATTAATAGTTTTAAAAATAGCTTCTCTGTGATCACTGCTAGAATATAGAAATATGATCACTTTTTAAAATTTTATTTATTTACATTTCAAATGTTATCCCCCTTCCTGGTTAAACCCCCATCCCCTCCGTGCCCTCTTGCTTCTATGACGGAGCTCCTCTACTCACTCGTGCCCTCCAGCCTCAGCACTCAAGCATTCCCCTGTGTGGGCCATCAAACATCCAGAGGACCAAGGGCTCCCCGCTCAGGATGCCAGATAATGCCATCCTCTGGTACACATGTTGCTGGAGCCATGGGTCCCTACATATATACTCTGATTGGTTATCTAGTCCTTGGGAGCTTTAGGGATCTTGTTGATTGATATTGTTGTTCTTCCTGTAGAGTTGCAAACCTCTTCCTATAACTCCTCCATTAGGGTCCTCGTGCCAACTTGAAAATGGTGAATGATGATCACTTTTCCTATGTTGATCTTCTATTCTGCAGTCTTGTCTAACAGCCAACTTTGGACCTTATTATCTGTCATGTCTCTCGTTGATCATTTTGCTTCTCCAATCTTGAGGACTCTATGTACCTATGTGAAGTGGCCTTCAGATAAAATGCCAGAAGATGACCTTCTCCACATCTTTATGACTTCTGTCTCTCTACTGCTGAATTTCCTGTACATTTTAGTTGCCTGGAATTTAAGAGACTCGAGGCAGCCATTTTCTGACTCTATTTGTCTTCTTCTCTTTCACAATTCCAGAATGATGTCATTTCCAAACTTAACCAGTCAGCATTCAGACAAGCTAAAGTCTTCTGCTACTTTCTACTTTTTTTTTCAGTGAAAAGGTGATAAATTCAACCTAAGGCATAGGATTATTTTTTAACAGACACTTTCAGAAGTTTCAGTCTCAGTTTGATGGTTGTCCTGATTTGGGGCCTAAGTCAAAGCAGAAATATCTTTGTGGAAAATCTGGAGACAGATAGCAAGGAGAGTAGAAAAGAAGAGAGAGGCACTGAGAAAAGTACAGAGAAGAAGGAAGGAGAGAAGGCAAGAGCTACTTAATTCTCTATTTGTACCCTTCAAAGGCAATCACACTATTGACCTATTTCTTTCAACTCTGTATTACCAGTTCTCAACCTATGGGTTTTATTCCATTTGACCATCTCATATGAGATACTTACATTGTGACTCATAAATGTATCAAAATTATAGTTACAAAGTAGGAACAAAATAATTTCATGACCGGACGTCAATACAATATAAGGAATTGTACTAAAGAGTCACAAAATAAGGCTGGTTGAGATTTACTGAATATACATTCTTTTATCCTTTTTAATTGGTTATTTTATTTATTTACATTTCCAATGTTGTAGCTTCCCCTCCACAACTCCCCCATCCCAGCCCCCAGCCCTTTTGCCTCTATGAGGGTGCTACCCACCACTCCCCTTCCCACCTCACTGCTATAGCATCCCCTTATGCTGGAGTATCAAGTCTCCCCAGGACCAAAGTCCTCTACTCCCATTGATGCCAGATAAAACAATCCTTGGCTACATATGTAGCTGGAGCCATGGATCCTTTGTGTACTCTTTGGTTGGTGGTTTAGTCTCTGGGAGCTCTAGGTAGTCAGGATAGTTGATATTGTTGTTCTTCCTATGGGTTTGCAATCCCCTTCAGCTCCTACAGTTCTTCCCCTAACTCACAACCTTCTCAGTCTAGTATATTATTACCAGTATCTATGTTTTCAGGGCTGAGATTTGGTAGTGGATAGGCAATTGGACTGCCCTTCCATGGGAAAACATGACTTCTGCCCCTCTCGGTATCCCTTGGTTGCCTATAGTTCTTTGTGTAGCATTAAGACTTCATGATCTTTCCTCTAACCATTTTGTAATGCCTATTGGTACCATTTTTATTCAGCTCATTAAATCAATGGTTATTGGTAAGAGGTACATCTGCCTTACCACCCAAGTGTACACATCTGGCTTATACCTTATATCATACCCCAAGAGACCTCAGAGTGATATAGCTAGTCACTATGAGGTTCTTGCTGGGGCACCATATGATTTTATTTCTTCCCTTCTCACAGTTCCACATTTACATTCAAGTATTTCATCCAATTGCTTCTTAAATAAGTCTTATCATCTTCAAATATTGAGATTCAAGGAAATCTGAACTGTGGGAGGGTGTGTTCCCATTGCTTTGACCAAGTACCTGACCATCGGAGACATAAGAGTGAGGGGTTTATGTTGGTCTATAGGTTTTGAAGGCATGCATAATTGCAGGACCATGGGGTGGGTGGTCCCATTGCATGCACCTTCCTGAAGGAAAGAGCAAACAGAAAGTGAGGCCAGGGTCTAAAACCATCCTTTAGGCCCACACTTTGTGCCCCACAAATAAGATTTCAATAACTGAAAGTCCCTAACCTTCCAAAGGAGAACCATGAACTAGCGATCCAGACATATGAATCTATGGAGGGTATTTCCTATTTACAACAATATAGCAGGCAAAGACTATGTTTTAACATCAGAAATGATTGTCACCTCCATCAGTTATTACATGTTTAAGTTTGTTGCTGGTATATTCCTATATTTACATATATTTTCTTTTATATCTAAAGATCTTTCCTCGAGTATCTTTTCCTCTCACCTTTTCATCCAATACAATTCATAGATGTCATAAGTCAAGTTCTGTTTATGTTCAACTTTCCTGAAAATGAAACTTCTATTTCCTGTAAGGTGGTTTAATTAGGTGTACCATCATCAGACAATAGTTAAGTTTCCTCAGCACCTAGGGAAACTTAAAACTATTCTTTGGGTTAGATCTTATTGTTAACCGTCATTGTCAATATGACTGGATTTAGAATTACGTAGAAGATAATTATTATCAGGTTGATTGTAAAGATGTTTGCCAGTGAAGGAACAATTTACCCTAAATATGAGGTTCTAAAACTGAGGTTCCATAGTCATAAAAATGTGAAGAAGAAAAAAAGAGAGAGAGAGAAGCACAACAGGGAAACTGAATGTCTTTCCTTAATCTCTCTGCCCAGCTGAGAGCATGTAGCTCTCTCCCTCCTACACACTCCTGAAAACATGTTTTTCCCACCATGCTGTGTTATATCTTTATGCTTTGAAATGCTTGTCTCCTCCCTTGTTTTTGTCAGATATTTTGATATGGTAATTTTCAAAATAACTAATAAAAACAACCACTAAAATTTGATTGCTGTAATAATCCTAACCACTTAATTAATAAGCCTTATTCTATATTGTTAATATAGAATAATGTGCAGCTACAGGGTAGAGAAGCCCCCATATCTAGTAAGCAGACGTTAGTAAGCCATTCTGAAGGAACCAGACTGACCATAGAAATGTGGCTAGTAACCAGAAAAAATCTCCAACATTGAAAAGAGAAATGCACATTAAATCCCATCCTCAATCAAGAAGCATTTACATTTGACACATGAGAGAAAAATCAGTTTTCTCCAATAGTTTTTCACTAGATATATCAATCACACTCCAAGGCAGAACCTAAGGCATGCCAGTAGACTTTTCAATTTGTTTTGATTCCAAGCATTTAGTTTGTTGTTCTTTTTTATTCTCCCTTTCCTTTTGAGAGAGAAAGAGAAATAATAACATGAAGTTGCATAAGTAGGGCGTTGTAAGGAGCAAAATGTTATAACCAAATATATTGCAAAAACTGTTTAAATTTTGTAAAAAAAAAAAAGACTGTGTTCATAAGGTTTCAAAGATGAACAAAGATTGGCCTAGAATCGATTCATATTGCATTCTTGAAAATAGTCTGGATATACTCTATGCACTGAGGTTTTTTAGTAAGATATGGTTACCCTTGAGGCTTTTAGCCAGAGTTACAGAGGAAGATCCAACCCCCCCCAAAAAAAACCCCAAAAACAAAACAAACAATTAAAAAAGAAGCAGAGTAGGAAGATGTGGAAATGCTCAGATAATGAAGAAATGAGCTTGAAAAATACATAAAATCATATCTAAGGCTAACGGGTAAACTCACCATAGTAGTTAAAGACGGTGATGGATTAGTTAAAATGTGAGTATTTTTCCAAAAGAAAAATAGCAATGATGCTTTGGGGGAAAGAGTCCTTCCATCTTGGTCTCCAGAAAATGAAAATTCAAATCCATTTTAACTTTTACCTTAGGGAAAAAAACTGACTGAGAAGACCGAGCCACATGGCAGCCCTTTTTCCAACACTGTCTCCTATCGCATTACTCCCCAGGTCAACTGCAGGGGAAAGGAGAGGTTGCTGTAGCTATAGACCAATGTAGCTAGTACATTGTTAATGGTAAGATGTGGTGTTATCCATTTGATATTAGTATTTAGGAAATTAGCACGAGTTATGTAGTCATCGGAAGTTTGTATAATAGTTCCAGAGAAACTTCAATTGGATTCTCTGTATAGGAAATCTGCAGTTAAAGTTATATTTAGTGGTATAAACACTAAATGATTATGGGTGACGTTCTGAAGGAACAAATTCAGTTGCAATGAATTCCCCAGATGTTGGAGATTTCAGGAATATGGTACATTTTTGTGAAGGAAATCTGCAGATACCAAGTACCTCCATTCCAGGAAAGAATGTATATGATCTGGAGGTATCCTGGCCATCTGAGTTGAATAATATATGTGCCAACAAGAACTCACTGCTAGCCCTGGATTATGGATATGGAGCTACAGAGTTTAAAAATTGTTAGAGGTTGGTCAACTGTACCCTTGCTATTCCTCCATTGAGCAATGGAAACTTTCTTTAAGCTATTTTATTTGCTTTGGTTTTATCAAACTCCCAGATCAATTTGCCTTCAGTTGTGAAAGAGACTGGTATTTTGAACAATGTTATTAAATTATTATTTTTATTGGATATTTTCTTGATTTACATTTCAAGTGTTATCCCCTTTTCTGGTTTCCCTCCAGTAACCACCTATCCTATATCCCTTCCCCCTGCTTCTATGAGGGTGCTCCCCAACCAACCACTCCCTCCCTGTCCTGGCATTCCCCAGGGCATGAAGCCTTCACAGGACTAAGGGCCTCTCCTCCCATTGGTGCCTGACAAGTCCATTCTCTGCTACATATGCAGCTGGAGCTCCATGGAGATCATTCCATGTGTACTCTTTTGTTGGTGTATTAGTCCCCAGGAGCTCTGGGGTATCTGGTTGGTTGATATTGTTCTTTCTATGGGGTTGCAAACCCCTTCAGATCCTTCAGTCCTTTCTCTAATTCCTCCATTGGGGACTTTGTTCTCAGTCTAATGGTTGGCTGCAAACTTCCACCTCTGTACTTGTCATGATCTGACAGAGCCTCTCAGGTGACAGTTATATCAGGTTCCTGTCAGCTTGCACAGTAGAGTCTTCCACAATAGTATCTGGGTTTGGTGCCTGTATATTGGATGGATCCCCAGGTGGGGCAGTCTCTGGCTGGTCTTCCCTTCAGTCTCTGCTTTATGATTTGACTCTGTGTTTCTTCCCCTGAGTATTTTGTTTCCCCTTCTAAGAAGGACTGAAGCACCCAAACTTCAGTCTTCCTTCATCTTGAGTTGCATGTGGTATATAGATTGTATCTTGGGTATTCAAAGCATTTGGGCTAATATCCACTTATCAGTGAGTGCATACCATGTTTGTTCTTTTGTGATTAGGTTACCTTATTTAAGATGATATTTTCTAGTTCCATCCATTTGCCTAAGAATTTCATGAAATCATTGTTTTCAATAGCTGAGTAGTAGTCCATTGTATAAATGTAGCACATTTTCTGTATCCCTCCCTTCGTTGAAGGACATATGGGTTCTTTTCAGCTTCTGGCTATTATGAATAAGACTACTATGTACATAATGGAACATGTGTCCTTGTTATATGTTGGAACAGCTTTTGGTTATATGCCCAGGAGTGGTAGAGCTGGGTCCTCAGGTAGTATTATGTACATTTTTCTGAGGAATCTCCAGACTGATTTCCAGAGTGGTTGTACCAGCTTGCAATACCACCAACAATGGAGGAGTGTTCTTTCTCCATATCCTTGCTGGCATCTGCTAACATCTGAGTTTTTGGTCCTAGCCATTCGGACAAGTGTGAGGTGGAATCTCAGGGATGTTTTCTTTTGCATTTCCCTGATGACTAAGGATGTTGAACATTTCTTTAGGTGCTTCTCAGTCATTTGATATTCCTCATTTGAGAATTCTTTGTTTAACCATGTACCCCATTTTTAGTAGGGTTGTATGATTCTCTGGAGTCTAACATTCCTGAGTTCTTTGTGTATATTGTATATTAGCCTTCTATCAGATATAGGAGTGGTAAAGATCTTTTTCCCATCTATTGGTTGCTGTTTTGTCCTATTAACAGTTTCCATTTGAAATGTAAATAAAGAAAATACCCAATAAAAATAATAATAAATTATTGTCTGGGGGAAGAATACTAAGGTTTGATGTTAAATGCCCAATGCATATTTATAATTTTGAGTGTTTGGTCTTTTGCTGATGGCAGTGTTGGGAACCTGTGGAATCTTTGGGAATGTGACCTAAGCAGGAAAGATAAGTTGCTGGGAGTAGCCCTTGAAGGTAATATTTGCTTCCTGTTCTGACCTGAGGTGAGTAACCTGTCAATATAAAAGACATGACTACTATGCACATCCTCTATTATTCAACTTCCATTATGGTGAACTTAAACCTCTCAGTGCCCAGTTCAAATAAATATATCTTCACTTAACTTGCTTCCATAATTTTATCAAAGTATTAAAAATAATTAAGAGAAGTATGTGCCCCATTTGTTATTCAAAGGTTCCCTAATCCACAGTGTGGTTTACTAACAATAATAGTTGGTAGCAGCTTACAAGGTCAAGATTCTATTTTCCTACTGTTTTAATGAGAAGACAGTACAATTTCCTAGACATACAGATCACATGGGCAATGTCTATTATTTTCTTCAGCATACAGTAGGAAATATCCTGGTGACAACAAGCTACACAAATAGTTTGCAAACTTGTAAGTCTAGCTATGAAAGTTAGTATTTAATATAGTCTTAAAGCCAGAGAGAAATTATACAATTAGATGAAATAGAAGTCACTAATCTCATCAGAAATTTAACATTTTTAATGTAAAATTTTGTTTTGAGAAGGGGGAAATGCCTTTTAATGTGTACTGCAAGGAATTTTGAAGAACTGGGGAACTTGGTACCATTTTCAGTCAATGCTATATCATCATCTCCTGCCCATTCATATTTCTACGCTATTTCCTAAACAGAAGTTTATATCCCATTAAACCACATTTTATGCATGAAAATCTTTTGAGACTCATTTTAAAATACTTGTCTTGAACTAAATTATATTTATAAATTGAAATTGATTTTCTAATTCCTATAAGGCTCTGTTAACAAAGTTCCCTTGTATTGAAATTGCTATACAATTATTAATAGTATACAATTGATTAAAACATGAAAAATAAATTTTTACTGGAAATATAATTCTTTATAAGTTCATGGGTCTTCTAATATTAATTTACATGCTTATAGATGAATATGACTTACCCTAGAACAAAGAATGATTCATTGAAAATTAACATAAAATGCAGAGAAATTGTGTGGGCCACCAACACTTACAAATTAGATCTTTCTATTAAATGCATTATTTACAAGTGTCCATTCAACATATTTCAACTCAATTACAATAAAACAAATAAATGAATGAAATTCACAAATAATTAAGCAGACATTGACTGGGTGTCATGATTCTACCCGAATCCTGACAATAAAAGTGTGGATAATACTTTTACAGTTTCCAATAATATACTGCTAAATTTTAATGACCACGATCACTCTTGAACAAATGTCTGAGTCAGGCATTTTAACCTTTTGTTTGAAACAATGAAAAATAAAGCAATTGAAATAGCTCTTTGATTTACAGATTACATAAACATAAACACTTTGAACTGTTAATACTGGTTTTTTGAATTTGTATTTATTTCTTCTTTTTTAAAATCATCTGTGACACAATTAATCAGAGTCATTTAACAAATTAGAGTTTTTTTGTTTTGGAAATTGAAAGTATATTAGATGTAGATATGAAGTATTGTATATGAAGAAAATGTTATTTTTTCACCAAGCAGGAAATTTGAAGATAAATAATTTTTTTATTAAGTCTGAAAAGAACCCATGGATTTGTCTTTGCTAGAATTTTACTTTTATGAAGAAGGGAAATACCCACTCGACTCCCAAACCCCCACCTATCTGACCACCTTGAGCAGACCTGTGGATCCTGAACCACATAGACAAGTTTCCTTTCCCCATTCAACTTCCCTGCTTGCTGAGTCCTCTGGATAACTATCAGAGGCCACACTAGGACTATCAAGGTTAACATCTAGGGTTTCCGGATATATATAGGAGAATGCATAAGCTGGGGTTCTCAAGTTTTGTTGTCACATGATTGGGCAGTAGGTAAAGGAATGCTGTCCTTCAGAACCAATAACATTTGTTCAGACAGGGAGACCAGATCATACAGCTGGAAATGGACCGTTTTGACCTGGAAAGAAATAACCTATTCTATTATCTGAGGTTAGTGTGTTTTTAGAAATGGGTCAAAACAGTCTGAGAACACTTAATTGCCTCTTTCCCAATTCCAACAGGAACATCCAGGGACCAAAGATATCCAGATTGCTAAATACCCTCAAAAAGACACAATGAACAAAAGTGAAGGGAATATGATAGCTTCAGAGCACAGCTACCCAACTACAGCAAGTCCAGGATATCCTAACACAACTGAATCACAAGAAGATTATCTTAAATCAAATCTTGTATATTGATAGAGATCTTTAAAGAGGAAATAAATAAATGCTTCACATAAATACAGGAAAATACAATTAGATAGATAGAGGTCTTTAAAGAGGAAGTAAATAAATCCCTTAAAAATATACAGGAAAATACAAATAGACAGGTAAGGAAATAAATAGAAACAACAAAGAAAACACAAATTTAAGGAAACCCTGGAGATGGAAAACCTAGGGAGGAGAACAGGAACAACAAATGTAAGCATCACAAACAGAATAAACTGGGTGGAAAAGAGAATTTCAGGCATAGATGATACAATAGAAGGAATTGATATATCAGCAAAGAAAATGCTAAATCTCAAAGATTCCTGACACAAAACATTCAGGAAATCTGGCATATCATGAAAAGACCTAGCCTAAGAATAATAGGAACAGAAGAAGGGGAAGAGTCCCAGCTTCAAGGCCATGAAAACATTCTTAACAAAAATTGTAGACAAAAACTTTCCCAACCTAAAGAAAGAGGTGCCTATAAACACTGAAGAATGTTATAGAAAACCAGTTAGACTGGACCAGAGAAGAAAATCCTCTTGTCACATAATAATCAAAACACACAATCTACCAAATAAGGAATATTAAAACCAGCAAGGAAAAAGAGGAAGGTAATATACAAAGGCAGACCTATGAGAATTATACCTAACTTCTAAAAGCTATAAGGTCTTGCAACCTTTAAAAAAACCACAAGTGCCAACCTACATTTCTGTACCCAGCAAAACTCAATTACCATAGATGGAGAAAACAAGATAGTTTAAGATAATCCCAAATTAAAATAATATCTATTTACAAGTTCAGCACTACAGAAAATACAAGGATAACTCAAACCCAAAATGAATAACTACATCCAAGAAAACACAGGAAATAAATAATTCCATGCCATCAAAAATCAAGGGAAGCATGCACACACACACACACACACACACACACACACACACACACACACACACACACGCACACCACCACCACCATCAACATCAAAGAAACAGGAAATAACCTTGGTCCATAAATATCTCTCAACGTCAATAAACTCAATTCCTTCAATATAAACATACAAACTAACAGAATAGATGTAAAAACATGATCCATCTTTCTGCTGCATACAAGACACATACCTCAGCAATAAAGATAAATATTACCTCACAGTAAAGAGATGAAAAAAAGTTTTCCAAGAAAAAGACCAAAGAACCAAGCTGGAGCAGCCTTTCTAATATCGAATAAAATACTTTCAACCAAAATTAATCAAAAGAGAAAGGGAATGATGCTTCAGACTCATCAAAGGAAAAATCTACTAAGATTTTTAAATCACCCACATTCGTAAAAGAAAACATGCTAAAGCTTAAATCGCACAGAAAATGCCACACTTTAGTAGTGAGAGACTTCAACTCTCATCAATTGACAAGTCATTCAGACAAAAACCAAAGAGAGAAATAAACAAACTAACAAATATAATCGTGAAATGTACCTAACAGACATCTCTAGAGTATTTCATAAAAATACAAAGAATATACTTTCTTGACACCACCTCATGGATACATCTCCAAAAGTGACTGCCAAAAAGGAAGCCTCAACAGATACAAGACAATTAAAATAACACCTTGCATCTTCTTAGACCCATGGATTAAATCTGAACTTCAAAGACAGCAGAAATACCAGAAAGCCTACACACTCATTTAAATTGAAAAACTTTCTACTCAGTGTGTTATGCCCGGTTCACAGAAACTCCAGGAGACCATCAGAAACCCAACACTGATGCAAACACAAAGAGTCTTTATTATACAAGTACAGACCCGGATCTCAACCGTCCCTGCTCAACAGGATAAGAATGTGAGCAACCCTCGCACCTAGGGTTTCCGGATATATATAGGAGAATGCATAAGCTGGGGTTCTCAAGTTTTGTTGTCACATGATTGGGCAGAAGGTAAAGGAATGCTGTCCTTCAGAACCAATAACATTTGTTCAGACAGGGAGACCAGATCATGCAGCTGGAAATGGACCATTCTGACCTGGAAAGAAATAACCTATTCTATTATCTGAGGTTAGTGTGTTTTTAGAAATGGGTCAAAACAGTCTGAGAACACTTAATTGCCTCTTTCCCATAGCTCAAGTATGGGGTCCTTATCACTTCAAGGATACTAGTTTCTGCCTCCTTCAAAGGCAGGAGCCATCTGCATGGGGTGGGGTGGGGTGGAGTTGCTGGCTGTTTAATTTATCATGGAAGGAAGTGAGACTCCAGGAACCAGGGGTTAATGCTGAGATGCAGAGACTACAATGGCTGCTTTTTGTCTGGCCCCTTCAAAGGCAGGAGGCATCTGCATGAGAATGGAGGGAAAAAGAAGGATTGCTGGCTATTTAGCTCAGAGTGGAGACAAGAGAGTTACAGGACTTGATGCCAAGGATTAACACAGAGATGGGGGCAGGTTACCTCACATTTCTTCAAATGATCTCTGGGTTAGAGTAGAAATAAACACAGAACTTAAAAGACTCTCTAGATTTCAATGAAAATGAAGGCACAACATATTTATAGGACACAACGAAGCAGTACTAAGAGGAAAGTTCATTGCACTAAGTGCTGCCATAAAGATATTCAAAAGTCCTCATATGCACAAATTCAAAGTACATATGAAGTCTCTAGAAAAATAAAAAGAAACAAACATACCCAGGCAGAACTAACAGCAGGAAATAAAATCAGGGCTGAAATAATCAAAAGCAAAGAAAACAATACAAAGAATCAAAGACACCAAGAGCTGGTTCTTGAGGAAATCAACAAAATTAAACCCTCAGTCAAACTAATAAAATGACAGAGAGACAGTATTCAAATAAGCAAAATCAGAAGTGAAAAGGGAGACATAATAACAAGCACTGAGGAAATTCAAATGATCATTAGGTATTACTTCAAAAGTCTGTACTCCACAAAATTAGAAAATCTTAACAAAATGAAGCTTTATATAATTTACTAAAGCTAAATCATGATCAGGCAAACTATTTATCCAGTACTATAACCCCTAAAGAAAAAGAAGCAATCATTAAAAGTCTCCCAACTAAAAAAAGCACAAGGCCAGATAATCTTAGTACAGAATTCTACCAGACCTGCAAAGAAGAGCTAATACCAATACTCCTCAAACTATGCCACAAAATAGAAACAAAAGAACACTGCCAAACTCATTCTATGATGCCACAGTCACCCTGATACCTAAATCACACAACGCTTCAACAAAGGAAGAGAACTTCAAACCAATTTATCCTATGAACATTGATGCCAAAATACTCAATAAAATACTCACAAAACAAATCCAGGAATACAGCAAAAAATATCATCCATAATGGACAAGTAGGCCTCATCGTGAGGATGCAGGAATTGTTCAACATGTGAAAATTAATCAACTTAATTCACCATATAAATGAAATGAAGGAAAAATGTCACATGATCATCTAAGTATATGCTGAAAGAGCCTTTGACAAAATGCAACACCCTTTCATGTTAAAAATATTAGAGATATCACATATACAAAGCACATACCTAAACAATATACAGAAAACCAACAGTGAAACTCAAATAAATGGAGAGAAACCTTAAGCAATTCCTCTAAAATCAGGGACAAGATGAGACTGTCTACTCTCTCCCTATCTATGCAATATAGTGCTTGAAGTTCTAGTGGGAGAAATCAGATAACTAAAGGAGATCAAGGGTATACAGATTGGAAAATAGGAAGTAAAAGTATCTATATTTGCAGATAATAGTATAGTATACATAAGCAACCCCAAAAATTCTACCAGAGAACTACTAGATCTGATAAACAGCTTGAGCAAAGTGACAGGACACAAAATTAACTCAAAGAAAACAGTAGCTCGCCTTAATATAAATGGAAACTGACTGAGAAAGAAATTAGGGAAACAACACCCTTTACAGTGGCCATGAATAATATTAAAATATCTTGGTATAACTCTAACCAAGTAAGTAAAAGATCTGTATGACAAAAATTTCAAGTCCCTGAAAAAAGAAAAACTTAAAAAGATACCAGAAGATGGAAAGATATCCCATACTTTTGTGCTTATGGATAGGTAGGATTAGCATATTGAAAATGGCCATCTTAACAGGTGCAATTTACAGATTCAATGCAATCCCTACCAACATTCCAACACAACTTTTATAGACCTTTAAAGAATAATTCTCAAGTTAATATGAAAAAATAATAAACCCAGGATAACCAAAATAATCCTGAGCAATAAAAGAATTTAGGGAAGAATCACCATTTCTGACTTTAAGCTGTATTACAGAGCAATAGTGATAACAACTGCCTGGTATTGGTATAGAAACATACCCATTGATCAATGGAATCAAATAGAAGACCCAGAAATAAATCCAAATGCCTATGGACACTTGATTTTTGACAAAGAAGCCAAAACCAAACAATGGAGAAAAGAAAATCTCCAACAAATATTGCTGGTCTCTACATGTAGAAGAATGAAAATAGATCCATATTTATCATAAAATTCAAGTGCAAGTAGATCAAGGAACTCAACATAAAACTGAACATACTAAATCTCATAGAACAAAAGTGAGGGATAGCCTTAAACTCGACGATGAAGGAGACAATTCTGAACAGAATACCAGTGGTTCAGGCTCTACAATCAATAACTAATAAATGGGACTTCATGAAACTGTAAAGCTTCTGTGAAGCAAAAGACACTGTCAATAGGACAAAAAGGCAACCTACAGATTGGGAAAATATCTTCACCAACCCTACATTTGACAGAGGGCTTATATACAAACTTTATAATTTACTTAAGACATTAAACACCAACAACCCAAATAACCCAATTAAAAAATGGGACACAGAGCTAAAGAGAGAATTCTCTAACAAAGGAAACTCAAATGGACAAGAAGCACTTCAGGAAATGTTCAAAGTCCTCAGTCATCAAGGAAATGCAAATCAAAACAACTCTGAGATTCTATCTTACACTGATCAGAATGGCTAAGATTGAAAACTCAAGTGATAGCACATGCTGGTAAGGATGTGGAGCAAAGGGAACACTCCTTTGTTGCTTCTGGGATTGCAAACTTGTAGGATCACTCTGAAAATCAATTTGGTGGTTGCTTAGAAAACTGGCAATTGTTCTACCTCGAGACCCAGCTATACTAGTCCTGGGTAAATACCTAAAACATGCTCCACCATTCCACAAAAACACTTGTTTAACTATGTTCACTGAAGTTTTATTTGTAATATTCAGAAACTGCAAACAACCTAGATGTCCCTCAACAGAAGAATGGAGAAAGAAAATGTAGTACATCTACACAATGGGATACAATTCGGTATGAAAAACAAAGACATGAATTTTGCATGTAAGTCGATGGCTCTTGAGAATATCATCCTGAGTGAGGTAACCTAGTCCAAAAAGTTTACCTCAGTCCCAAAGTGCATGTTATATACTCATTTATAAGTAGATATTAGCCATGAAATAGAGGGTGCCCATGTTCTGCTCCATAGGCCCAAGGAGGTTGGAAAGGAAGGAGAGCGCAATCAAGGATGCCTGAGTCTCATTAGAGGGGGAATAGAATGGTCATGGTAGAAGGTGGAGAAAGGGAACTAGGTAGGAGAAGGGATCAAGAGGGGGAGATGAATGAGTTTGTGCTCATGTGTGAAAATGGCAAGGGGGAATGGCCAGATGGCCATGAGAATGAATGGAAATCTACAACTGACAGGGGGTAGAAAAGGGGGGCATCTTCAGGAAGATACAGAGACCTAAGACATGGGAACACTCAAGAATCCATAGAACTGTCCCTAGTTATATCTCATAGCACGGGGAATATGGAGCCTCAGGGGTTGCCTTCTGTAGCCAGGCAGGAACCCCAGTGGAACAAATGGGACATAAACCCACAAACAAAACTTTCAACTCAAAATTTATTCCTTCTACAAGAAATGCATGATTTGGGGATGGAGTGGAAACTGAAGCAATGGCTAACCAATAATTAGCCAATCTTCAGACTCTGTGTAAAGCTCTTGCTGCTGCTTCAAGGTTATTGGCAAGAATTTGACATTGGTCTAGGACAAGGAAGTAAGCTCAAGATCTTGAGTGTCTTGAAAAGTCCCTGAAAACCACAAGACTTTGTTTATTGCCTTGTTTGTTCTTTAACTATTTTTGTTTATGCTTTCTTCATTCTGTGACCTAGAAATGAGCCTATTCTTTGCATGTTCTTAGAATGGTAGGAAAGCCGACTGGGAAAAAATAAAGGCCTCAGAATTGGCTTGAGTCATGTTAGTGTTGTCTAATTGTCTTTTTCTTTTCAATCCTCACTTCCTCCCTCAAGACCCTGTTGGCTGACTGAGCTGGCTTGGTCACCCATCCCGTAGTCAGGCACCAATCCCTAACACTATTAATGCTGCTCTGTAATGCATGCACACAGGAATTTAGCATGCTTGTCCTCTGAGAGACTCCACCCAGCAGCTGACTGAAACAGATGCAAATACCCACAGTCAGACAGTTGATAGAATTTGGGGATTCTTATGGAAGAATAAAAGGAAGGAGTACAGCTACTAAGAGGATAAGAATATCACAAAAAGACCAGCAGAATCAACTAACCTGTACCCTTGGGGTTCTCAGAGACTAAACCACCAACCAAAGAACATACACATCCTGGACCTAGGCCTCCCTGCAACTATTCAGTAAATGTGAAGATTGATCTTCATGTGGGTGCTGAATAACTAGAACAAGGGTTATCTTAAAAGCTGTTGCCTGTAGGTGGGATATGTTCTTCTAGCTGGGCTACCTTGTCTGACCTCAGTGTCAGAGAATGCACCTAGTCCCAAGAGAGACTTGTTGTACCCCGGTGGGAGAATACATGGAAGGTGGGGCTCCCTTAGAGGAGAAGAGGAGGGTAGATTTGGGAAGGATTGTGAGAGGGGATGACTGAGAGGAGAGTAGTAGTGGAATGTAAAGTACATACGTAAAATAATAATAATAATAATAATAATAATAGGATAAAGGAACAAAAAAGATTCCTTATATCATGTCACATAGTTCTTACTGTCATAAAATACTTGAAATTTTCAGTTTTGATGAAAATTACATTGAGTGAATAATGATACACAAATTCCTCTATATTCCTCTTAAGAGTTTAGAGAATGGAGGAAAACACACTGCTCAATCTGACTCTAGCCTCTCTACTTCTGATAATGGTATGTTCCCCAACAATTATCAGTCAAGAAAGTGCTCTGGTGATGTAAAGATACTTGTATTGACAAGGAGAAAGGGTATGGCATATTCTCCAATCCCATCATGCTATATGTTTTGAGACTTTGAATCCAGGAGCCATTTCTAAGTAAAAAAAGGAAATGACCTGTATAGAATCCTAGAGCTGTTTATGAAAGCTAAACTGTAGAGTCAATCAAGCTAGTTATGTTGAGAAAGGTTTATACTAGTAAAAGATGCAAAATATTTTCCTTCATGGGGCATGTATAAGAATGACCACTGGGGTGAAGAAGACACAGCAGAAAAAGTACATGAGACGTAACCATGACCTAGTTCTGCCAAAGGCAAATAAAGAGGGAAATCCTGAGGCAGAAAACTAAGTGATATAAAATTATCTATGGAAAGGAATGAGACACAGAGAAAAGAACCTAGACAAAGAGATAAAACGAAACAGTGTGGCTTTAAATATTTTCAAAACCTACTTTTAATGAGGGTTCTTAAACACATTAACTTCCCATCTAGCCCACCACCCATCAGAGATAAAGTGAAGAAACTGGACCTGTTTAAAAAGATTCTTTGGAGCAACTCCCATCTGTGTTGTCAGGAAATAGGTAGGTCAGTTCACAGGTCAGCAGCGGCCACTCGATCCACTCACAAACATTTCAGGGATACACCAACAGTCCAGCTCAGCGGAGGCAAGACAGCAAACACAAATCAACAGTAGTGGCATGACTTAGCAGAGACAGCCAAATTGGCACAAGTTAGCACGAGGAATTTGGACCAGCAGGGACATCAGGAGAAATCTCTGCTCTGCTTCTCTCAATAAAGCAAAGATTAGGGAAGACTTGAGACCAACAAGAGTTGTTCAGCTAGCTTTATGAGCAAGCCAAGCCCAGCTACCATCAGTCTCTGTTAAGTCCTATTTATACTCCCTCCAAACAGCATGTATCCTCCATGTATCCAGGCATGAATCTGACTTAGAAAAACTCCACATGACATCACTCTGCCAACTGGCCCAAGTCCTAAGAAGAGGCAAGAAGCCTTGGCATCCCACCAGAAGAATTTTTCCTATGTTTGTCTCTATGACGACCTGGCAAAGGGGGCTCAACAGCTCCTTGCAAGGAGGAACAATACACGTGTCATTAACAAAGGAGGAACAATACACATGTGTCATTAACAAAGAATCCTTCATCACATGTCCTTTCATGTGCTTGTTTTAGAAGAACATCCTTTCACCTGTGTCTGCTTCAGTGAAACGTTCCTTCACGTGTCTCTATTGGCAAAATGTCCTTTCACATGCATCTGCTTTAGGAAAACACTCTTTCAGCAAGACACCATCTGACACATCTGACTTTTCAAAGAACCCCTAAGTTTCCACTTCACAACAGGTCAAAGAGTAATCATATGCATCCATTACAAGTTTAAGTCGCACATCGTAAGTCCCTGATCCACCCCAGCCATACCTTTAGATTATAGACATAATTAAGAGATAGGAGGCAGGAAAAATTGTGTGTGTGTGTGTGTGTGTGTGTGTGTGTGTGTGTGTGTGTGTGTGTGTGTGTAATGTATAGTTAGTGTTTGTGCTACATCTATATATGGGAGTCATGCCCGTGCCTGGTTGCAGGGGAGGACAGAAAGGGGCAGTCTATCCTGTGGAACTGGAGTTTGCATGACTATGATCCATGTAAACACTGGGCACTGATTCCAGGTCCTTTGCAGGACTAGCAAGAATAGCATGTGTTCTCCTTACTCAGCTCCTATCTTACGTTTTGAATGTTTAAAGGATAGAAAACCCAATGGTCCTAACTATTTCAGTGAATGTAAATACAATAAGTTAGGGGGGATAGTGATGAAAAAGATAAATGTCCCAAAAGACTTTTTAACAATACAATATTATGTATTTTGAAATAAATTGTCCTTGTGACCTGAAAATAAAATAAGAACCTGTTAAAGTATCTTTAAAAACAGAAAAATTTGTAAATTTTACTGAATTAGAATAGAAAATGTATCTTTACATTGTGTATAGGCCTACAATTCTAAACACTCTTCTATTTCAGCCTCTGAATATTTGTTAAATCCACAGAACTATGAAGACTTGGAATTCCTTGGCAGGGTCTACTCTTTACACATGCATTCAAAAACATGAACTAATCCTTTAAAATCCGGTGAATTCTAGGAATAGAAATATGGTTCAGCTGTTAAAAGCACAGGCTGCTCTTAAGAGGAATTCCCATTACCAGCATACTGGCTCACGACACACTTTAACTCCAGTTTCAGGAAATCAAATGCCCTCCTCTAGTCTCTTCCTATGTAGCCAAGCCACTCAGACACACAAAATAAATCAAATAAATCTAAAAAAATTGAATCCTGCAAAACTATTTTCTGTTTTACACAATGTGTCTGAGGATAAAAGGAAACAATAATGATTGAACAAACGAACTGGGAATCTACTTTAAGAACTGTATGTAAACTGAAAGCTTCAATACAAGAATAAAGGATTGGTCTACTATATTGGTTTATGCCAAGGTCCAGCCTCAGCATGAGGGAGGTCCTGAGAAAGGGGGAAATGGGAGCAGCACTGACTCAATAATTACTCGGGGTCAGCAGTGGACACAAGCTGTCAGTTCAAATTCTCTTTCTTTGCTTGAGGATTCTCATAATTCTTCCTTCTCCTTTCTTCATTCTTCCTTCTGCCAATTCTTTTTCCTTTTTCCTTTTTTTTCCGTTCTTTTTCCTTCTCCCGACAAGAAAACCTGAACCCAGTCTTTTATTTACTAAATACCATCAAGACTTTGACAACTGTTAATTTCTTTTTAGAAAACCCTTAATTTTACATACATTCTGTAAGACCCGGATCAACAGTCCAAACCCCTGCTTCCTGCAAACAGAAAGTAAGCATAAAGCAGAAGCACATTTCATTATAGGTTTACACAGTCTGTTTTTCATGGGTATCTGGGGACAACTCTTGTGGTTTCCTGGTACAGCAGACGGCAGTCTTTAGTAACTGTTTTCAGGTAAGAACAGAAATGTGACAGACTACTAAGGTTAAAATAATTTCTTTAAAAAATTTTTAAAAAGAAGGAGGGGCGAAAAATAATTTCTTACAAAGTTTTAAAATGTATGTAAGTAAAGTAGGCCTTGTCATCTTCAATTCCTCAAGTAGCTAGAACAACAAAATACTAACTTTTATATGATTGTACATCATCTTTTACTTCTCTCATCTTTGTTTCCTCCTCCTAGAAATTTTATGGCCTCACATACTCTCCTAGAACTACTTGTTTCTGGATCATGTACAAGCCTTTCTCCTATAAGATTAACCCTTCTGTTTTGTTTTTTATTTTTTATAGATTCCTTCTTTTCCTATTCTTGAGAACATTTTAACTCTCTATCCTTGATGTTCCCAAGCTCACCCTGGCTATATAATGCAGCAGTCATTAGAATGGGGAGTACATGTGTCTCCTCATAATTTCAAGTTCTAGTCTAAAGACTTTCAATCAGCAATAACCACAAAGGACCATGTAGGATTTTAGGGCCTCTATGTTATGCTGTCTAGTTTTTGCCCATGCCTCTAAAGGTCAAGAGAAAAGTTTGTTGCTTGTCCCACACAGCCTCATGACTACCTTCATTTCTCATTCCTGAGAACTATATCTGTTTCATTTACTATGGAGCAATTTACTCTGTGCAATGAGGGAATTACATTCCCTAGAAAGAGAGATTGAAAGTAAAATACATAGAAGAGACAGATCAGTCCCAGGCCAAGAGCAGTCATCAGCACAGGTGGGGATCAATGGCCTGGCCATGCTTTAGGGACAGAAACTGTGTCACATTGCCCTTTATACAGCCATGCAGATCAGGCAGGTATCTGTGTGACTTTTAACATTCATGTGTTGTTGCTTATGTCCAGCACATCCTCAGACTTCCTTTCTTTTAAATTCTTTAGCACTTAAAATTCTAGGATATGTGTATGTGCACAGTGTGCAGGCATGTGTGTGTATGTCTTTAAGGGGCACATGCATAAGTGTGACTGTGTATGTATTTGTGTCTGTGTGCTTCTTTCTGAGGGTATGTATGTATACATCCATATCTCATGATTAATAACACATGCCTTGCTTTGCAATTTTGAAGTCCCTATCATCTCCCATGGGAATGCCTCTACTTCATAGAAATCTAGTACTTTTCTTATACCATCGGCTACTCCCTTTGCATATGATTTTTCAAACACTGCACAGCTGAAAGTGGCTGACTTTGCAGTCTTATTATTTGTGTGAGTTTTCAGTATCTCTTCCACATTCTTTCCACCAGCAGCATATGGCTTTGCATGGCCTATTCAGTAAATACTGGTAATTATTCCACTGAGCTTTGGTGACGATGAATGTGTGTGTTATTGGAGATAAATTGTGCAATCTGGAAAGGAAAACAGTGATGTGTTTTTTTTTTCCCGCTTGGATATTTTTACTTGTTCTGCACTGGAAGCAGATGCGCCGCTCCATAGAGGAGCTATTACCTCAGAAGAAGCTGCTAGGCCCTGCACAGTCACCGCCTCTCCTTATCTCTTTCCCTGGCTGATCAGAATGTCTCTTGCAAGCTCTTCTGCTATATGGATCTAACGATTTTTCACTGAAGGTTATGACAAAGGTTATAAATATAAAATTTTCTCCAAAGCATAACCTACACTACATCTGAATGTAAATACCTCATGGTATAAAATCTAAATATTTCAATATTTCTTGATTAAATGTCAGGAGTTACTTTCTTTGGCTTCTGACAAGATCAGCATTTATCTGGACAAAGGTGGCAGCCACAGAAGAAACCAACAGGTGTATATTTGTCAGGAAAAAGTTCTTCAGTTTTAACTTTCCCTCTATTGATCATAACTCTAATATACAAAAGCATGAATCTCTCAGCTTTCCCAACCTACAGCGCAAGTGAATACCAGCAAACAGTTCCCAAGAAGCTATAATTAGTACTGGCAAAAAAAAAAAATCTTGTGGCCAGTTTTTCAGAGTGTCATATTTCCCAACATGAATGAATGTGAAGTAGCACCCAGATTCACTTATATATCAGAGCTGGAAATATATCAGGATTTTCCTTTTTCTGAGGACATGATTGTTTTTTATGACAAAACAAATAGAAAAGCTGTAGTGTGGATTTACTACTATCTTTGCTTATCCCAGCTAAATCTTCATAGTTATGAACCAGAAAGGAAACATGGAGTTGGAAAAAATGGCAAGTTTTGACATAAGACTGATGTATGACACAGTAGAAAATACATTTCACAGATATTACGCACTCCAATTAAAGATTTGTGTTGTTAGTTGTGGGTGTATAGGAAGCTGGTAATTCCAGAAAATTCTTGGACTCTACCAGTCATCCTAGTAAGAGCCAACATGTAGGCATGGTATGATTATTCATAATCTCCATGAGTTGCTTTGGTTTCTAATAGTCATTGCAACCCCACTGTGTTCCTAAAATTTGAAGACTATTATAAAATTTCTGCCTTTAATATTCACCATCTACCTATCTAAGTGCTATCAGTTGTTGCAAATTATAAAAGACATGGATTTTGAGAGTGGAAAAATAATGCTAAACTGTATTGCTTTATGGTAAGAATCCAGTGTAATAAACTCTTTGTAAAAGTTTCTATGACACAAACACTTGGTCACACTGAACTTGTTATCTTCTTAGAGATCTTATTTTCTTAGTCAAATGAGTCAAGTGAAAGGAAATGTGTATCTGTGAGTGTCTAGAGGCTACATAGGAAAGGAAATCTTCAAGAAAAGGGGACTCATTCATTTGGCTCTGAGCAGTGGCCACATAGCAATGTTAACTTGGGCTTTCGGCTGGAATGTCTGGGCAGTTTCTAGACACACTAAACTGACTTCTTCAAGACCATGGGGATCTACTGCAGTCAAACAGTAAGAGTTAGGGCCAAAAGGATGTCATAGTCAATACTCTTTTGTGTTTTCTGTCTTTAACTTTTCACCTTAGAATAGATTGCCATTGACATATGAGGCCTCCTCAATACAAAATACCAAAGCCATTGTCAGGTCCTTTGTTCAGTCTTCATGGTCTGCCTTTTGAATTAGGAGTTTCTGCTATGTCTCCAAAGGGCTCATGGACTATTGCAGTTTTCTATGTTTGAGTGTGTGTGTGTGTGTGTGTGTGTGTGTGTGTGTGTGTATGCGTGTGTGTGTGTGTGTATACATGTAGAGGAAGCCCCTTCAGTTGAATTATAATACTAATATAGCTCCTTGAATCTCAGGAACTATTTGTAGACATTGGTATGTTAGAAAAACCAATACACAAAAACTTAATTAAAAATGCAAAAATAGTTTGTAGGAAGAGAAATATATTATGATATAGAAAGACACAACTTCTTTTTTTTACCATTTCATCTTGCTCTGTTTTCTCCAAACTTGATTAGGAAAAAATTCCAAAATTAATCCCCCAAGAATCATACTTATTATATATTGAGTTTTTAAATGTTGAGAAGAATATTCATGAAAAATTATGCAAAAAATATGCTCAAAAATATGGAATAAGAAAAACAGGAGCTCCTTCTGGTCTTCATCTGCACCCAGAGCTAAAGCTGTCTTACACCCCTTCATACCCAAATCCTACCTAGAAAGAACTGGTCTCCTGGAAGTGTTCTCACTCCTAAACCCACAAGTAAGGCTCTACTTTTGCTCCACTAACTCTCCAAAGGGAAGCTTACCAGGAGCACACAGGCACAGGAACCGCCAAGTAGCATGGGTCAGGATCCTTCTAGTCTCCATCTGTGCCCAGAACTAAGACAGTCCCACAGATCTTGGAACCCAAATCTCACAGAAAGAGAGATGGTCTCCCAGGAGTGCTATCACTCTTAAGATAACAGGCACTTAGGCCCACAGCAGGGACAAGCTCCAGTCAGAGACAGCAACACCAACTAAAACTAGAGATATCCAGATGGCGAGAGGCAAGCACAATAACGTAAGCAACAGAAACCAAGGCAAGGTGGCACCATCAGAACCCAGTTCTCCCACCACAGCAAGTCCTGGATACCCCCAACACACTGGAAAAGCAAGATTTGGATGTAAAAATCACATCTCATGATGATGATAAAGGACTTTGGAAGAACACAAATAACTCTCTTAAAGAACTACAGGACAACATAGGTAAACAGGTAGAAGCCCATAAAGAGGAAACACAAAAAGTCCTTAAAGAATTACACGAAAAAAACAACCAAACATGTGAAGGGACAAACCCATCCAAGGTCTAAAAGTGGAAGTAGAAACAATAAAGAAATCACAAAGAGAGACAATCGTGGAAATAGAAAACCTAGGAAAGAGATCAGGTGTAAGAGATGCAAATATCAAGAACAGGAAACAGATAGAAAAGAAAATTTCAGGGGAAGAAGATGCCATAGAAAAGGTTGAGACAACCATCGAAGAAAATGTAAAATGCAAAAAGCTTCTAACCCAAAACATCAAGGAAATCCAGGACACAATGAGAATACCAAATATGAGTATAATGGGGATAGAAGAAAGCAAAACTTCCCATCTTGAAGGGCCAGTGAATATCTTCAACAAAATTATAGAAGTAAACGTCCCTAACCTAAAGAAAGAGATGCCCATGAACAATCAAGAAGCCTATAGAACTCCAAATAGATTGGACCCGAAAAGAAATTCCTTCTATCACATGATACTCAAAAAAAATCAAATACAGCAAACAAAGAAAGAATATTAAAAGCAATAAGGAGAAAATGTCAAGGAGCATATAAAGGCAGACCTACCAGAATTACACAAGACTTCTTAACACAGATTATGAAAGCAAGATCATCCTGGGCAAATGTCATACAGACACTAAGAGAATACTAGCCAAGGCTACTATATCCATCAATACTCTCAATTAACATAGACAGAGAAACCAAGATACTCCATGAAAAGTCAAGTTTACATAATAGCATTCCACAAATCTAGCCTTACAAAGGATAATAGATGGAAAACTCCAAAACATGAAGGGAAACTATACCCTAGAAAAAGCAAGAAAGTATTTTTCTTTCAACAAACCCAAAAGAAGATAGCCATCCAAATACAATCCCACCTCTAACAAGAAAAATAATAGGAAACAACAATGACTATTGTGTAATATCTCTTAACATCAATGGACTCAATACCCAATAAAAAGAAAAAGTCTAGCAGACTTTTAGATATGTATAGGACCCAGCATTTTGCTGCATACAGGAAACACACCTCCATGACTAAGATAGACACTACCTCAGAATAAAAGGCTGGAAAGTAATTTTCTAAGCAAACAGTCCCAAGAAAAAGGCTGGAGTAGTCATTCTAACATCAAACAAAATCTAATTTCAACCAAAAGTTCTCAAGGAAGGACACTTCATACTCGTCAAAGGAAAAATCTACCAAGATGAACTCACATTTCTGAACATCTATGCTCCAAATGCAAGGGCACCTGCATTCATAAAAGAAATTTTACTAAACCTCAAAAAATACATTGCAGCACACAAATTAATAGCTTTCTCTATATTGTCTTTGAAAAAGTAAAAAAAAAATAGAACCACTTATATACAAAGTTCAAATTCTAATAACCACAGCTGAAAAAGCAGTTTGACTAAATGGCCACAGGCTGATTTGGGGAAGAAGGGAGAACTCTGTCACATGCACTTGCTATGAGCAGCTTGCTTCACACGCTCATTCTCTCTGTAAAAAGTAGGACTTGCCTAATGCCTAGTAGCCCATGGTTATGCTTTTTTCCTGCTGCCACTTAGTCTTTATAATTCTGGAATTTGTTATTCCAGAATAGGGATATCAGCCCAGTTTCATAAATGGGACCAGTGCCATTAGCCCCAACTCACAGAAAGGGTTCATTCCAAACAAAACTTAGGAAACATGCACTTACCCCCTGAAAACCAAATAATTCTTCATAGCATATATGGATGTGGTGTTTTCTGAGGCCTAGGGTTAAAAAAAAAGAAGTGGAAATGGATAGGTAGTTATAGTAATTGGATCACATTTACGTTTGATCTATACCATGTTGCTAGGGAATGGGGACAACTGCATCATTTAATATGAGTCACCACATTTCCAAAGCATTGAAGCTGTCTGTCTTCCTAGTAGCATTTGGGAACAGGCCAAAAACCTGTCCTTGAATTGGTAGCTTGAATGGCAGAACCACAAAAATAACTAAACAGCCTCAGAAAGTTTCTCATATCAATGTCACACTACAGTTAGAGAAGAGGCAGAACTCTGACACTTGAGGAAGGTTTATTTTGGGGGACTCACTAACGACCATTGGACCCTTTCACTGGTCTGAATGGCATGGTGCAATACACCACTAATGCTACTTGAAAATCGCACATGAGTCACTGCAAACTGGTCATCCTTTTTCAAGATCTGATATTTAATTTTTCTACTAATCCAATAAGTAGGTCAAGTTTCAATAGGATTATTTAAATAAATGGAACTTACTATAGAAACGTAATAATTATGAGTATCATGAGCCAGAGGACCTGATTGGTACTTTGGAGAAGAAATGGGAATGGCTAAGAATGAGTCACACAGGGGTTTTCTACACAAAGAAATAAGGAATGCAAATGACTCAAGAGACTGCCTGGCAGTTAAGGGTACTGGCTACTCTTTCATAGGTCTTGAGTTCGATTTCTAGGATTCACACAGTTGCTCGCAACCCTCTATAACTGCATCTATAACTCATGGGATCAGATGACCTCTTCTTCTGTGCAGATCAATGTGCATGGAGACAAAATATCCATATACAAAGGAGAAGAAAAGTAGGGGAGAGAGAATTGAATCGTTAGCCCCATTACTGACTTTTGCTCACTGGGGCAGGAGGAGGGAGGGAGGGAGGGAGGGAGGAAGAGAGAGAGAGAGGTAAAGTGTATCTATTACACTTATAAATTACCTGCTTATATTCCTAGTCCTCTTGGGTATTGGTTAAAAGCCTTGGTAATATGTAATTTTACATAAAATTTTGCTCTCATTGAGCAAATGTAAGGAAGTTTCTATCAGCCTGACAAAGAATACTTATATTGACTTTCAAAAGGAGATCACAATGCTGCAGTGTGCATAAAAATGTCTGAACTACTCAACAGTCTGTGTGCCAACCCTTTCTGCCACACCGTCTTTTTTATTCTTCTCCATGACTCCTGTAGAAAGCCACTTCTGCATTCAAATGAGGCAGATTTCTACTACACATTTTGAGCAATGATCAGAGGAATAATGAATGAGCTGCCTATTGGTTCCATAGGAGACAGTTACAATTTATTTTCCATAGAAAGTATACTTTTCCAGTTGTTTAGGGAGGTCTGTGTTAGCACCACATCTTTGATGATTTAGAAGCAAAACTGCTTGGTGATTACTACAAAGATCTGGGTCTTAGTGTGTAAACTGTGACCTTAAGATAGATTTTTTTGCTCTCAATTCAACTGTGGTCTCATTAATTCCAGGCACTATACATTTAGTAAATATTTTTTTCTGAGAAAACCTTGCAAAGTGATGAGCTAAGAAAACCTAGGGGAAGATTTTTATTTTCCAAGAGAAAAAAAAAATAGTAGGTAATCCAATTGGAAGAAATGAGTGCTCAGAGAGTAAAACTATTCTTTGTTAAATAAAGTAAAAACCAACACTAAGTAGAGACAGGACATTCATTTCATGGGTAATGAAAACATTTATAGATCTTCTAGTATTTATACCCAGATGCTCATATACAAAATAATAAACATGTTTTCTAAAATTTCATTATAGATCTGTTTAAATTTGTTTTAAAATTAAAATTCAATTATAGCCTTAAAAAGGGGAAGTATAAAATTCTGAAAAAAAAAAAGAAGTCATGCTAATAAGAGAAAAGCTGTTAAATTCAAAGGCAAAATAAAATGCTCCAGCTATTATATTAGTAAAGAAAGTTAATTTCAGAGATCACACAGATTAAAAAAGAAGTATTCCCTACTGGCCTGCACATAAATTATAAATTTAAGAATTGATGCCAATTTGCTGAGAATTAAAGTATGTTATAATCTCAATAGCAGAGAATATATTAAGCTATTTATTTTTATTCTTTAATATTTAATTAAAAATTAATTTCATTATTTTCTCCTTCTAATGTATACAATGTCCTATCCCTCCTACCTCTCTCAACTGCTTCTCAAACTCATTGCTTCTTTTTCTTTATTATTATTACATATGCATACATTATGCACACATACTTATGTGCATATATAAATATATATACATATATATATATATCTGAGTCGTCGATTAGTGTTTCTTATGTGTCTTTGATTTTGCCACAGAGCACTCAGTATTGGAACACCGATTAGTGGGCTCATGCCTGAGAAAAGCCAAACCTAATTCTTCTTCTCTCTGCAATTCTTAATAGTCTGTACTTCTTTGAGTATCCATGAGGGTTCTTCTTTCTATATTAGCATGTCGTGGTGGTTTGAATGAGAATGTTCCCCATAGGGTCATAAATTTGTATGTATTCTTAGTCCTCAGATGGCTAATAGTTTAGAAGGATTAAGGGATGCAGCCTTGTTGGAATACCTAAGGTCTTGTCGAAGTAGATATGGCCTTATTGAAAGATGTCAATCACTGGGAGTGGACTTTGAGGTTTCAAAGGCCTATTCAGGGCCCAGTGCCTCCCTCTCTACCTACTGCTATGGGTCATGATATAAATCTCACAGTTATTATTCCAACACCATGCTTGTCTACTTCCTGCCATAATTAGGTCATCAACAAACCTTCTGAAACGAAAAATGAGCCCCCAATTAGGTACTTTGTTTTTTAAGAGTAGCTTTGGTCACATGTCCTTTCCTATCAATTGAAAGGTGACTAAGACATATGTCTATGGTTGGTGCCATTGTTCCAATTTCGTTAAACAAACATTGTTTTTGGATGTATAGGATACGGCTTCCTTCCCATTTCTAGGAAACACAATTAGACAGAAGACTCCCTGGTGCTCTGGATCTTACAATCTTTCTGTCTTATCTTGCAGGATGTTCCCTGAGCTTTGTGTGCAGGACTTGTGCTGTTGTTAAATCAGTTGTGACTGGGAACATCATGATCCTTTGATCTCTGCATTTTGACCAGTTGTGACTTTCGGTAACGGTTTCCCTCTGCTATAAAGCATAGTTTCTTTGATGAGGGGTTAAAGCCATGCTTTCCTATGGGTGTTTAGATAAATTTAAGAATACAGGCAGGGATTATGCTTGTCTAGTAAGGTAAAGATAGTAGACTCTTCTGTGCTATCCATGTCTTTATTAACACTGAATATTATCTGCCTCAGGTAGAGGCATGATTTCCCCCCTGTCGAATGGGATTTAAGTCCATTTAGACAGTTGTTGGTTACTAGCATGATACTACTATTGTGCCATTGTAGATGGCTTGTCCTGTTGGTTATTTGTATGGTTCTTGGGTATTACTGATGGATAGCACTGTTACTTGCACCCCTTCTTCACCTTCCGGTACTATAAAAGATAGACCCCAGGAAGGGGATTTTCAGGTTAAATACCACTCAAATCTTCTGAACTCTGTGTCTAAAGTACGTAGTGTTCCCAGAAATACTTACTTTCAACCTCCAGGAGTCAGCCAAAGTGCAACAGCAATAACTTATATTGTTTCAATTTTTCATTGTATTCACAGACACACACACACACACAAACAAACACACACGAGGGAGGGAGGAGAGAGGGAGAGAGAGAGAACAAGAGATCAGTGAGTTTCTCTTTGCAGAAATCAGGAATTCTATAGTTCATCAGATTAAAATGGGCAATTGATTAGAATGAGTTCCCAATCAGTATACATGTCAAAAGATTTACAAATAATTTATGAAAATTAGTTCTGCGTATTTTCTACACAGCAATGCATATTAAGAATGAGGGTTGTTGAATTTGCCACTGACACCTGCAGGATTTCTTGTGTACCTTTTATTCCCTCTAGGTAAATGACTAAGCATATTTGGAATTAAGAGCAAAGATAAACTGTGGGTGAATTTTCAACGCCATTTTATATCTGAGGTGAATATTCTGCTCTTCATTTTCTTTAGTTGTAATCTTCAGCTTTCATTTGAATTTTTAAATTTTCTCTAACAAGGGTATGACTTGAAGGGCATCAGAGAGTCTCAAGCTATGTCTCAATTTTAAAAATAGCTCAAATATTAACATTGATCCGTTTCTTAATATATTCTAGAAGTCATTTCTGAAATTATACAAGTTGAATGTGAAATGTCTTCCATAGGATCATGTGTTTGAACACTTGGTTTGTCAGCTAATGTGGCACTGTTTTCAGACAGTGCAGAACCTTTAAGGTGTGAGATCATAGGCCAGTGAAGTGGTTCAGAGGATAAAGGTGCTTGTTGCCAGGTTACTCAGAACTCACGGGGTACAAAATGAGAACCAACTTCCAACTATCAACTGTCTTCTGATTTCCATATTCATGCCATATCATGCTCTCTCTCTCTCTCTCTCTCTCTCTCTCTCTCTCTCTCTCTCTCACACACACACACACACACACACACACACACACACTCACACACAAATGAATATAGAGATAAAATGAGATATTGCTAAGAGAAGAATGTAATTGGATGTGACATCTGGACCTCTACTGATTCCAAGTCAAATTTTCTCTGATTCCTATGAAAGAATTTTGATCCAGCAACATGGATGGTCTGGCAAAGTATCACATCTAAAAGACCATCTTGATCTTTGGGATCCAGCTAGAATGCAGACAAGCCACACACCTTTGTGTCTGGCTGGAATACAGACGCATCTGGTATACACCCTTAATTCCAAAAGACATCTCATTGCGAGACAAAGTGACTAATCAGAGAAAGATTTGACAGAATGAGTCAGATATAGGATACTCCCAACTCTCAAGAAAATAGCTCAGGAAAGAAACACTAAAAGTGGGAGAGAGAAAAGGGAGGGGTGTGGGTGGGAGAGAGAGAGAGAGTCAGTTAGGAGTCAGCGCAGTGAGTACAGTAAAATGGAGTTCAGTTTATTCATGAGATCATTTGTTGAGTTCAGTTAGTCCAGTTCAGAGGCAGGTTGGAGCCAGAGAATGAGAGGGATCCAGAAGATTAGAACAGATTGCCATAGTTAGTCGGGGGCCAAGCAGTGCAATTCAGTGAGAAGGTTAGATAAACTGGATTGAATGAGTCAGCTTGGAAGATTAGATTGTACAGAGGCTAAGAGCTTCCTGGCCTAGGCCTGGGGATAGTTTGAACAGAGAAACACTCTGGGCTTATGTCACGTCTGAGGAAATAAAAGTTACATTACAGCTTCCTGACTACCTTCTTCATGCTTGATGCAATTACTTTCGTCATGTCCTATGATGTCATAGGACACTCTCTTGAACATTCTCTCAAACCATGAGCAAAAGCAAAGGACTTCTCTCTTTCCTTGAGTTTTTCTGTCATTTTTCACAATGATGAGAAAAATAATGGACATAGACAGTATTGCATCACTGCAATTTTTTATGTCTTGGTGTTATATTTTATTTTATTTTGAGATGTTTGTGTGTGTGTGTGTGTGTGTGTGTGTGTGTGTGTGTGTGTGTGTGCTTGTGTGCTTGCATGCATGCATGCTGGAAGTGGCACTATTAAGAAGTGTGGCTCTATTAAAGGTTGTGTGTGTGGGCTTTGAAACCCTCCTCCTAGCTGCCTACCAGTCAGTCTTCTACTGTTTGCCGTCAGAATAAGAGGTAGAACTCTCAGTTCCTCCAGTGCCTGGATGCTGCCATGCTTCCTGCCCTAATGACAATGTACTGAATCTCTGAACTGGAAAGTCAACTCCAATTAAATGTGACTTATAGTAATTGCCTTGGTCATGGTATCTCTTCACAACAATAAAAGCCAAACTAAGAGAAGCATAAAGTCATCATTCCAGTCCATGCTACTATTCTCTTTTTTATTAATCTTTTTATTTGTTTACTTATCAAATGATCTCCCACTCCCAGTTACCCTTCCACAAACTCCCCATCCTACCCACTCCCTCCACCCTCCCGTTTGCCTCTATGAGGGTGCAACTTCACCCATTCACCCACTTCTGCCTTACTACTCTAGCATCTAGCATCTACCCTGGAGCATCAAGCCTCCTTCCTCTCCCAGTGATGTCAGATAAGGCCATCTTCTGCTATATATCTGTCTGGAGCCATGGGTCCCTCCATGTGTACTTTTTGGTTGGTGGTTTAGTCCCTGGGGATTCTAAGTAGCCCAGTTAGTTGATATCACTCTTCCTATGGGGTTGCAATCCCCCTCAGCTCCTTCAATCCTTTCTCTAGCTCTTCCATTAGGTTCTCCAGGTTCAGTCCAATGGTTGGCTGTGAATATCCGCATCTGTATTGAGCAGGTGCTGGTAGAAACTCTCAGGGAACAGCTAGACCCAGCTCTTTGTCAGCAAATGCTTTTTGGCATTAGCAATAGTGTGGGAGTTTGGGGGTCTACAGATGGGATGGATCTCTAGGTGGGGTGGTTTGTAGAGACCACCTCCAGTAGATAGGTATGGGCCCCAATTGAGAGATTAAGGTACCCACACATCTCAAAATTTTTAACCCAGAAATGTCCCTATCCAAAGGAAAGACAAGAACAAAAAATGGAAGAAAGACTGAAGGGAAGGCGATCCAGAGACTACTGTTCTTAAGCTACTATGTTAGAGAAGAGTGCCATATTTTATCCTGCTCCACACAGTGTGACAGGGCATTGATGATAATGACTGCACAGTGAGACCAAATTCCTTAGGTTTCCTTTCATTTTGCTTAAACTTCTGCATTGTAGTTCATAATCAATCACTTTGCATGGCTAAACCTGTTCATATATGTCTTAGTCCTATATTCAAATCATGTATGCTAGCATGTTCATTTTCGGTTTCTGTGTGTGTGTGTGTGTGTGTGTGTGTGTGTGTGTGTGTGTGTGTGTGTGTGTGAGAGAGAGAGAGAGAGAGAGAGAGATGTTTTGTGTGTGAATAGAGATGCAATATGCATGCTCCATATTGTGTATGCTATCAAGCTGCCTGATGATGTTCTAGAATTTTCTTTTTCTTTCATCTTGCCATAGGAATGCTGAGATCACTGTGCTTTTCATACCTATAGTTACATGAATTCTGAGAATAAAGGTAAGTTCATGTGCTTGAACAGAAAACACTTCACACATGAAACTATCTCCCTTCCCCTAATATCTACATTTTTAATTTTATATATGAAAATTTACTCTAATAATTGATGTTAACTAAATCATGTTAGGTTGTGGCAATTATCAGCAAGGAAAATAAAGCTAAAGAAGAGGGGAATGGCATTCTATAACTTTAATTAGAGTGAGCCAGGAAAATATTGGAGTAGATGGCATTTAAGTAAGAATTCGATACTTGACTTAGTGTGAGTTAGATGTTTATGAGATCTACATGGAAGGCTGAGTTGACCCATATTGCAAAGGCTCTGTGGTGAGTACCAGCCTTCTGTGATTGGAGTTCTAATCAAGTACAGAGGAGATGGTTATGAAATGAGAGTAAGAGAGAATGAGACTAGATGATGTAGGACTGTGAGTGGCATGGTACAGGGAGTCACTTTTGCTCTTGATGGCAAGCTTTGGCTTAAACAGAGGAATGATATGAATTGATTCAAATACTAACAAGGACATTGTGACTACTGTCCTGGTGAGCGACCTACAGGAGAAAAGATAGGTGGCAGAGAAATCAAAACTATCTTACATTGATCCAAATGGGAAATAATAATAACATTAAAATCAGAGTTATGGATACTTCTTAAAACTCTATGAAAGGCTTACTTAGAGCTAAATTCAACAAATTTGCTGCCATGCCAATTATATTAAAGGGATAAATCATGACTTTTAAAATAAATGTCAAAATTAAGTATTACAGTTTGTAATGACAAACTTTTCATAAACAAAAATGAGGGAACAGTGACAATATCAGGTATGAAAAGAAATATCTGAAGCTCAGTTTTAATTATATTTGATCTACACAATAAACATCCATGTTGAATTATGAATTAAGACACAATCTATAATACAGTGGGAAATAGCTATGAATCCTATGTAGGTATGTATATCAATGATCATGGGATGATCATGGGAAGCCAGGCTTCATGAGGTCAACAAATAAATTAGTATATAAGTGAGGAAAATATGTTGATCTAATTGAAATTCTATTGAAAGATAAATGACATGAGAAATGTTTAGTAACTTCTAAAATTAAAAACACTGAAGCCATTAGTAATGATACATATTTACTACACTGGAGTGAGGTGTCTAAGTGGTACTATTTTATGAGGTTGAAAATGCAGAGAATTGAATCTAGATGGGAAAAGTAATGGAAATTTTTAAACAAATTTCTCTATAAATAAAAGTGTTTCTCTACGGAAACTGAAGATAAGCACACATAGGATTCTGCAATGGATAGGTGAATAAATGAACCTGTCAGAGAGTGTGACAACCTGAGTTCAATCCCTGAGACTGACAAGATAACACACACGAACACATACACACACACACACATACACACACACAGACACACACACAAACACGTACACACACAGACACACACACATGTACACACATACACAGACACACACACATACACACACAGACACACACAGACACACACACACAGACACACACACACAGACACACACTCATATACACACACACACACACACACAGAGAGAGAGAGAGAGAGAGAGAGAGAGAGAGAGGAGAAAAAAGAAAGGAAGGAAGAAATAGAGAAAGAAGGAAGGAAATATAATAAAAGAAGATGAAGACACATGTATGCTCTGTGTGTGTGTGTGTGTGTGTGTGTGCATATTTATTAAAGAGAGGATATTTATTAGACTGGCTTATAGGATGTGGTCTAGATATTCCAGTAATGACTGGCTTTCACAAAATACGTTAAGAACTGTGCAGTTTCTCAGTCTATAAGGCTGGCTGTTTTTGTCATCTCAATCTTGGGCTCTGGGTTTTCAGGACTCCTACAGAGATGGTGCTAGATGAACTTGCCAGCAGGAGTGAAGGCAAGTAGGCTAAAAGCAAAGTTCCCTTCTTTTATGTTCCTCTATCTGAGCTGCTACCAGAGGGTATTGCTAAGATTTAAGATGGATCTCTTTCTTCAAATATATATATATATATATATATATATATATATATATATATATATGGTCAAGAAAGTTTCTCACTGGATTACCCAGCAGCCTATATTTTAGTTCAATCTAGATGCAATCAAGCTGACAACTAAGATACAATTTATAATCACAGATATGGTTTCTATTTTGTTTTCCTTAAAGATAAGGAAATAATGAATATGTATACTAGTTGGGAATTATTAACTTGAAAATATGTGATGGTATTATAGAGAAAATAAAGACTAAAAGAATAACATCACAAACAGAACAAGAAATGGTGCTGAACCATTTCTAAAACCACCAATTTTATTTTTACAGTCATAAGAAACAAATTACATCTCTGATGAGATTGAGATGGGAAGGCGGACACTATATTAACTGTAGTATGAGAAATCTCTTTTATATTATTCTCCGTATCAGGACAAACTCATGAGATGTAGTGAATTTTAATTTTCATAAGTGATCAGAGTGTGTACAATTAATGAAAAAGAACTGATACCAATGGGGAAAACTGTGACTACCTTTGGCATTTTTAATGAAGCAAATTGAGTGAGTGATCATAAATTTTGGATCACTGTGGCTCTATGCCTTCTTCTAATTGTTATACGTTGGACCTAAAATGACCCCAAAGACTCTTGCGTTGAAGGTTTGGTTTATAGCTAATGGCATTTTTGAGAGGTGGTAGTAACCTTGCAAAGCAATTTCTATCTCTACTATACTATCAATATTTAACTATAAGATAAATGATTCTATTTTAATATCCACATACCTTTGAACTACGGGTTGAAATTCTTACCTGTCTTTATCTGTCTTTGCTTCCTAGAAAACAAAAGCCACTTTGGTCTTAATGCTTCCCACCATGCTGTGAAAGAACTCATCATGTTCCTTCAAAGTAGAAGCTAGAAACAGTGTTTTGAACCTGAAATCTAAGGCGAACCTTTTGTGTTATGGTGATTTTTCTCTAAAGTATTTTGTCACTAAGAAGACATGATAACAAACACAGAAAACTTGTGCTAGAATCTGGTCCATTGTCTCAGAACACCTGAGGGTATCATCTTGAGCATTAGGTAGGTATTGCTTCTTAAAAGGGGGGAAAATATCCATAGGAGGGGATATGGAAGCAAAGTTTAGAGCAGCGACTCAAGGAATTCTGAGCCTGCCCCACATGTGGCCCATATATATACAGCCACCAAAACTAGATAAGATTGATGAAGCTAAAAAATGCATGCGGAAAGGGACTTGATATAGATCTCTCCTGAGAGACACATCCAGAGCATGTTCAATACAGAGGTCAAGACTAGCAGCAAACCACCGAACTGAGAACAGGACCCCCTTGGGGGGAATTAGAGGAAGGATTGAATAGTTGAAGGGGCTTGCAACCCCATAAGAACAACAATGCCAACCAATCCGAGCTTCCAGGGACTAAACCACTACTGAAAGACTATGCATGGACTGACCCAGGACTCCAGCTGCATATGTAGCAGAGAATAGCCATGTTGGGGCACTAGGGGAAGGGGAAGCCCTTGGTCCTGCCAAGGTTGGACCCCCAGTGCAGGGGAATATGGGGAGGGGCAGTAAGTGGGATGTATAGGGGGAATACCCCTATGGGTGAGGGGAAGGGGAAGGGATGAGGGCAGGAAACCAGGAAGGGGAATAATATTTGAAATGTAAGTAAAGAAATATATCTAATAAAAAATTTTTAAAAAAGACATGTTTGGAGATGCAAATGGAAAACAGCTTAGAATTCTAAATGCAGAGAAATGATTGACTCTGGTAGGAGGCCAGAAGAACAGAATGTTGGTGGAAACCTGCATGGCTGGGATGTGTTGATAAGGCTTCAGATGGGAATGAGGATTATTCGAATTAGGATGAAAGCCCATTAACGGTATTATCAAGAAAAGAACTTGTCTTTATTTAGGCTGAGACTTTGTTGGAGGTTAAGTTTAAAGGAAATTTCAGAGCAGGTCAGATAACCACGTTGGGTGCTGTCTACTTAGAGTCAGATTTTCATGGAGGACTGGGAGCAACAGAGAGTGAGATGGTTTCAGAACACCATGGTTGGTTTGGAAAAGGTAAGTAACAACGACACAGTAGATTGTAAAATTTCAACTAGAAAATGTTTGCTTATTACAAACATTGAAACCGGACAATTTGAGATAGATTATCTAAGGGATCAGCAAGGAATGAAAATGAGAACCTTTATTTTGAGAAGTGAATACCTGGGCATTATGCTCCCACAACGCCACTGGAATTTATTTATTTATTTATTTATTTATTTATTTATTTATTTATTTATTTATTTATTTATTTATTTATTTATTTTTGCAGCAGGAGAAAAGGCCTGAGTCACAGAAAATTGGCTTGTTAGGGGAATACTGAAAGGCAGGTTGGTGGGAGTTGAATGAATGAGAGGAAGATACTTTGGACTTTTTTTTGTTATGTTTTCTTGATTTACATTTCAAATGTAATCTCCCTTCCTTGTTTCCCCTCCGGAAACCCACTATCACATCCTCCCTTCCCCTGCTTATATGAGGATGCTGCCCCATCCACTACCCTCTCTGGCCTCCCTGCCTTGGCATTTCCCTAAAATGGGGCATCAAATCTTTCCAGGACCAAGGACCTCTCCTCCCACTGATGGTGACAAGACCATCCTCTGCTACATATGTGACTAGAGCCATGGGTGGCTCCATGTGTACTCTTTGGTCTATGGTTTGGCCTCTGGAAGCTCTGGCGGGGAGAGGAGGGCTGCGATTGGTTGGCTGATAGTTGTTCTTCCTATGAGTTGCAAACCCCTTCAGTCCCTTCAGTGCTTTCTCTAACTCCTCCATTGGGGACCCCGTGCTCAGCCCAGTGGTTGGAGAATTCTTAAAACACTTTCTGCAACACAGACACTTAGAGACTACTTTCACCATGATCTTTTCGTCATAGTCTAATCATTGTTTGATGTTGTAGCTGACTGTGGTATTTGCCAAGTTTATGGTTCCGGTCTCATAGCCAAGCATTATGCAAATGTTTTGAGGACATCAATGTGTCTATTGAAGTTACAAAAGAATGTCTAGATGGCTCAGGGGTGTATGCTTGGACTTTTGAACAATGCTGGTACTCTGGGAAACTCTTAAAAAAGAATTGTGCACAGTGAAATGGGTGTGAGCCTTTGATGTCAGACTTGGAATATGACAGTTAAGGTTTAGCATGTCCTTCAGAGTTGATAACAATATAGGAAAACTTTAGGAAATGGGAGATAGAACCTAGATCATGCCATTTGAAAGCTGTGATGGGACTCTGGGCCTTTCCTCATTATCATTCTTCTTTGCCTACTCCCTTCACCATCATACTTTTCTGTATCATAGGTCTGGAAATAACAGAGCCAAATGACCAAAGACTGAAACAACTGACCTCATGAGGCAAAATAAACCGTTCTTCCTTTGAGTTGAATTTTCTCAGGTATATGGTTACAGCCGTGGAAAGATGACTAATACACAAACTCAACAGAGCTTCCGGACCTCAGAACAGAGTGGAATTAAAGTTTATGTTTTACTTTGCAGGGAAAATACAATGAAATAAGAGATGTAACAGGAACTAAGAAATAAGAATGACTATACTGAATAACTATGGAACTTAAGTGGGGATGGTGGGATGACGAAGGCGAGATGAACGAGAGGGAGATGAAGACAATAATAACAAATAATGAGAAGCGTGACCCAAGGAAACAGGAATATTGGAATTACAAGGTCACCAAGAACGTCTAATAAGAACTCTGGAGGGAGGCTATAGATTGTAACCAGGAAGCTAGATAATAAAAGTCTGCATGTGTAGTCACTGAAGAAAAAAAATAAAGCTATGGCTATGGAAATTAGCCTACTAAACTCAGAGATGCTTCATAGCTAGAAGACGGAAGTCCAAGGGAACGAGGACCTGGAGTGTTGTAAATCCCAGCTCCATGAGCAATAATCAATAAATATGCAGACAAAAGAAGATACAGGCATTAAGAGTAAATGAGTTGGGGGTAAGGTCTGAGACTTTATCTCAGTTCAACAGCACTATTTAGTGCTGGTCTAGTATGACTACATGCAATTAAAACCAGGGACTTCCTGAAATAGAAGGACCCATGGGAAGGGGGAAATAAGCAACATACAGAAACAAAAACATTCTTTTTGAGAGCTTCAGAGGGAAAAAGAAAATGTCCATAGGGAAGAGTCAGATTGCCAAAAATGTGATGCCGTAAGGGTTACTACAAATGTCTGCTGGCACATCTGAGGAGGGCCAATTACTGACAGCATGCTCCAGAGTACAGGGCATTAGTAATGTGTGATAAGGGAAAGGAGCAAGATAATACACACAGTCAAACAGGAATTTGGGTACCCACAACAGAATGATGACAGAAATCTGTGTTCACTCAAGTTTGTATTCAATATAAGCCCTTTAGTTTCACGGTAGTTCATACTGATAGAGTTCCTAAAACTTGAAGATGGATTTTGCCATAATCAAATTCCTTTATTTAAAAAATGTGTAGTCTTTCTACTGAAAAAAAAATTATCTTTCCAGTCTGAGATGCTGACAACAGATGTGGTTTTGACTGTAACCTCAATTTTGGAAATCTCTGTACAACTTGCTTAGTTTTTCTGGTAATGTAACACCTCTATGAAAAAGTAAGCTGTATTAAAAATAAAAGATATCTGCGAAGCCTTATTTAGTCTTTTGAAGATCAAATTTGATGACGTGGTACGTCTTTTGTGGAAAATTCCTCTCACCAGCATTCACCCTAATCTCCTGCTTGTGTCTCTCAGATATGTCATTGTCCCATTTTGTTTCTCTCTGCACATTCTTCCTCCTATTTGAGTTATGTGTGCCAAGTCATATAGGAGAAATAATATACTCAGAACGGAACCTCACTGAATTTGGACTCAACACTTTACTAATTATGCTGTGAGATAAATACTCAACGAATGTGATTTCATATTAGAGAAAACCTAGCTAAGAGATGGAGCATTAGAGCAGGAAGACGGAGACCAAAAGTTGTGTCTTTCTGCATTAGGAAGGCAGGTTGGTAGGAAGACAAGAATGATATCATTTAGGACTCTGGGGAATGGGAAAAAATGGAAACCATAAAGAGACAGAGATAGAGATAGAGACGGAGGAGATGGAGAGACTGAGGAGATAACGATGGAAACAGAACGGAGGAGAAGAAGAAAGAGAAGGAGATGAGAGGATGAAGTTAGAGATAAAGGTGAGTGAGACATGGACAGCGGAGATGGAGATGATGATGGGGAAGGAGATGGGCACGAAGACGGAGATAGATAACGACAGGGCTGGGTCGTAAACCATAAAAGTAAGAACTGAAGCTAAAGTGTCGTGTTGAGGATGTCACAAAACTTGCTTTATTTTCACAGAAACTGCATCTTTTTCTCCAGAAAACTATGCTTTCTTAAAGCACCTTTCCTGTAAAGAAAAATAATGTACAGCCATTGAACTCCCCTAAAACCGATTTATTAATTCAGGATGTGCTATTCTAAAAAGTATGACAATTATGAAACTTCCATTTCTGCTCATATATTCATGCTACCATTGTTTTGTTGTGTTTTCATCTAAAATATTATTTCATAAATATGTAAATACCAAAGTATGATATATACTAGCATTGAGTAAAATCATATACTCTTAAAATTTTCATGAACTCACTATAAATCCCACATGTATGCATATACATACAATTTGTATGTATGTGTGTGTGCATATGCATGCATGGGTGTGTGTAAATGCACATACATGAAAACAAATATATCCAACAATCAATAAATACTATTTTTTCTAGTAAGAAAATTGTATCTACATGTCTTGATTTTTGTTTTCAGAAGTAAGGGGTAGAAAGGTTTTTATTAAAATAAAAACATAAAATGTTTATAAAATTAATATCCAACAACAGTTGTAAGGATTTCTAGAGATATTTGTTACCAAGTACTCAATTCTCAAGGAAAAAAACAGAATTTACAAGTTAAATGAATTGTTATCACATATTTCACTATTAATTAAAAGCTAGACCTAGTTTTTATTTTGATAAAGATCACTGAGGAAACTGGGGATGAGGTGGTTCCAGTATCAATACATGGAGGCTGAACTGGAGAGTTAAACAATAATAAACCACTGGTGACTTTTATAATTTACTCATTTACACATAAGGATTTTAATATTTAATGATATGAGAATATGTTGTGAGTTTTCTGAAAAAAAAAAAAAACCTCTCTGTATTTGGGGAGGAGCTGTTAAGTTTTGAAAAAGAAGAAAGACCATGGAGAACCTGCCTGCTGCTTACATAGCCACTGGCCACAGAAATCTCAACAGTAGGTGTATTTTGCAAACCATGTGGCAGGGAAAGAAGAGGATCTGTGGGAAACAGTCAGGTGTTCTTTACTTTATCTCTTACTTAGTCATGTACCTAAAGAGCTTCTCCCAATAAAATAGCAGTCAGAGAAGATCAAACTTAAGTAAGAAGACGGGGGAGCTCCAGGGTCCAGGAAGAATAAGATTGTATCATACAAAGAGGTTTCCTGATAGCACAAGGATTTTTCTTCTCTTTGGCTCTTTAGAGACATGAAAATTGAAACTATGTTTCTTAAGGAAAGGAACAAGAGAGACTAAAACTTAATTACACTGTTTTATTTCCCTTGCAGCTGTGTCTCATTTGTGAGCAGTGGAAAAGTCCATGGTAATCTTTGACCCTCTTACACTACAGTCCTGTGCAAATTGCTAATTAGAATCAATTATAGGCCACTGACTGGTGAATGAGATACTTGTGGGGGATTTTTCCCTTCATAGGACTATGCATTAGCTTCACAATTAAAGTGTAACTCTTCAACTCCGATATCTGCAGCTACTAAAAGTTCAATAAGCATGGTTGTCTTAATATTGTAATAAAAATTATAAAGTTTCCTAACTTGGTCTTGTCTTGGAAGCTTATTTCTTAGAGTGTATTTTTTTCTAGGTTGAAAAAATTACATGTACTTAATATATATTTTATGTGTCTGAACATCCCAAACATGGAAAAATTCCTAAACAAAAATTCCATGACAGGGACCCCTCTATGAGCTAAGTTTAACAGGTTTGTAAAATTGGCACATTTAATAACAGGCATTAACGACTGAAGACACCGAGATTGGAAGAAAGGAATATGTCATCATGTTTTTACATCCAGCCGTCCTGGGTGAAGGAACTCTATACAAGCCTTGCTGTTCATAGTGCATCCTCTTGACCAATGGGCTACACTGTCACGTTATCTTTTAGAATCTTTATGCTACCATAAAACAGTCATGAGAAAAAGGCCGCAGTAAAAAGAAGTATAAACTGTCAGAGACAGCACTTACTGTGTATTGAACAGCCCATGGGGATCAATAAATTCTTATTGACTGCCTCTTCTCTTACTTAGCTCTAACAGGACTGTGACTTTCCACAGAGGGCGTAGCGATCTAGCAGATTCCTATCACATCTGCACTGCAATGTGATAGACAGAAAGACAAGGCTTCCACCCTATAACTTAATTCGAAGTACCTAGAGATGATATCTCTCTGTGGAGTTCTGGCCAGCGCAGAACTAAGCAGAATCTGGAGATCTCGGTGAAGTTTAAGAAGAGTCCTGAAGAACTATTTTTTTTTTGGTTCTTTTTTTCGGAGCTGGGGACCGAACCCGGGGCCTTGTGCTTCCTAGGTAAGCGCTCTACCACTGAGTTAAATCCCCAGCCCCCTGAAGAACTATTTTAGTCGCATTCTTCCATTGTGGGGTTGGGGCAACAATACTGTGTTTAACAGGAAGTAGGTAAAAATCCCTTAAACAGCCTAGTGTGCTTAAGCTCGGTCAGTCTGAAGGAAGCTCACACTTCTACACAAAGCCTGTCTTGTTTACTGTTCCAGGTAGGGCTTAAAAACGGAATGCCATTGTCCGAAAAGTATAGCTGAGCATTAAATAAATGACAAAACCCTTCTAGACACACAGACTCAACACCTTGAGAAAAAAAAAAAGAAAAAGAAAAAAAGCAAAAAAATGAAAGCTGGCCTTGTTCTCTCAGCAGTAGATTTTTAGTGTAGTTAGTGTTGTTTGTCACTAATCTATCAAGTCTGGTCTGTCCTTCCTTTTTAATAACACATAAGACATTTTTCTTTCTATGAAGTTGATATATTAAGATTCAAGACCAGAGAATTGGGCATTCTCTCAGTCTGCTCTTTATCAAGGTAAGAGTGCTGTGCTTGGTCAGTCTACGTCAATGAGATATGTGTCCCCATGGCCACCTTACCCAGTCCATAACTTTTTCCATCGGTCCCAGAAAAATGTATTTTCTAAACAAGTATAGAAAAAAAAATGTCCCCATTATCCCCTCCTTCACCAGAGATGAAAGGACTATAGGATGAAGGGAACATTATCTGCGATCATTCATTCTTCCTCCCCGCCAGAAAATAGAAATCAGCTTTGTAAAGGTCATTTCTAGGAAATGTATTTTAAAAGACAGAAAATTGCATGAGAGTTTAATGTATCTTTATTATAATCTTTTCTGTTTCACTAAAGAAAGAGCTTGCACAAGTTTTCTTTCTTGGGGCTATTTCTTAGTCACTTTTCTTTCTTTTCCCTTTTCTTTTTTTACTCTTTGACAGCTCCTCTGTAGAAAAGTTTATCTTTTATTAGCTTTTTGGCCTCCAGTCATCACGCACTGTCGGAATCCTTAGGGGTATGTTGAACTTTTATTCTAGTGTTGTCTTTCTCTCCTGCAGCCTTATCACTATTGTGTCTTTGAAAAGCTGTCCTCTGCTTAATATCTGAAGGTTAACCTCCTGTAGAACCTTTTAATCACACTGGCGGAGAGCTCAACTGGAAGTATTACTATTCCAGTCTCATATTTATGGGTTTAATTAGTTTCGTTAGATGTATAGGAGAGAAACTTGGCCTATTAAAAAAATCCACTGATAATTCTTTCAGTTCTTTTCTACTTTCTAGTGCTATACCTGAATATTCTCATAATTAAATAATGAATAGGTCTGCCAATGCTTGTGAAATCCGTACTTTGCTTATTTGTATGAATAAAGCATATGTGTATAGATTGCTACATTATGTATTTTTCTACAACTTTATGCTTGATTTAACATCAATAATGCATCACCTATTTTTTCTAAGTGGGTGCCACTCCGATAAGAAAATTCCTTGGGGAACTGCATAAAAATCACCCAGAAATAGGACTGCATGTGTCACGCAGGATCTAAGTGTAATTTTAATTTAACAGTTAAATTAATAACATAAATTAAACATTTATGTTATTGCCTGGAGGGCAGTACTAGTCTTTGAGGCTTATTAGCAGAGAACACACTAAGCTGGAAACATGGAAAGGAAGGTTTATTTTCTTTTCTGATCTCCAACTAATTGCTGCAAAATCAACTTAGTGTTTTTGCCAGCTTTGACTCTCATGAAGAGTAGGCAATGCAAGCTCCAATCTCTTGATGTGCTCACATATCTCTTGCCAAGTTTCTTTTTTTAAGTTCCTCAAAACAAAAGTACATGCCAATTAATCAACATAAATAAGGGAGGAACTTGCTGTGACCTCATGCCATCTTCTCATTAATTCTAGGAAGTGACTGGGACCTCTGCCCATTATTATCCAAGAGATTAAATGGCATCTTCCCCCAAATGACTCAGGTAAAAGCCCCAGGTTCACTTTCATCTTGGACTCTGTACCGTTTGAATGGAGACCAGACCAAACAGTGCCCTTTGAGGAAGAAGATGCCTTTATTCATAATGTCATCCATTAGATAAAGGTTTGACGAAAGGTCAGTTTTACCCCAGTGTAAAAAAAAAAATGCTGGCAATTTCCATGAAGCCTCTTCTTGCTTCTTAGAACTATCATCATTTCCAGATTTACCATGACAATTTCCCATCTAGTAGATTCGAAATATCAAATAAAACCGAGATTTTGCTCATAGTCTAATTAGCTACATTGAATAGATCTTACCTCAGAGTAAGGTGATTTTATTTATAATAATCAAAATTATTAAACATAATATAGACAACTGAAAACGTCCAATAGACCAAAGTAAGCTCAGAAATACTGTGTTTAAAGGAGTAGATATGTAAATGGCAATCAAGGAAATAAATACCAAGGTAAAAATAAGAAGAAAAGAACTCAATTATATGCAGCTTTTTATCTAGTGGTGTGACCTTGGGGAATTTAACACCTCCCCCAGGCACATGGGAATGTCAATTTGTGTTGTCAACCTTTTGGTCTCATTTAGGTGGACTATATTGTTGAGATTTCATGGTGCAGCTTTCCTGCCTTGTAGAAGATATTATCTTGAAACATATGTCAGAGTTCTCAGCTCTTTCAGTCTTCTCACCCCAAATCCTATGGTGTTCCTTGAGCCTTACGTATATGATTTGTATTGCAGAAATGTCAAGTGGGCCCCCATTGACCAGTCATGGATTTCTGTAATGGTCTCCACCTGACATAAAACAAAGCTTTCTTTGATGAGGAGTGAGACAGGTATCTCTAGATATAAAGAGAAGTAATCAGAATGTAACTAGAAATTGTAATGGTTTAGTAAAAGGACAGTAGTTATACTACAGCATGCTTGACCACACTGTCCGCAAATAGCTGGTTGAGTTTCCAATACTAGGCATAAATTTCCTCACTCTTCTCAATGAATGAACCTTTTGATAGGTTGTCTAATCCCAAATTTTTAGTTCTAAATAGATACACAGATGAGAAATACTGACTTAGTAGAATGTGTGTGTGTGTGTGTGTGTGTGTGTGTGTGTGTGTGTGTGTGTGTGTAAGAGAAAGAGAGGATCAAATAAAAATAAGAGGTCATAAGATTGAGAGGGAATAAGGAAAATATGAAGAAATATGGGAAAAAATAATATGAATGAAGTATTTAGTATAATTTTTCAAAATTTTCAAAGATTTAATAATATCAACATAACCAAATAAACAATGATAATAAAATAGATAGAACTAGTATAGGAAGATAGGAATAAAAGAAAGAGTAAAATGCTATGAATCGCAGTCACTAAAAAGAGAGGACATAAATAAGAATATCAGCAGAACTCGATAAAAGACAAAACCATGGCTAAGGGCTTCATAATGAGAGGCCTAAACATAAGAGAGGAATACAATCGTGTACACCATGACCAGTAGAGCACAGCTACAGTGAACTATGGTTAGATCTTAGCAGTGGACCACAGCTACAGCATGACAATTGGTCATGGTTATACCATGCCAGTTCACCACAGTTATACCATAGCGTCATCTCAGTAAACCATTGATTTACTGCAGCAGTAGACTACAACCATACCATGAGAATGAACAACAGCTACACTAACTATGGCTGTACCATGACATTACACTAGAGTATATTGTGACAGTGATCCATATTGGACCCATGATAGTGTTTCATAGCTGTACCAACACAGAGGACCACAGGTGTACTATGAAACTACATTACAGTTATATAATGACAGTGGACCATGGCTATGCTGGGAGAGTAAACTATAGCTATAGCATAACAGGAAAGCAGGGCTTCGCTGTGACAGTGGCACAATATCAGATGACAATTATATCAATTCAGTGGGCTATGGTTCTGGCATGACCATAGTCAATGGATCATAGTCATATCTTATGTCAAGGCAGTAGGCTATTCCTGTGACAATAGAAAAAAATATGCCCTCAAATGTACTTTTCTTTCTTCCTATGCTTTCTACTATTTTAATTAGTCAATTAATTTTAATTATTTACTAAAATATATCTCATGTGTAGGCAACAGCTTTTGAGAAAGCCCCCATTCCAGTTGCTCAGGAAAGCTGTACATCTGCTACATATATGCATGAGGCCTAGGTCCAGCCTGTATATGTTCTTTAGTTAGTGGTAGCCAAGTCTCTGATAGCCCCAAGAGTCCAGGTCAGTTGACTCTATTAGTCTGCCTATGGAGTTCCTAACCCATTCAGGACCTTCAATCCTCCCTCCTATTTTTTCATAAGAGTCTCCAACCTCCATTCACTACACAGTGTAGGTGTCTGCTTCTGTCTGAATCAGCTGTTGAGTGGAGCCTCTCAGTGGACAACATGCTCCTGTGTGCAAGCATAACAGAATAACATTAACAGTGTTAGGGATTGGCACTTGCCCATGGGATGGGTCTCAAGTTTGGTCTGTTATTGGTTGGCCATTCCCTCAGTCTCTGCTCCATCCCCCCATGCCTTCAGGGATGTACATTGTAGACAGGATATATTTGAGTTGACAGTTTTGTGTGTTGGTATCTCTATGGCTCCAGGAGTGTTCCTGTCTGACTATAAGACATGGCCTCTTCAGGTTCCATATCCCCAGTGCAGGGAGTCACAGCTAAGGAAGCACCCATTGATTCTTGGATGCTTCCCTTATCCCAGGTCTCTCATGTTCTGGCAATGCCTCCTTCCTCCTCAGCCCTGTCAGTTGCAGATTTCCATTCATTTTCTACCCAACCCTTCTGTCCTTCCCCATACCTGATCCTGAACCTCCTTTCCCTTCTCCATCTCCCTCCCTCTCTCTTCCTTCCTTCCATCTGCCTCTTATAATTATTTTATTCCCCCTTCTAAGTGAGATTCGAGCTTCCTGACTTGGGTCTTACTTCCTGTTTAGCTTCTTTAGGTCTGTGGAGTATTGCATGGTACCTGTATTTTAGAGTTAATTTCCACTTGCCTGACAATTCCGATCTACAATACTCCTAAAACTGAGTCATTAAACACCTATGTTGCCTTATATTTTAATGTGCTAGTGCAAGAAAAATAGGAGAGATCTTTCTGGATCTCAGAGCAGGAATTTCCTACTACAGGGATTTCAGCAGAAGCAGCTATGGAACTCTTCTTAGGAGGTTCAAATTATCTCACCATCTCAGTTTTTCAATAATTTTATAGCTGACTATAGGTCTTCTAATTGTATTATTAGACATAGAAATATAATGTATCATGCCCATTTTCAAGTTAATTAAAATTAAGTATTAAGACCTCAGGTGACAGCGCATGTTCGTGAGGATGTGGAGAAAGAGGAATACTCCTCCATTACTGATGGGATTGCAAACTAGTACAACTATTCTGGAAATCAATTTGAAGGCCCCTCAGAAAACTGGAAATAGACCTAACTAAAGATCCAGAAATATCACTCTTGGGAATATACCCAAATGATACCCCACCATGCCACAGGGGCACTTGTCCCACTATTTATAGCAGCCTTATTTGTAATAGCCAGAAGCTGGAAAAAGCCCAGATGTCCCATGACAGAAAAATGGATACAGAAAATGTGGTTCATTTACACAATGGAAGACTATTCAGCTATTAAGAATGAGGATATCATGAGTTTTGCAGGCAAATGGATGGAACTAGAAAATATCATCCCAAGTGAGTTAACTCAGACCCAAAAGGACATGCACAGTATATTCTTATTAAAGTAGATATTAGGCAAAAAAAGTAGAGAATACTCAAGATATAGTCCCCAGAAATCAAAAAGGTAAACAAGCTGAAGAGGCCAAGTGAGGATGCCTCAGTCCCACTTGGGAGGGAAAAGAAAGCAACCATAAGGAGGGGAGGCAGAGAGGGACAGGGGAGGGAAAGGGGTTGGGGGTGGGAGGAGGGGGGAACATGATCCTGTATTGGGTGGGGGAAAAGGACTAAAGCCCTGAGAGCCAGCAGAAAAAAATGGAAACAGTTGATCTTGGGATGAAGAGGTTGGGAGAACCCTCTACAATGTGCCAGAGACCTGGAAAGTGAGAGATCCACAGAAATCAAAGGGGGGTACCCTAGATAAAATGGCCTACAGTGGGGAGAAGGAACTTACTGAACCCACTTCTAGCAGAAAGACAGGGCATCAAGTGAGTGTTGGGTTGCTGTACCACAGTTAAAGCTCTGACCCATAAGTCTTCCTGTCTGAAAGAAATGCAGGGATGGAAACAGAGAAGAGCCTGATGAAAAGAAGGTCCAGCGACGGGCCCAAAGTGGGATCCAGATAAAGGGGAGGTCCCAAGACCTGCCACCATTACTGAGGCTATGTGGCATTCAGAAAAAAGGGACCTATCATGACTGCCCTCAAAAAGATCCAACAAGCAGCTCAGTCATGTAAATATGCGCACCCAGCCAATGAACAGAAGTTTCTGACTCCTGTGGTTAAATTAGGGAAAAGCTAGAGGAAGCTGAGGAGAAGAGAAACCCTGTATGAGGACCAGCAGTCTCAATTAACCTGAACCCCTCAGATCTCTCAGACATTGGATCACCAACCAGGCAGCATACACCAGCTGAAATGAGGCCTCCAACACATACACAGCAGAGGACTCCCAGGTCTGGGTTCAGTCAGAGAAGATGCACCTAACCCTCAAGAGACTGGAGGCCCCAGGAAATTTAAAGGTCGGTGGCAGCTGGCAGAGTGGTATGGGATGTGGAACTGCCCAGGTGGTGAACTGGGAGGGGAATAAAACTGGAGTGTAAAAATAAATAGTTAAATTTGAAAAAAAAGACCATTTAATGGCCAATGTAATGCAAAATGACATCAAGCCTATCACAAGATCAAAGCTCACCTTTACAATTCTTTCCTGCCTCACCTTGTCTTTCAGTGATGCTAAGTTAGGATGCAACATTTTGTAAAAGATCAAATCGCTTTGCTTCATGCCCTAGGGAAGAGGCACATAAGAATTAAAAACAACTTGTCAAGCCTATTGAAACTGAATGGGTAAACTTGTAAAGAGGGAAGGATGCAGAGAAAGACTGAAGGCCAGAGTTCCTTTTAAAGAAAAAATAAACAGATATTAATTGATAACCGTTTCCAAATGTCAACTTCAGGATTTACCTGTAATAATTTCAGGTAAATTGTAATAAGTAACAATATTAGTTACTCTGTGTGGATTTTTTTATGTATTATGGGGGTAGATATTCTTTTGCTTTTACAGAGTTATTTATGATATGATAAAACGTGTTCTTTCACTAAAATTCCAAAATCAGGATAAGAAATGATTTCATATTTCATATCCCTCACTGTTGATACACACACACACACACACACACACACACACATACACACACCAAGAGAGAAAGAGAGACAGAGACAGAGAGAGACAGAGAGCCACAGAGACACAGAGACACATACACATCATCATCATCATCATCATCATCATCATCATCATCATCATCACCTATATCTCATTTTGATCACAGTTTCTCCCCTTCTCCCCTTCATGACTAAAAGTCAAGTAAATCAAATCAGATAAAGTCACAATTATAAACATCACACACTGTTTACTGTAGGGAGTGGTTTGGATGCTTTGATTCGGCAATCTGCATTTACTGGTGCTTGATACTACCCTGGCCTCCAGTTGGTTTTCAATCTATCAATAAAGTTGCCAGTAGGTAATGGCTGAGCATGGACAGGACACTCAGAGTCGTGCAGGTAGGACTTAGGAGAAATCAGAAGGACTTAGGAGAGAGAAGGGGTCTCAGTAGCGAGGAGATAAAGCCAACCAGCCTTGTGAGTTTCCCAAGTGACCTCTGGCCACTGCCTAACTGAACCTGGGTTAACAGGGAAAGGACTGAGGTAGCTGAGGGGGTATGCAACCCCATAGGAAGAACAACAATATCAACTAACCAGGCATCAAGTCTTATTCACCCAAAGATGCTGCATGTGCCAAATCTTTGTTGACTTTTCTGATGGCATTTTAATTGTTAATCTGTATTTCCTTGGATCTGTCTTTGATAGAAACAATTGCTTTGAGTCTGTGAAACTAAGTATGGAACTGCTATATTTGTGTGTGTGTGTGTGTGTGTGTGTGCCCACATGCACACACACACATGCATATGTGTATGTGTGTGTGTGCGTGTGTGTATGTGTGTGTGTGTTTCCTACAAATATCTATGCTTAGAATGACTGAATGGCATAGTACATATATGATTAAGCAGTTGCCCATTTGCTTTCCAGGAGACTCACCATGCTACATTTTAACAATCAATAAGAAATATGCCTGTCTACATCCCTTCTTGTATTTCACACGATAGAAATGTTTTATTTTATGCATTCTGATATAAATACAGTATAATTCATCATGCCTTAAATTTCTGTTTTTAAAGGATAATTTATATAAAATACTTTATAGCTTCCTAAAAGCACAAATGATTTATGACTTTTGAAAATGAAACATCGTGGGTCAGTTATTTATTTCTGAGAACATTCCTACAACAATTATTGAATTTCTCTGACATTCGTATGTACTTAAGCTGACCATTCATGTGAAAATGAGCTTTTTATTTATAATGCCAAAATATGTGCCTGAAGTTGCCCACACTACAATGCTAACTTTAGAAAGCGGTGCACTTATAATGACATCTTTATCGTTCATGTTAGCCATTGAAGCAGATGTGGACTTCATGGTTCACCTCCCTACTCCCTTGTCATAAGTTTCTTTCATTCTCAGTATTTTCCTTTAACAAAATCTGGATTTCCTCTGCTCCTTTAATCCGATATATATGAATATATTGTTTGTTCATTTTATATATTTTCTTCTAGTGTAAGTATGTGTACTATACATTTCCACCTATGCAATGCTTTACTTATATCGCTCAGGATTTGATATATAAGATACATTTTTCATTAGTGCAAAGTACTCTCTTACTATTGCAATTTACTCTTTAACCTTATGGCTTACATAGATTCCTGTTGATTAAATTTCCAACACACTGACTATTTTCCTGCTGTTGTTTAATTCTATCTTAATGAAATTAGTTTTGCTTTTTAAAGTGCAATGGCTTCTTTGTGGTGTAAAGTGTTTGAAACACATGGGACTTGTTAGAGTAAACATTATATTGCTAAGGTGAAGTTAAAAAATCAAATGATTTAAAAGTAAAAGGTTTTTTTAATTTTTTTCAATTCAAATACATCATTTTTAACATTTCCTTTCCTCTCTCCAACCAACTCCTCATATGTAAACCCCTTGGTCACTTAGTTTGCACATAATATATATGATATGTGATATGATATATTGGTATATGATGATTAATATTTGATATATGAAACTTGATATATGATAATAGTATATACATATACTATATATCATGTTCACATATGTATTATGTATCTTATAAAATATGTCTTATAATAAAATATAAATATAGTTATAATATATAGCATTTAATATTATATAATAAAATATATATGGTTATTATATACAAATATATGTGGATATATGTGGAATATTCATGTATGATATAATACATAATATAACAATATGATAATTTCTATATACAAACACACAAACACACACACACACATATATATATAATATATTATGACTTTTTCTCTAAATTTGCCTACTCATGGCCTACAGGGTATCGCCATGACACACTGTACCCTGCTATTGTTTGCAGGTACATGGAAGACTTTGGGCCATTGCCTTAAAAAGACATTGATTGCTTTAGGCAGGGATTAATGGGCCATAATAGTAGTAACACAAAAGAAAATAGTGCTGAGAGCAATGTAGATTATAAAGGTTCAGCTCAAGAGTTACCAGAGGAGAATAATATTGGAGACCATTTCTGTGATATTTTGACAAGGAATGTAGCTGCTTTTTATCCTTGTCTTAAAATTTTTTCAGAGGCTAAATTAGAGACTTGTGGATTAATGCCCATGGCAAAAGAAGACAGCCTAGTAATGACTGTGTCACATAGCTAGTAGTGACCTCTGTCATGCAGATCTACAAGGAAAAGAAGCAAATGGGGCACAGTGGAATTCAAAGTATACAAAGGAGGGAAAAAACAGCAGAAAATGTAACTGTGGAGCTCAAGGGGATAAAAATTTTAAAGCACAGCCTGATGCTAAATTGAATAAAGCAAGTGGTAACCTCTGGACAAAACACCCTGCGGATATTCCTGAAATCTGTGAAAGGAACAAGCCTGAGAGTGGTTATGCAAATACAAGTCATGGAAGGGGCTAGACTCCAGATCAAGCAAACAAAAGAACTTGGCACCATCAGCCCTTTTCTGCCTGAAGAGCCAAGGATATAGAAAAGTAGTTATGGAATATTCTTCTGTGGTTAAGAGAAGCTACTGAAGCCAGGCATTTGGCAGGGCAGTCCCTACATGAAAGCCCAGAGCAGACATTGTGTGAAGCCTGGATTGCACTAGATACCCCAAGATTCTGGAAATGACAGAGTTGGGGGATACCTGCTTACGAGAGCTTCTAACAGGGTGTGGAAACAGTCTATGATAGATAAATGTGTTACAGTTAGAAGAAGTAAAGTTCTGAACAATAACTTTAACACAGGATATGGAGATGCCAAATGCAGAGTTTTCCCCTGTGGGACCATAAAAGGTAGCCTGGTTCTCAGTTATATTAAGGATTAAAACCCTGGATACACTGACAGTATGCACTTCACCTGATTCCTGAGCACCAGGCCCTTGTCACTAGCCACAGACCCCTCAAAGATTTGTTACCATCAGTCACATAAGGACAACACCCCAAACCCCTCCACATGTCAAAGACATGACCTGTAGGCTCAAGATAGATCTCCATTTTAATGAGGTACCTAAAGGCCTAGAGGGCTTGGCCAATAAGCTTTCCTTCCCACACACTCCTCCCTGCAGACCCACCCTGAGAAATGAGGTATAGTTTTACTCACCCACTTTCCACCATGACAATAAATGCCTTAAAGCCATGAACTGCCTCTTTTCACTGGAATCTGCCCTGGGGAGCCATGGACAAGGCCTTTGCCTATAGAGATGTTGTCTAATCTCCCATAGAAGGCCTCTCCACGTTCCCACCAAGCCAAGCCCAAGTCCAAGACTGCGGTCACTGTCAAGTCAAGGATTCACTTCCTGCAGGATCAACCAGAGCTTCCTCTCTTTTCCCTCTCAGGACTGGGCTAGATCCAGGCAGTGGACTTCCACTCCATTCTCACCTCTTCCATGACTTCCTGTGGTACCTGGATGCCCGAGAGCTTGAGAACCAGATGACTCCAGCTTCGCCACAGGCCGGGAAACCTATGAGTCAGATCTGGCTGTCCTGTGCCTCAAACTGTGCTTCCTACCCCAAGAGTGTATCTCAGGGCTTCCCTATGGACTGACACCTGCCCAGCAATGGCTTGGGTAAGCAAGGTCTACTCCCATGTCACAAGCCTGTGGCAGAGAGTGTGTGAGACCCCTATAACTCTACACCTCTCATCTGAAAAAATCTGCCAATAATGTCTAGGAGAATCACCTTGCCATAACTCTATCATTACAATGGACTGTACCAGCTTCGATTATTAAAAAGTCATTGATGGGTTTAATAAATTGATTTTGATAAGTTTAATGAACAGAAGAGAAGATACTCTTCGTGTCAGTATCACAGAATGGTGGAATCTTAAGAATAATTGTAACTCACTGCCCAAGCTGATTCTGTGTCATTTGTTTAACTAACACCATCTGTGAACGTGAATGTCTATGCTCTGTTTTAAAGGTAATCAGTATCTAGGCATTCAATATTCACTGAACAAATATTTATTGGTGCTTGTTATTGTCAGATATGAGATATTATTTCCTTCCATTGTCCTTAAAGCTGAGAGAATTTCTCTAGTTGAAGAGTATCCAGGATATGAAGGAAATCCTCCTTTAAATAGCAAAAATAAAAAAAATGCGCAAGACGACTTCATTTTCTTCAGTTCAATATTTTATGTGATCTTGTGTTTGCTAGTCTTTGCAAAACAGGCTCAAAAAGCACATTCAAAGCAGGACGTCCAGGCATCCTGACATTTAGCAGCCCCGGTAAGGCCAGTACTGACAGCAACTTCTTCTTTTAGCATCTTTTTTTTTTGGTTCTTTTTTTTTTGGGAGCTGGGGACCGAACCCAGGGCCTTGCGCTTCCTAGAGCATCTTTATCTTCTCTTTTTCAGTGCATGCATCCTGCAGGACGCATTTTTAATGACCCAACTGCTTCAGTAGTGTCGAGATATAATATTGTGTTCCTTTTAGAGTTTGGCTTCAGGAGGCAACCAGCTACACACCTCCGTTCTTGGAAGTTACTTCACCTCAGACCTCACATATTACAGGTAGGGAGCTGGAGGAAGCATAATTCCTACTACAGCAATTTTCAGTAGATTGTTCTGCTAAATAGAAATATATTACCTGAAGGCTGCAAAAGCAATGATAAACCTGACCCTTCAGCGCTGCTTTTAAAGGTCATTTTGGTTAAATGTAGACAAATTGTGGTACAAAGTACATTTGCTTGCTGTTTCCCATTTATACCTCCCCTCACACTTCATTATGCTAATGTAATGACTTATTTGACAGAGCAGTTTCATCCATAATCTTGGAAATATATAATGGATTTAATTTTCAAGGTTATATTTTTCAGAAAACTATTAATGTCCCTTTCAAAGTCATTGAGACTGAGTTATGTTTCAGCAAAATATTAAGTATATTAGAGGTCCCTCTCAGATCCAGTAAAAGCCAATCAGCCAATCCAGCTACAATTATTTAACAGCTTTGGGCCCTGCATTGTTAAACCTATTATGAGTTAGCCACACTCACCATTATTTTGAAAAATTAAACCTCTCTACTCCACTCAAATGTCACCTGATGCTGTCACAAAAATACCTGTATATTTTTTAAAGTGTCAGAGCCTCCTTTAATTTGAAATGTTCATTAGCTAATGATTTTTAAATATTCTAGAAATGTTCTTATATGATCTCAATACACTTATTTCTTGTAATAGAATGTTTTCTGGTGAACATTTTCTTAAAACAACTTCCCCTTTGAGGTGGAAGTAAAAAGTAAATTGATGTAGACAATATTAAAATATGCACTAGTCCTAGATCATAGTAAAAATCAATGGGCCTCCTAATTAAGCACCTACGTCTCTTCTACCTAGGGACGATACATCAATAATCTGGCCAACAGCTCAACACAGGACACATGTCACCTGGGGAAAATATCTGCTACTCACCCTGAGATGTGTTTGAGACTCGCTTGGGGAATCTTAAAAACGGGGAGACCAACATCCCCTTTTCACATGAGCATTTAGGTTGCTCTTGTGGTGATTCTGTCTTAGGAAATGGAACACTCAGAATATGCCAACCTGTGTGTGTGTGTGTGTGTGTGTGTGTGAGAGAGAGAGAGAGAGAGAGAGAGAGAGAGAGACAGACAGACAGACAGACAGACAGACAGAAAGACAGAGAGAGACAGAGAGACAGAAAGACAGAGAGAGATAGAGAGACAGAAAGACAGAGAGTCACAGAGAGAACAGTGATGCCCAGGAGTTTGTTAGAGCTCATTAGCATGCTGTGAGACTCTTATCAATATTTGGGTGGGGATACAAAAAGAGACACAATTCTCTACTGTCATCCTAAGCAGTGCAGTTCCTGAAGAGTTTAAGGGACTTAAGAGTTTAAGAGTTCAGGGACTGAGACCAAAATGAATCTACACCTTCAATACTGAAATGAATTTCAGGACTAGCTAGTTTATAAAACAGAGTCAGAGACTTTATTAATAAAGGTAATTTAAGAGAGCACAAAAGTTAAGAGAAAATAGGAACCCATAGAAAAGAAAGCATGCACGAGTGTGGGTTTAACTACTCAAGGGTGAGTGCAGAGCATTCATTTTGCGATAGACATATATTGGGTCTGGCGGGGTTTGAGGCTATATCTAACTGAAGGATTTCTCAGTGGCAGTTGACAGGGTTGATAAGTAAAGATATAACCCCAAAGGGATGCAGGATATCTCACTAACTAAACCAGTGCTCTTTACCCTGGAGCCATCTCGGCAGCCCTTTAACATAGTTACTTTAACATGAAATATGTGGATTGAATACAAACTGTATGTCAGCTGGCTTTCCAGAAAATGTCGGTGGGGCTGGAGGTCTTGCTTCTAGCATTTGGGACACTGCTTTCTTATGTCTTCATAATGTCCTTGGTGTCTCCCATTTGGATCACTTTAAGTTATAAATGTGGATATGGGTTGTAGTGAAATGCCACACATAGAAAGGAACACATTAAAGCCAAGAGGCTAAGAAGTTATAAATGAGAAAACTGTAGAAATGTTAAGCAATTGGATATTCTGCATGATGAAAAAACCAAGCCCAAAAAATGTAAGAAAATGGGCTAGGGATAAGGAGGCCAAACCAGTTCAAGAGGGGAAGTATACACAGTCAATGTAATTTCCAAAAAATCCAAAGTGAGCAAAGCTATAGAAAGACTCTCTTGTGCAATGTGTGAAAGCATCACTTATCAATAAAAATTCTACGACCAATGTGCTGAGGTAGGATTTGAAGGTGGGATATCTGGCTGACAGAAAGGTTGATTGTACTCTGGGGATACAGTCAGATGGGAGAGATTTGCCTGGATACAGAAGAAAATGGTCACATGAAAGTAAGGACCGGGTAACCAGCCATGTGGCATTACTTAGAATAGAATAGAATGAATAATTAAGGTAGGAGATAGTTGGGGAAGAAGCCAAAACTTATGGCCTAATCATTTATTTATGTTACAAATTATGCCTTGAACCTGAGGCTAGAATCTAGGCTTAGAGCCTGAGAAGCCACCAGGAAGGATCGTTGAACATGCTGTTCTGTGAGCAGAGAACATGGAGTGCCACTAGCCAAGGGAACTACTAAACAGTGGGGAAGGGAAACCTCAGAGAGGCCTGGTCTCTTAAAGTTCCTGCTCTACAGAAAGACTGACTACTGACTGCTTGATACTGGCTACTGGATACCTCAATGGTGGTCTCAGAACAGTTGGCTCAGTGCCAACTTACTGGAATTCACAGCAATCTCTAGACCATGTTCAGGCACACATGGTAAGTCGAGACTGCAGTTTTCTGGTCCAGCCACTGCAGCTGCCACTGGGAAATGGAGAAAGGCTCACATCATTTTATGTTCAATGAGGATTATAATTTTGTATATCCTCTTTAAGAGAAATCAGAAGAGAGCAGACGTAGAGAAAGAAAAGACTGAAAGAATGCAAGATTGGAGGCCTTAGAACCGAGGTTAGAGGATTCACTGAATCCGAGTAAAGACTCTTCAGCAGAGTCTAACCTGGAACCTAAATCAACAGAAGAAAAGGTTTTTCCAAAGGAGAAAAATTCAAAAGTGCTTGAGGAATTAGAATGGCAGCCTATAGAGATTCAATACTCTGAGATAAGGATCCATATTCTGCTTAATGATGCTTCCTTAGAAAAGTGTACACTTAGAAAAATGTAAACTAATACAGGAGTGTGTATGTTTCATTTTGCAGAGTTTGAAAAATTAAGATCCATGCACATGTTGATACAGCATATTACTGATACATATTCAGAATCCCAATGGATTCTGTCTCAAGTTCTGAAAAGGCTGATTCTGAGATTGCACATTTCTTAGAGATGGCGGCTTTCTTAGAGACTGCTTCACAGACTGAAGAAGATAATACCTCAAAAGATGTATCGATGGACTACATTTTTAAAGCAGTATGGCATAGAATATATTACAGATATATCTTACAGTCCTACAGGCCAAGCAACTATGGGAAGATTTAACAGATTTTTACAGGAAAGGGTCATAGAATAGGGAATCTCCCAAAGATAGATTAAATAATACTGTATTGACTTTAAACTGTTTAAATGTCAAAGAGATGGATAACATAACTGAATGAATACATTGGATTATGGGGAAAAACTGCTGAGCTAAATAATCCTATTTCTTATATTAACATTGTCTAACCTTAAAATGAGAGGAAGGATATGTGTTACTTTGGGTGAGAGATTCTGTATTTGTTTCCACAGGAAAAGAATAGCTGTTCATTTGTTCCAAACTGATAAGAAAACATATCTGATAAGGGGGGAAGCCCATAAATATCTTGGCTACAAACAGAAAGAAATCATGAGGACCAACAAAAGAGGTAACATACATTACAGGTGCCCCCACATGGGTTCAGCTCTAAGACTGACTGAGACATGACAGTGTCTCCAGCCAGGACTTCAGTTATGCATAGCCAATAAGTCTTGCTGGATACAGAATCCTCAAGACTTATCAAGCCATCCTTTCAAATGGCATAAATAAAAGAATATAATATAGCTTGGTTATACAATCCAAACTAACCCTGCTCAAACAGAGCAGGGAATCATCTTTAACTGAATTATGTGCACTGCACATACTCTACATATGTTAATGCAGAAATAATATACCTTTGAACATTTATATGTTGGCAGAGCAATGGAACCAAACACCAAAGAAGATAAGGCAAGTAACCCAGGTGACCCAACCTCAGACTGCCTTAATAACTATTTCATTGAAATCTGTTTCCATGATGGTTTCATAGAAAGCTGCCAACCCTATTTGGTCCAGCCTTTCAGATTCTTCCAATCAGAACTTCATTTGAGCCTGCACTTTCTCAGCATGCAAAGACTGGACAGCATATGTTACAGCTACCTTTCTTGACACTAACAAATATCGCAATTTTTAGGAGGCCTCCAAAAGGAAAATGATGCCTCAAATCAACAGGAAGCAACTTTAAGAGAGTGACGTCACTATTCCATAAGGTGGGATGGATAGTTTTAGGCCATTCAGTGATGATGGATGTTTATTGTCATTGAAGTGGTGTTATAAATTGTTATTGTCTCGATCATGGAGGAAGCAAAATAAGAGGGTTTAGATTAGTGGATTTAATTTTCTCTTTTGCTTTTCATTCCTCTACCTTTCTTTCTCTCTTATCTACTGTTATGGGGAAAGGGGGAGGAAGAAGGATAAAAAGGAAAAGAGGGATATAGGAATAATATAGGATTAATCGGAATACAGGGTAGAATATTGAATCAACTCTTAAACTACAATGAGACCAGTAGCTAAAAATCTTTCATTGTTATATACTTTTGTATATTGGTATAAAATTGAAGTTATATTTGGCCTCAATATACTATATATAATGTAGCAACACTTTATTAAGGTATTGTGCCTATATAACTCTTTTTTAAATTGGATATTTTATTTATTTGCATTTCAAATGTTATCCCCTTACTCGATTTTCCCTCCAGAAACCCCCTAGCCCATTTCCCCTCCCCCTGCTTATATGAGGGTGCTCCCTCTCCTCCACCCACTGCCGAATTTCTGCCCTGACTTTCCACTACTCTAGGGTATTGAACCTTCAAATGACCAAGTACAAGGCTCCATATGCAGCTGGAGCCAGGGTTCCCTCCATGTGTACTCTTTGGTGGTTTAGTCCCTGGGAGCTCTGGGTGGGGAGGGGTTTGGTTGGTTGGCATTGTTGTTCTTATGGGGTTGCAAACCCATTCACCTCCTTCAGTTCTTTCTTAAACTACTCTATTGGGGACCCCATTCTCAGTCCAATTCTTGGCTCTGAGCATCCACTTCTGTATTTTTGTCAGGCTCTGACAGAGCCGCTCAGAAGACAGCTATATCAGGCTCCTGTGAGCAAACACTTCTTGGCATCCACAATAGTGTCTGAGTTTGGTGTCTGTAATCCAATGCTAAGTTCTAGTTCTTTTGAAAGCTGCTATTATAAACTGTTTAGTAAAATTAGGAAATGTAAACTAGTAATCAAACTTATGTTTATGTTAGATACTGATCTAGTACAGTTTATTACACAAATATGTTTTCAGGGTTGAGTTATTGGTTTATTTGTTGTAAAAGCTGATGAGTCGATGGCTAAGCAGAGGAGAAACTAGGGTTGGATTTCAAATCCCAGCCTGGTAAGTAGGAGAGAGGTGTGTGGAGAGAGAATTTGGAACAATGAGTAGAGGGTTGACTAGACATCATGGGAATACAGCTGAAGCAGAGATAGCCAGGTCAATACTAAAATGCAAGTATCTTGGGGATTTTGGCTGGGAGGTAGCCAGAGTATTTTAGAAGATTAACATAGATTAACACTGCTCAGCTACTGTGATTTAAAACTTGATTAAATCTGCTAATCTCTGTCTCATTTATTTGGGAACTAGCTGGGAGAGAGAAAAAGTAACGTTTTTCAAAAGAGCACTAAGAAAAGATACTCCTTTTGTCAGAGCAAATCAAAGCTGTATGTATGCTAGCTGCTTTTCTGTGTTGCTGGGACAAAATTCCAGAATAGAAGCAAGTTGAAGGATGTATATGGCTTCACAGTACAGTCTACTATGGCAGGAAAGGCATATTGCGTCTATAGGGGAAGGACAGCACAGCAGATTCTTGGTACATCTCAGTGGTTCAGGAAATAGACAGCAATGCTGGTTCTTCCCCACACTTCACTTAGCTTGAGTTTCAGGCTCCTGGGCCCATGTTGATTATGTTCAGGATAAGTCTTTTCTTCTTAGTTAATATCCTCCGTAAACACCCTCACAGACATACCTAGAAATATGTGTCCTATGGAATTCTCAAATCAGTTTCATTGATAATAAAGAGTAACCATCACACTATATTCTTAAAACCTGTCCGAGATGAGTGGTGGTCATTAAGATTTTGCTGAGATAATATAAATTTGTATCATGTCCTTCTAACTCAAAAGGATACTCCTTTGTCTCAGAACCAGAGAATTATGATAACTCTCTTCTACTTTGCAAAGACCCTGACCTACACTAAACTCATTCAACTGTCTTTGGGATGCTGGGCTCATATACTTTTCCATATGGACTCATTATCATACAAGGCTTTTAGCCAGTGAAAGAAGATGTGACAAGAGAAAATGAAGGTCAATCCTTTCTATTTATGGGAAGGACCCGCAAATCTTATATATTGTTTTAACTCATGCTTCCTTGGATGCATATAATTTCTAGCATAATTCTTACCTCATCCAAACCATTTAGCCTTTATTGGATATCTCTGAGTTCTGGGTACAAACAAGTTCCTGCAGCTATGAGAATGAATTTTAAAACAAAACACAACGGTCTGTTTGATTAGAACATCTGGTATGGGCAATTAAAATAGAGAAGCAGGAGGAAAATAAGGTAAGTAAGCCAATTGGAGGAAGGGACAGGAGATGTTCAGAAGTTATTTACAGAGACGTAGGGAGTAGGGTGAGGAAACTGCTTGTCTGCTTCTAATTGGAAACAACCTAAGCCAACATGGAATTTATTAGGAAGCACTGGAAACTTCATAAAAGTAACAGTCAGGCTAAACAAAATGGCCAGGAATTCAGAGAAGATGAATGGAACAGCATTTTCTAGAATATTTCTTAGGACCATATAAAGGTCTCATGAATGATCTCTTCACCAGCAGCTATAAGCAGTAAGTCCAATAAACTCCAATCTCTACTGCTATTCAGACTCCCAAATCATTCATTATGTGTTTCCTTCATATTCCTCCAAGCATGAACATGAGTTGGATGAGCATTGAGACACACAGTCTGAGGACAATGAATGTGGGGGTAAAGGGTAGTGCCATCCCTCTTCCAACTTCTGTGTATCCTGCTACAACTTGCAATATACCAAACACAAATCCGTATTCCCTCGCTTCAGTTTTAAAGATACAAGACAGAAAAATCTAATGTATTCTGTTTATGTTGGGAATCTTTTTGTCATAATTCAATAGCCAGTATTTGACAATAGATAATTAAATGTGTACAATTATAACTAACATGTGGTTATGCTCCCCTTAATAAGCAAATCCCTTTTATTTAAAAAATAAATTCCCTTGAAAGAATTTCTTAATCACCTTCTCCATACCAATATGTCAGGGGAGGATTTTAACTTTATTAACTAATTTCTCAATTATTTTCTAAATTTCTGAATAATTAAAACACACACACACACACAGAGAGAGAGAGAGAGAGAGAGAGAGAGAGAGAGAGAGCTAAGTAATTAAAATCTTCGTTATATAAGTTTAAAACCACAAAGGTATATCTTAGAACAGGCAACAGAAAGGGAGCTCCATCCAATGGTTTGGAAAGTAGTCTGTCAAATCCCCTACAAGAAATGATGACTTGAACTGGAATGAAGGAAAAACCAGTGAAGTATAAAAATGGAGTTGAGCCATTTGGCTGGCTGACAGCATTATGATTAAATTTGACATACAGTAATCGAGAAATCAAAACTGCAAACTACTTAGTACCAAAACAAAACTTATAACTTCAGAATGATCAACCTTGAAGACAAGTAAAGTCAAATGCTGACGAACAAAGCGTATGCATTGAAGGGAAAAAAGCTGCTTTAAATAGAAGAGAAATGGCTTCCCTCCAAAGGATGTAGGACCACTCATCACATTTCCTGCATCTCTTCTCTGATAGTGGATATTTCTAGAGGTTTGTGCTCAGGAAGGAAAGAAGAGGAGAAAAAGTATAATAAAAATAATGAGTTCTATTAAATAACAAGCAAGATATATATGAACATACTTTGAGTTCAAAATTAGATAAAAATGTAAATAGCTAATAACCAGCTATTTAAATGCCCAAAACTATCTCCCAGTGATGCTAAATCCATTTTCCTTAAGACCAAAGGATCAATGGAGAAGGAAATTAAACTATTGTAAGGTGGGGTGGGAAATTAAGTTACTGAAGGCAGCAAATGAGAGTCAGTGATGGATTACAGCTTCCGTCACCTTTGGGAAAAGGGGATATTAAAGCCCCGTCATTAATCCAGTTTTGTTCTCAAGGAGCCCAAAATAACTGGAAGGAATGTATAATAAGTTAGGTATGTGTTTGCCAGAATGTTCAATATTATGCTGCTCAAATTGACACAATGTCCTATTTTTCTAACATATAAAGCTGTGAACAAAAGCTATAAAAAATAAGCAATTTTAATGAGAAGTGCAAATTTTAAATATTTTCATTTATCTACCAAATGCATATGAGATGTAACCTAAAATAGAAAAAAAACCTCTAATTCCACCTTACCTCATAAGTTTTTAATTATTAATTTGTTTCGATTACAGTTTTGTGGGTGCATATACTACATTCCAATTATGCCTCCCACTATAATCCCACTCCTCCTCCTTCTGGCTACCACCTCCTGCTTCTGTACTACAAATCTCTTTCCCACATTTATGACATTTACGTTGGTGGTGGTTGTGATTATTTTCTTTGTGGCCCACTGAGTTTAACTAGGACTGCCTGTAATGAGGGGTTAGATTTAACCTTTGGAGCCAGTGGGTTTCTCAGGGGATACACAACTGAAAAAAAAAAAGACGTCCCTCTCCATTAATGCACTAGCAGTAAATAGTTCAGAAGGGAGGGGTAGCACCCAACAAGCTTCTCCATCATCTATGACTGATTGAAGGCAGGTCCAGCCCCATACAAGCCTAGTTCCAATCGCTACAGCTACTGTGAGTTTATATCTTCAGTGACTTTGTTGTGCCTAGAAAAGAACATTTCACAGCCCTTCTTCCTACCAGCCAACTCTTGCCTTCCTTCTGCCTCTTTTTCTGGAAATATCCCATAAGCCTTAAGAGATGGTATAAATGTCTATTGAGGGTTGAACCCTCAACTAATAGTTATTTTTAGCATCTTACACAGCCACTACCTTATGATTTTTTGTAACAATTGAAACAAAATATATCAAACACTGTTTCTGATACACAATTTATTAGCAAAATAATAATAACAATAATTAATAATGTAAGGCAACAGCAACATGAAAGCAGTGTGAGAGGCTTAGAAGATGACTACAGACACCGCCGAAACCTGAGGGAAACAGACCGGATAAACAGTTCTCTGCACCCAAATCCCGTGGGAGGGAGAGCTGAACCTTCAGAGAGGCAGACAAGCCTGGGAAACCAGAAGAGACTGCTCTCTGCACACACATCTCGGACGCCAGAGGAAAAAGCCAAAGACCATCTGGAACCCTGGTGCACTGACGCTCCCGGAAACGGCGGCACAGGTCTTCCTGGTTGCTGCCGCTGCAGAGAGCCCGTGGGCAACACCCCACGAGCGAACTTGAGCCTCGGGACCACAGGTAAGACCAACTTTTCTGCTGCAAGAAAGCTGCCTGGTGAACTCAAGACACAGGCCCACAAGAACAGCTGAAGACCTGTAGAGAGGAAAAACTACACGCCCGAAAGCAGAACACTCTGTCCCCATAACTGACTGAAAGAGAGGAAAACAGGTCTACAGCACTCCTGACACACAGGCTTATAGGACAGTCTAGCCACTGTCAGAAATAGCAGAACAAAGTAACACTAGACATAATCTGATGGCGAGAGGCAAGCGCAGGAACCCAAGCAACAGAAACCAAGACTACATGGCACCATCGGAGCCCAATTCTCCCATCAAAACAAACATGGAATATCCAAACACACCAGAAAAGCAAGATCTAGTTTCAAAATCATTTTTGATCATGATGCTGGAGGACTTCAAGAAAGACATGAAGAACTCCCTTAGAGAACAAGTAGAAGCCTACAGAGAGGAATCGCAAAAATACCTGAAAGAATCGCAAAAATCCCTGAAAGAATTCCAGGAAAACATAAATAAACAAGTAGAAGCCCATAGAGAGGAGACGCAAAAATCCCTGAAAGAATTCCAGGAAAACATAAATAAACAAGTAGAAGCCATAGAGAGGAGACACAAAAATCCCTGAAAGAATTCCAGGAAAACACAATCAAACAGTTGAAGGAATTAAAAATGGAAATAGAAGCAATCAAGAAAGAACACATGGAAACAACCCTGGATATAGAAAACCAAAAGAAGAGACAAGGAGCTGTAGATACAAGCTTCACCAACAGAATACAAGAGATGGAAGAGAGAATCTCAGGAGCAGAAGATTCCATAGAAATCATTGACTCAACTGTCAAAGATAATGTAAAGCGGAAAAAGCTACTGGTCCAAAACATACAGGAAATCCAGGACTCAATGAGAAGATCAAACCTAAGGATAATAGGTATAGAAGAGAGTGAAGACTCCCAGCTCAAAGGACCAGTAAATATCTTCAACAAAATCATAGAAGAAAACTTCCCTAACCTAAAAAAAGAGATACCCATAGACATACAAGAAGCCTACAGAACTCCAAATAGATTGGACCAGAAAAGAAACACCTCCCGTCACATAATTGTCAAAACACCAAACGCACAAAATAAAGAAAGAATATTAAAAGCAGTAAGGGAAAAAGGTCAAGTAACATATAAAGGGAGACCTATCAGAATCACACCAGACTTCTCGCCAGAAACTATGAAGGCCAGAAGATCCAGGACTGATGTCATACAGACCCTAAGAGAACACAAATGCCAGCCCAGGTTACTGTATCCAGCAAAACTTTCAATTAACATTGATGGAGAAACCAAGATATTCCATGACAAAACCAAATTTACACAATATCTTTCTACAAATCCAGCACTACAAAGGATAATAAATGGTAAAGCCCAACATAAGGAGGCAAGCTATACCCTAGAAGAAGCAAGAAACTAATCGTCTTGGCAACAAAACAAAGAGAATGAAAGCACACAAACATAACCTCACATCCAAATATGAATATAACGGGAAGCAATAATCACTATTCCTTAATATCTCTCAATATCAATGGCCTCAACTCCCCAATAAAAAGACATAGATTAACAAACTGGATACACAACGAGGACCCTGCATTCTGCTGCCTACAGGAAACACACCTCAGACACAAAGACAGACACTACCTCAGAGTGAAAGGCTGGAAAACAAATGGTCAGAAGAAGCAAGCTGGAGTAGCCATTCTAATATCAAATAAAATCAATTTCCAACTAAAAGTCATCAAAAAAGATAAGGAAGGACACTTCATATTCATCAAAGGAAAAATCCACCAAGATGAACTCTCAATCCTAAATATCTATGCCCCAAATACAAGGGCACCTTCATACGTAAAGGAAACCTTACTAAAGCTCAAAACACACATTGCACCTCACACAATAATAGTGGGAGATTTCAACACACCACTCTCATCAATGGACAGATCATGGAAACAGAAATTAAACAGTGATGTCGACAGACTAAGAGAAGTCATGAGCCAAATGGACTTAACGGATATTTATAGAACATTCTATCCTAAAGCAAAAGGATATACCTTCTTCTCAGCTCCTCATGGTACTTTCTCCAAAATTGACCATATAATTGGTCAAAAAACGGGCCTCAACAGGTACAGAAAGATAGAAATAATCCCATGCGTGCTATCGGACCACCACGGCCTAAAACTGGTCTTCAATAACAATAAGGGAAGAATGCCCACATATACGAGGAAATTGAACAATGCTCTACTCAATGATAACCTGGTCAAGGAAGAAATAAAGAAAGAAATTAAAAACTTTTTAGAATTTAATGAAAATGAAGATACAACATACCCAAACTTATGGGGCACAATGAAAGCTGTGCTAAGAGGAAAACTCATAGCGCTGAGTGCCTGCAGAAAGAAACAGGAAAGAGCATATGTCAGCAGCTTGACAGCACACCTAAAAGCTCTAGAACAAAAAGAAGCAAATACACCCAGGAGGAGTAGAAGGCAGGAAATAATCAAACTCAGAGGTGAAATCAACCAAGTAGAAACAAAAAGGACCATAGAAAGAATCAACAGAACCAAAAGTTGGTTCTTTGAGAAAATCAACAAGATAGATAAACCCTTAGCCAGACTAACGAGAGGACACAGAGAGTGCGTCCAAATTAACAAAATCAGAAATGAAAAGGGAGACATAACTACAGATTCAGAGGAAATTCAAAAAATCATCAGATCTTACTATAAAAACCTATATTCAACAAAACTTGAAAATCTTCAGGAAATGGACAATTTCCTAGACAGATACCAGGTATCGAAGTTAAATCAGGAACAGATAAACCAGTTAAACAACCCCATAACTCCTAAGGAAATAGAAGCAGTCATTAAAGGTCTCCCAACCAAAAAGAGCCCAGGTCCAGACGGGTTTAGTGCAGAATTCTATCAAACCTTCATAGAAGACCTCATACCAATATTATCCAAACTATTCCACAAAATTGAAACAGATGGAGCACTACCGAATTCCTTCTACGAAGCCACAATTACTCTTAAACCTAAACCACACAAAGACACAACAAAGAAAGAGAACTTCAGACCAATTTCCCTTATGAATATCGACGCAAAAATACTCAATAAAATTCTGGCAAACCGAATTCAAGAGCACATCAAAACAATCATCCACCATGATCAAGTAGGCTTCATCCCAGGCATGCAGGGATGGTTTAATATACGGAAAACCATCAACGTGATCCATTATATAAACAAACTATAAGAACAGAACCACATGATCATTTCATTAGAGGCTGAGAAAGCATTTGACAAAATTCAACACCCCTTCATGATAAAAGTCCTGGAAAGAATAGGAATTCAAGGCCCATACCTAAACATAGTAAAAGCCATATACAGCAAACCAGTTGCTAACATTAAACTAAATGGAGAGAAACTTGAAGCAATCCCACTAAAATCAGGGACTAGACAAGGCTGCCCACTCTCTCCCTACTTATTCAATATAGTTCTTGAAGTCCTAGCCAGAGCAATCAGACAACAAAAGGAGATCAAGGGGATACAGACCGGCAAAGAAGAGGTCAAAATATCACTATTTGCAGATGACATGATAGTATATTTAAGTGATCCCAAAAGTTCCACCAGAGAACTACTAAAGCTGATAAACAACTTCAGCAAAGTGGCTGGGTATAAAATTAACTCAAATAAATCAGTTGCCTTCCTTTATACAAAAGAGAAACAAGCCGAGAAAGAAATTAGGGAAACGACACCCTTCATAATAGACCCAAATAATATAAAGTACCTTGGTGTGACTTTAACCAAGCAAGTAAAGGATCAGTACAATAAGAACTTCAAGACACTGAGGAAAGAAATTGAAGAAGACCTCAGAAGATGGAAAGATCTCCCATGCTCATGGATTGGCAGGATTAATATAGTAAAAATGGCCATTTTACCAAAAGCAATCTACAGATTCAATGCAATCCCCATCAAAATACCAATCCATTTCTTCAAAGAGTTAGACAGAACAATTTGCAAATTCATCTGGAATAACAAAAAACCCAGGATAGCTAAAGCTATCCTCAACAATAAAAGGACTTCAGGGGGAATCACTATCCCTGAACTCAAGCAGTATTACAGAGCAATAGTGATAAAACTGCATGGTATTGGTACAGAGACAGACAGATAGACCAATGGAATAGAATTGAAGACCCAGAAATGAACCCACACACCTATGGCCACTTGATTTTTGACAAAGGAGCCAAAACCATCCAATGGAAAAAAGATAGCATTTTCAGCAAATGGTGCTGGTTCAACTGGGGGGCAACATGTAGAAGAATGCAGATCGATCCATCCTTATCACCCTGTACAAAGCTTAAGTCCAAGTGGATCAAGGACCTCCACATCAAACCAGACACACTCAAACTAATAGAAGAAAACCTAGGGAAGCATCTGGAACACATGGGCACTGGAAAAAATTTCCTGAACAAAACACCAATGGCTTATGCTCTAAGATCAAGAATCGACAAATGGGATCTCATAAAACTGCAAAGCTTCTGTAAGGCAAAGGACACTGTGGTTAGGACAAAACGGCAACCAACAGATTGGGAAAAGATCTTTACCAATCCTACAACAGATAGAGGCCTTATATCCAAAATATACAAAGAACTCAAGAAGTTAGACCACAGGGAAACAAATAACCCTATTAAAAATTGGGGTTCAGAGCTAAACAAAGAATTCACAGCTGAGGAATGCCGAATGGCTGAGAAACACCTAAAGAAATGTTCAACATCTTTAGTCATAAGGGAAATGCAAATCAAAACAACCCTGAGATTTCACCTCACACCAGTGAGAATGGCTAAGATCAAAAACTCAGGTGACAGCAGATGCTGGTGAGGATGTGGAGAAAGAGGAACACTCCTCCATTGTTGGTGGGATTGCAGACTGGTAAAACCATTCTGGAAATCAGTCTGGAGGTTCCTCAGAAAATTGGACATTGAACTGCCTGAGGATCCAGCTATACCTCTCTTGGGCATATACCCAAAGATGCCTCAACATATAAAAGAGACACGTGCTCCACTATGTTCATCGCAGCCTTATTTATAATAGCCAGAAACTGGAAAGAACTCAGATGCCCTTCAACAGAGGAATGGATACAGAAAATGTGGTACATCTACACAATGGAATATTACTCAGCTATCAAAAACAACAAGTTTATGAAATTCGTAGGCAAATGGTTGGAACTGGAAAATATCATCCTGAGTGAGCTAACCCAATCACAGAAAGACATACATGATATGCACTCATTGATAAGTGGCTATTAGCCCAAATGCTTGAATTACCCTAGATCCCTAGAACAAACGAAACTCAAGACGGATGATCAAAATGTGAATGCTTCACTCCTTCTTTAAATGAGGAAAAAGAATACCCTTGGCAGGGAAGGGAGAGGCAAAGATTAAAACAGAGACTGAAGGAACACCCATTCAGAGCCTGCCCCACATGTGGCCCATACATATACAGCCACCCAATTAGACAAGATGGATGAAGCAAAGAAGTGCAGACCGACAGGAGCCGGATGTAGATCGCTCCTGAGAGACACAGCCAGAATACAGCAAATACAGATGCGAATGCCAGCAGCAAACCACTGAACTGAGAATAGGTCCCCCGTTGAAGGAATCAGAGAAAGAACTGGAAGAGCTTGAAGGGGCTCGAGACCCCAAAAGTACAACAATGCCAAGCAACCAGAGCTTCCAGGGACTAAGCCACTACCCAAATACTATACATGGACTGACCCTGGACTCTGACCCCATAGGTAGCAATGAATATCCTAGTAAGAGCACCAGTGGAAGGGGAAGCCCTGGGTCCTGCTAAGACTGAACCCCCAGTGAACTAGACTATGGGGGGAGGGCGGCAATTGGGGGAGGGTTGGGAGGGGAACACCCATAAGGAAGGGGAGGGGGGAGGGGGATGTTTGCCCGGAAACCGGGAAAGGGAATAACACTTGAAATGTATATAAGAAATACTCAAGTTAATAAAAAAAAAATAACAAAAAAAAAGAAGATGACTACAAATGAGACATAATAACTCGGGAACAGAGAAAATGACTTACCTGAGGTCTGTCAGTGAATCCTTCAACCCTATCAAATATCTTATTTCTTAAATGGTTGATACAACAGCTAACATGCTATACTTTCCCTCTCAGCACAGAAGCATGTCCTCCTACAGAAACAAAAACAATTCTTCATAAATTGTTTTAGCTTTTTGGAGTTACAAAGATATACAAGGAAAAGGCAGGTCAGGTGATATATGCCTGTAATCTCAGCGTTCGGTAACCTGAAAGAGGATGCCCAACATATATTTGAGGCCAAGCTAGACTACACAGTTAGTTATGGACCAGTCTGGGCTAAAGAATCAGATGCTGTTTCCATTAAAAGCAAAAGTACAATAATAACGAAGTTTTCTAAGGAAGATAAAGATACACAAAGACCGAGATATAGTTTGGTGCTAACAAATGAGGTTTCATTAAAACTATATTTAGGACCAATATGAGAGCTTTATTATCATTAATAAAGAAAAGTTTGGGATGAGAGTTGCATACAAAATATAACCTAACACAGATGGGGTAAGTGCATCAAGAATAGACACGTGAAAATTATTGTGCCTACACTAATCTACACTCCGTCATGTATATCCTTAGGATTGGGAGCCTTTCTTTAATCCCAGGCAAAGGAAGCTGGGCGCTGAGAACTTCTGCAAAATTCGTGTGATTCAGGAGTGGAGTTAATACAAATTTCTGTTGTTTGTTTTGTTCTCATAGTACCTATATTTCCTCACTAACTTATTTTTCTATCATAATTCTTATATGTAGAAAATAAATAGATTTCTTGCTCAATGTGGATCCAGCCATATTTTGTCTATAATATAAATAACCTATAACCCCAACGATACTTAGTAAATACTACATTGAATAATATTTCCATCTAGGTAATCTAAGAATGAGACCACATTAAAGTTTTACATGGCCATCAGAATTTGTTCTTGGAGTCTGCAAGTCCTAGAAGCTGTATAGTGAGTACCAGGGGATTGAATGCAAAATGAGGACATGATTGCTTCTACATATGTTTGAGGATAAAAATCTTACTGTAGACATAAGGGAGAATACGGCCAGCATCAGGGAGGGTCCAGAATGAATGAGGCCATGAGAGCAGGATGAGAAGAACAAGAGAGAAAGAGAGAGAAACCAAGGCAGCAAGAGAGAATGTGAGAACCAAGAGGAGGTGTGGCTAAAATGACTAGGTTATATAGAATTCAGAGATGGAGGGATAAGAAGACTGAAGCTCAGAAACTGGAGAGGTTTATGCTAGGGGACAGGATATGCCAGCCAGTCTGACTCTATAACAGGTATTTGAGATGCTGAGAGAGGCTTCGAGAACCTGGCCAGTGTCCACTTTGACTTTGATGCTAATTAGGTACCTTGGTTAGCCATTTGTTCTGGACTTCTCTGAGATTAAACAGGGATTGGATCTGGAATGGTGACTTTGATTGTTGACCAATTCACATAGATCCATGAGAATCCATGTTCCCTCCTGACTTTGTTGCTTCCTGTGCTCATTGATCCATTTAAGCATATCAACTGCTTCAGCATTCTCCTACTATTTCGTCTAGATTTTACCCCTGAGTCTCAGCTCACTCTCATTGACACTAGGGCAGTTTAAATGATCTGTTACCAATGCTTGGGATGTATAGAGTAACTTAATGAATTAGATTAATTCTTTGTCTACTGGCTGTATCCAGTATCTAATGCTGACAGCAGAAATGATGCATTACTCTAATATATTCTCAAAGCAAAGTGGTTCTTGGAGAATGATCTGTAGAAATATTTTCATCTCCAATACAGATGGGAGACTCTACATAAGAAAATACTCATTTGACTGTAGGAGCTCTCCTCTAATAACCATTAAATGAGACTGTTATGAAAAAAGATTTTTTAAGTTATACATTTGTGTATAAAAGTCATGGGATAGCCTACACAACTTTGAAATTTTACGAATGTCAAAGACAACATTTGTAAGACTAATCGTAATACAGCTTAAAATTCATCAAGCAGAAACAACAAGGAAGACTAGAGATAGAAATTTAAAATTAGAAGCTGATGCTCTTTCTCAAAAACCAGGAGGAGAAAATATACACTTATGATGGTGGTAGACACCTTAAACAATACAGAAGATGAAGCATTGATGATGTATAATTTTTAAGTACAGGACACTGCCAGGTTTAAAATGTATTAACGTGGTGCAATGTGGTGAACACGATTCCTGTCTGTACCTGATTAGCTGAATGGAATGACAAGCAGTAAAAAGACCATATGGTCTCCAGTGTACACCAATGCCTCTTCCAATAGTAAACTCCAAAATGAACTCATAGTTGCTCTAGCCCCAAGAACTGGAGACTGGGCTTGGATACCATAACTCACATTGGTGCAACCCTGGACCTTCAGGTGATTTCTAAAGGTAAATTCCTCTGAAGGCTATTTCATCTAGAAAATATGAATTATAATTGAGAACATGTCAGGGCCAGGGCCCTGGAATGGACTCAGAAAGCAAGAGACCCTCTTTGTTGGTAAGGCTGTGGTTAACTGAAAATGATGATATAGTTGCACAGTGCTTTAGTAGATTTTTTTTTGGTGAAATTAACATGCTCAAAGAAATAATTTTGTAGGCCAGGTTTGTCTCTTCTTACTACAATGAACTTTTAGACATTGTAATTTCTCTGTGAGTGTTCTCTACCTGTGGTTGTGAGCACATTGTCATTTGTTGGTAGAACTGATAAAAATGTAATCTGGCAGAGCAGTCACACTTTAGCCTATCATCTCGAAGAGCAGAGTTAGCACAGCTTCAAGTACGGAGTCATTAGTTGTATTAGTGAGCACCAACAGAAAGGGCGGCACAAGAGCCTGAAGATCTAGCCAGAGATCTCGCAGCTTAGGAAAAACTGGGAAGTATATGCAGTCAAGAAAGAAAATGCTTAATGTCAGAAAGTAACGCAAAGGAATATTCTGAAATAAAAATTATGAATCAATTGATAGAACGAAAAGGAATGCATACCAAGAATTTTCAGGTTAAAATAGATTTGTGCCTTAATGATTTTATTTCTTGCTTTGTTTTAGAAATTGCTTGATGAAAGAGTCGTAGAAAGTCGGTTTATAGGATAATCCAGGTCATTTGTACCAAAAATTCCCCAAGGGGATTAGTGTTCAACATTTTAGCAACTTAGAAAATCTGAGTTCTAGTTTGTACTGCAGTGATATTCTGAGTCCTGAGAATGGTGAAGGCTGTGCTGTCATGGAGAATAAAACTTCTGGGGGAAATGTAGATGAATACATTTTAAGATATTCACATGATATGTCTCTATGCTGTAAAGAAAATTATCAAACTACAAACAGACACAATATTGTACATTTGCAATGGTTGGACAAAAGGCAGACCTAAGAAAGAGGCACTGTGTGGTTGGGTTTTGTGTTAAACAAACCAAATAAAAGTAATTTGTACTATTGTGGAAGAATATTAGTTGACTTCAAGGAATAGGGTAAATTGTGTCTGAAAACGGACAAGCCAGGGTTCAGATATAATAATCTGTCAACACTGAGGTTACATGATGTTGTATTCTGCTTTCTAGCACTAGAAGTAATTGTAGATTGCCTATTAGAAGTAAATATTTCTGACTATTCTCCAAAGTTCAATGTCAAGGTATAGAGATAGCTGCTAATAATATTTTACAAAACAAAAAACAAAAACAAAAACAAAAAAACAAAAACAGAGGGTCTCACATGGATACCATACAAAAGAGAAAGGGCAAAAATAAGTGAAAGTCACAGACGTTCAACTTGTTTATAACATCTACACTTGACAGCTGTCCTACCCTGGCAATAATAACTGTAATCCATCTTCAGTGCTGAACCCTCCTGACCTGGCATCTCCGAGTAGCCTCATCTCCCAACACGGCTACATTACTGTGTACAGAGTTTGAATGAGTTCTGGTGGGGAATAATCACACTGTGATCTGACTATGCAATTTATAGAAACTCTATTCAGTCAAATGCCAAAGATTATGTGTGCCTTACACTTGAATAACAAAATAAATTCTGTATAAAAATCTTGAACCCATGTGGGTCTAGACTAAGGGTACCTCTGTCAATTCACGTAATTCCACCAACAGAAGTAAGCTTCTTTTGCCAGAGTTGAAGTACACAATGAAGGATGCTCGGGTGGTGTGTGTGTGTGTGTGTGTGTGTGTGTGTGTGTGTGTGTGTGTGTGTGTGTGTGTGTTTGTCTGTGTGTGTGTGTGTGTGCGCGCGCGTGCATGCTCACAAGAAACATCAGATAGAAGAAAAGAAAGATGCTGCAGCAATTAGAAATTTAATTATCCATGTGTTTTAATACAATTGGGTGTGATTATCCCTGTCATCAGATACAAAGCTTTCTTCTCCTGTCAGATAACTGACATTTTAAAATGCTAAACTTCATTATTGAGAAACAGATACAACTCTTTAAGGATCATTATTTTACTTACTAATATAGACACTTTGGGTAGAGGAATTTAGATTACTTTGAAAAGTTCTATTGTGGATTCTTTTATATCACCAAAGGGAAGTTGATATTATTATTCACTCTCTTTTTTACTCATTAGGGACTGGGAATAAAACACATACAATGAACCCTCATCAGCGAGACTGGCAGTACAGTTTGTTCCTGGTTTTTAATATGGAGCTATTTGTTCTTCTGAGTGTCTTCATAGCCCGTGACACATTTTGCTGAGCATAATATTTACCTGGAGACTGCTAATTACATATGTATGCCATTGAGGTTTACATACACAACTAGATTGGCAGACTGAGTCAAACACATAGACAAAGGTAAGTGAGAGCAAAGCCCTTCTGTTTTCTTCATCACGTGTCTGAAAACTTCTTAGCTAGTCTTTTTGCCTTAGCTAGAATTATTCTCCTTACAATGACCTTAAGAGACATGGTAAAAGCATTTTTAGACATTTCCTTGGAAGAATTGTAACAGGAAAATAGAGTCCCATGCGTTATTTCATAGGGAACTTTTTACTTTCTCTTCAGCTTCTTGGAAAGGATGTATATTTCTACTTCTAAGTACAAATGTTCTAGTTGTGTCTAACTATTGGTATTAATATACCAATAATATTTACCCATTCCTCGCTTTTAGTATTTTTTTGTTCCTCTCTGTTCTTTAAAGAGATGAAAGAAAAAAGAAAAAGAAACCTTGTGTTGTTTATATTAGTGTTCTTTTGTATTGCATAGGGAATTTTGTATTGTAGACAGTTTAAGATAAGGGGAAACATGAATATTAAGATAAATGCAACAGTACTCCTGAGAGAAGATGTCCAGCTGTGTTGCCAGAATTACCCAACAAGAAATCTAGTCACAATTCTGCCAAAGGTCACTCTGGGGTCCCAATGAGTTTATTAGGTTTCCTTATAGGGCGGTTAATTACAGGGGTCTGGCTTTTCTACTCTAACAGGCAGCCACCCTTCTCTGCTGGAGTGTCAGCCATCAATCAGCTCAGCTGACAAAACCTTTCTCAAGGGGAGGGTACAGCTGAACTCCCCAGGGTGACAGTTGCTTGGCTTGACGGACAAGTCATTCAGTAAGAGCTGGCATTCAAGACTGGAAACAGAGTACTTTGCCTGGGTTATGATCTGTATCTTATCTGTATATTTTCTTTGTTCTTTTTCTCTGTGTAGGCAGATTCCTAATTTTTTCTCTAAGGTGAATATACCCAGACATTCTTTACCATCCATGCTCATGTCTAACTAATCTGCCTTTTGGTTTTAATTCTGAAAGGGGAACAGAATCATGAGTATTTGACAAGTTGTCCTGGCATGGTGCAGGGTACCTAAAACTGTCACCTAGAGGTAGGAGGATAGAACTAAGCCAAAAAGTCTGGAGCAGTAGACCACATATCATACCACCAATGTCTACAAGTCTTTCACATTCATACTCAGTTTTTAATATTAGCCCATCACAACTGAATGCTCAGCTTCAAATTTCAAGATCCATTTTTGAATCCATACAGAGACTCAGTGTGAGGCCATCATTGGATAGCAGTTGTGTTGCTCTGTGAGATACGACACGTTAGTGCTGAAGCCTAAAGGAAGGATTGTAGCAAGATTGACCCACAAGACAAAGTAGGGAGTCTACAAATCTGGTTTATTGAGTTCCTAATAGTTCTGAGTTATGACTCTGAGAAATGTCACAAACAGGTTTGTTTTCCTTTTGTTTTGCCTTGTTTTTTGTTTATGTATATGTTTGTTTTTGTTGCTGCTACAGTTTATAGAAAGGTTAACTGAGGGCATGCACAGGACCATTGCCCCTTTGGAGATGTTCTGAGACACAGAAAAGGAAACACGTGCAATAATGGTTCACACGGTACAGAACTGTCTTACTTCATGTTCCAGTCTTTTACCCTGAGGATTTGTACAGGCTTCTACCTGAAGAAGTCTGATGCATGCCAAAACCAATCAAAAAGTGGCCTTACTCTTTGCCAAGTTCATCAAATCACCCCTGGTCACCCCTGGAAGGACAAATTACATCTTAGGAGTTAGCTCATTCATACTTTCTACTTTTGTTTCCCAATTCTAACTTTGTCATAACTTAAGAAGTCAAGGCAGGGCAGGAAATTTCCCAAGGGCCTGGGGAATGAGATGCTACTGAGTACAGAAAAGAATTCACTATTTACAGAGCTTTGGACTTGATCCCTAACAAAGGTAGTCTAAATTCTAGAGGGAGTCTATGCATTCTGTGTACTTCACTAACCAAACACCTTTAAAAAAAATCTATTTTAGAAAAAAAAAAAACCAGAGAACTTTTCTATCCTATTTTAAGTAAAACTTCCCATAACCAAAGTTCTACAGCATTGTAAGAGTTGGTGAAATCACAAAAACAAAACATAGAATAGTATTCTCAGGGAGAACAAAGAAGTGGAAAGTCTGAACAGAATGCAAAGTTAATATATGTGCATTTCTAGCCTTGTTTAAAAGCATCTGAATTTCGGGATAGCATGTTATTTGCAGGTATCTGAGTAAATGATGTTTTTATACACTCACAAGATGAATGCTGTAGCAGAGAAGGGAGTTGTCAAAAGCCTGGCATCCTTAGAGCTTAACTGTACAGATTTATTTTCTTCCCCTGGAGATAAATGCGCAGCAAAGAATTGCATTCCCCAAACCATGTTATGATTAGGCTCAGCCATATGACTGACCTGAGGCAAGGGAATTTTCCTGCAACATTATGAAGCTCAACTTATAGGAGTCACCTTCAGCTTGACCTATTCCGTTCTCTTCCCCTTTCTAAAAGCCACCCTGTGCCCCAAATGACACTGTATTCATGGGCCACTGACTAACTACATGGGGGCAAGCCCACTTTCTTTTAGCTCTACTCCAGACTATGAGTAATGCTGCAGTGCAATTTTATAGGAGCAAGAAATAAAATTGCTAAAACTTAGAAGTCAGTTTTAGCAGCTCATATTATGCTAACACACATGGAAGCAATACAGGCTGACTTGTGGACGTCTGCATTTGAATGTTTAATTATCGTTTTGTAATGATGGTCTAAATATAAAGTGCAGAAGGAAACACAAAACACTAATATAGAATCTCAAGCTTTCTACAGATATTTAGAAAACTACTACATAAGGCGTAGTCTTGAAGACTGGATGGTTTAATAAATGTCACGTACAATCCTCAGCTATATCTTTATTCTGCTCAATGGGAAAGCAAAGCCATGCTACTCTATTTAATATAACATGGAAACTATGATGAATCATAATTTATTGGCAATAAAGCATTTTAAAAGAAAAACGGAAGAAGCTCACATATAAATGGTAGATGGACAAGAGAAGTTCATTTCTTACAAGCACTTGTTGATATTGCAGAGAAATTGCATATAACTCCCAGCACCAGTAGGCAGCTCGCATATAAATAGCAGTACATAGAAACCTGTGAGGAGAGAAAATTAGGGATCTGTTCTAATGAGCCAATAGTTAAGGATGGAAATACTGCTTAATATTTTGTGGGGGAAGTGGATAGAGTATCCCCAGTGACAGGAGTGCAGAGGCCAGGAGCTGACTGAACCTTGGAAAATAATCAGTATGGCTCAAATGAGAAAGAAATCAAGATAACAATAGAGTGAAGGATTCTATGTCAGGACAAGAGAGGAATGACACTAATGGCTTTGAAGAAGTCAAGGTATATTCTTAATGTTCTTAGAAACGTATTTGTTGGTATGATGTAACTAGAGTAAATAGAGTCAAAGTCACAAGAAACTCTAGAATATGAATGGATGTCATTACAGGGCAATTGTAAACTAATTGGACTAATTTTTGTTTTTTGTTGTTGTTATTATAAACTGTAAACAATTTTGATAAAGGAACATATTTAAATAAGGATCTGGGAAGAAATTATCAACCACATTTTTACTGCCCTTAATTAAACACAAAACTGTTAACATAATTATAAATCTGTAGTCAAATTTTAATATTGCTAAATCTGTTCCATGCCAATGTTTCTATAATTCTAGGATATGATAAATGATAATTAAGAATCTCATGGACCAAAAAATTAAATAAATGCACATGGGAGTGTTTCCACAATTATTTGGCTTTTAGAGTGCTGATTATTATAGTGTCATTGTTATTATTCCTTAACAAAGTATAAAATACATCAATTAAGTACAACTACTTTAGCATCGACTGTCCAGAAGTTCCATTCTGTGCAGACAGATGCTCTGTATTATGGTGAATGCCTGCCTAATGCAAAAACACATTTTGGGATAAATCTTAAGGGTCCATTAATAATAATCAGAGATATAAGATCAGTGTAAATCTCAATCTTTTAGCAAAAGCTACCAGGACAATATATTACTTTTGATATTGGTTGGACTCTTTAGGGAGATTCTAATGAAGTCATTGAAAAAGATAGTTTAACTAGATGAACTTTCAACATCCAGCTTTCAGAGGCCTTGCCTTATATCATTCCATTCCCTACATGGCTCTCCATGTAATTTATTTAAGGAATCTGCCTCCTTACCACTGCATGATTGCCTTTCCTTTGAAGATGAGCAGTCTCAGGGTTTAAATCAAACTTTTGACAACATTTGTATCTACTCTACTCCTTGTGGATATAAAAAGAATTCCTCTACTTTCCTCCAAGAATATTTCTCTGTTTATAAATTCTACGTACCCACCAGAAATGAGAAAACTATGAAAAGCAGCAATGTACTTGAGCATTCGCTTTAATCTGTGAGGTCTTACTACCCTGGAAAGGGACTAAATCTACTCAATAACAAACACAAGCACAGAACCTGTTAAGTGGAAATGGAAGCTAAGATCATCAATAAGGATACTAAAGAATTTGAAGGTAGAATGAAATTCAGTGAAAGAATCTAGAAGCTTACATCTTGAAAAATAGAGAAAACTCAACTGGCCTCTATTAACTTCTATGCTATAGTTTTCTATAATGAAACTTCTATGCAATGTGAAACATGAATTCTTAAGAAGACATTCACATTGGATATTTATGTAACATGTCTCTCTGGAGGAGCTGATGAATTAATCCTGGAGTTTTACAAGAGTAGAAGTATCTTAAGAGTTGGCTGTCTCTCCATATAAGGGATTCCACCTAGGTCTTTTCATTTGCAACCTCAGTGGAAAAAGTCCTGGTCCATTCAGTATCCCTCAGGGGTGTGGCTTGATTTTTAGAAAAATATGAAGTATTGGAAAAATTAGTTGAGATTAAAAAAAAAAAGCAAACAACAACAATATTGTAGACGTCGTCTGCTACAGTGACTGTTTAACAGAGTATAAAAGGTGATTTAGAAAACTTTGTTGCGGCTGGAGAGGTGGCTCAGCACCTACGGACACTTTGATGATCTTCAGAGGAAATGACTGCTTCCCAGCACCTCTGTTAAGGAGATAACAATTTCCTTTAACTCTAGCTTTAGAGGATAGAGGATCCAATGCCCTCTCTTCTGGCCTTTGTAGCTGCAGCACACACACACACACACACACACACACACACACACACACACACACACATACATACACACACACACACAAACATACATACACACACACACATACACACACATACACACACACACATACATACACACACACATACATACACACACACATACACACACACACATACACACACACATACACACACACACATACACATACATACACACACACACATACACACACACACATACACACACACATACACACATACACACACACACATACACACACACACATACACACACACATACACACATACACACACACACATACACACACACACATACACACATACACAACACACACACACACACATACACACACACACACACACACACACACACACACACCATTGTTTTTAAACTATTAAAATCTTTTCATACTTAAAAAGATGCCCAAACTAAACATATACAACAAATATAGCAGATAAGTCTAGGGCCTCATTTCCTTAACAACTTAGTGTTGTTTTAATGAAGTCCCTCTTTGCAATTCCAGGAAAATATGATGATATAAACAATATGTTTACTTCCTCGAATACTTGAAAACACGAACTTATGAAAATATTGTTTTACCATTTGTAAATAAGTATCTCAAACATCATGATAAAGCCTATATAAAATTAGCATTAATCACACTTATTTATAATGCATATTTCAAATGTTCCCTTCATATTTGATGGAGAAGAAAATAAGTAATTCTGGGAAAGGATGGGATTGACTCACTGTGCTGACCTATGAGGGATGTCTGTATGAGTGACTAAGGATAAAAGTGCTGCTTAGTCATTCCCCTCCCTAATAATTAATCAACCCATGATGACTCAGCCTGAGGACATCAAGGAACAGCAACTTGCTGGAAGCATTCCTTTCTCTTTATAGGGAAGAATTATCGAGCCCAAAAAATAATCAGCCAGTAGAGATGAATGGCAATTGAACATTGGAAATTGAAAGTGACCAAACTGTAATAGATCTGTCTCTGTTCAAGCAACTACCATGGTGACAGCAGGTAGGTGCATAATGAGCATATTATGTGTTTTATTTTCTATAAGAAGAACTACCAAATGTTTGTTGACATTTAAGAAATTTAGTAGAGATTTAAATGGACACACATCTCCCTAAAACATGATGGGAGCTATAATTAGTACAAAGGCTAGTAGGCAAAAGCTTTTGATGAAAAGCTAAATAAAACAGTATTTACAACAGTGAGTAAAACTATAAAATTGCATATAAAGTTGGAGAGAGAATCAAAAATTATATAGAAAAATGGCAAAAATACCAAGTGATTTCTGGGAACTGAACTCAGGACCTCTGAAAGAGTAGTCAATGCTCTTAACTGCTGAGCCATCTCTTCAGCACATTTCAGTTCTGCATGGAGGGGATAACAGGATGGTGATAGGTGGAGGGAGAGGAGAGTTGGGAGGGAGAGAGGAGGAGGGAATGAGGGGGTGGTACTGGAGGTCAGAAAATCGAATACAAATATCCAGCAGTGGGGGATGAGGAACTGGGGGTAGCCACTGGAGGATCTCAGATGCCAGGGAAACATGAGGTTTCCAGGACCCAACAGGGATTATGTTAGCCCAAATGCACAATAAAGGGAACAGAGAACCTGTAGAGACTACCTCCAGTAGATAAGCACAGCCCCCAGTCAAAATTTTTAACCTAGAAACGTTTATGTCTAAGAGAAAGATGGAGACAATAAATGGAACAGACACTGAAGGAAGGGCCGACTGGAGACAGCCCCACCTGGGGATCCATCCTGTCTGCAGACACCAAACCTGACACTGTTGCTGTTGCCAAGAGGGACTTGCTGATAGGAATCTGGTATGACTGATCCTTGGAAGATTCTGCAGATTGGGATGCTTGGAAACAACCATCAGACTGAGCTCAAAAACCCGGGTAGGTGAGCTGGTGGAAGGACTGTAGGAGTGGAGGGGAATTGCAATCCCATAGGAAGAACAATGTCAGCTGGCTGGACTCCCAGTACTCCCAGGGACTAGACCACCAATCAAGGAGTGTACAGGGAGAGATCCATGGCTCCAGATAACATATGTAGCAGAGGATGGCCTTGCCTGATATCAGTGGGAGGGGAGGCCCTTGGTCCTGTGGAAGTTTGATGCCTGAGTGTAAGGGGATGCTGGACCGCTATGATGAGAAAGTATGGGTGAATAGGGACTACCCTGTAGAGGAAAAGGGGAGGGAGGAGAGACAAAATATGGGATGGAGGGTTGTGGAGAGGTAACCAGGAAGGGGGTATCATTTGAGATGTAAAGGAATGGAATGATTAATTAAAAAGAGAAAATAGCAAAAAAAAAAATCCCTAAGTAACAATAATAGTCAAAATAAATGAAGAAACTGGAAGAGTAGGAATAAGAAAAGAAATTTATAATTTGTTTTCTTTTTTTTTCATCTTTATTAACTTGGGTATTTCTTATTTACATTTCGATTGCTATTTCCTTTCCCGGTTTCCCGGAAACATTCCCCTAACCCCTCCCCCTTCCCTTTTCTAGGGGTGTTCCCCTCCCCATCCTCCCTCAACTACTGCCCTCCCCCCAACAATCACGTACACTGGGGGTTCAGTCTTGGCAGGTCCAAGGGCTTCCCCTTCCACTGGTGATCTTACTAGGCTATTCATTGCTACCTATGAGGTTGGAGCCCAGGATCAGTCCATGTATAGTCTTTGGGTAGTGGCTTAGTCCTTGGAAGCTCTGGTTGGTTGGCATTGTTGTTCATATGGGGTCTCGAGCCCCTTCAAGCTCTTTCAGTCATTTCTAAGATTCCTTCAACAGGGGTCCCGTTCTAAGTTCAGTGGTTTAATGATGGCATTCGCCAATGTATTTGCTGCATTCTGACTGTGTCTATTAAAAGAGATCTACATCCGGTTCCTTCTTTGCTTAATCCATCCTATCTAGTTTGGTGGCTGTATATGTATGGGCCACATGTGGGGCAGGCTCTGAATGGGTGTTCCTTCTGCCTGTGTTCTAAACTTTGCCTCCCTATCCCCTCCGAAAGGTATTCTTGTTCCTCTTTTAAAGAAGGAGTGAAGCATTCGCGTTTTGGTCATCCTTCTTGAGTTTCATGTGCTCTGTGCATCTAGGGTAATTCAAGCATTTGGGGTAATATCCACTTATCAATGAGTGCATACCGTGTGTGTTTTTCTCTGATTGGGTTACCTCACTCAGGATGATATTTTCCAGGTCCCTCCATTTGCCTATGAATTTCATAAAATCATTGTTTTTGATAGCTTAGTAATATTCCATTGTGTAGATGTACCACATTTTCTGTATCCATTCCTCTGTTGAAGGGCATCTGGGTTCTTTCCAGCTTCTGGCTATTATAAATAAGGCTGCTATGAACATAGTGGAGCATGTCTCTTTGTTATTTGTTGGGGCATCATTTGGGTATATGCCCAAGAGAGGTATAGATGGGTCCTCAGATAGTTCAATGTCCAATTTTCTGAGGAACTTCCACACTGATTTCCAGAATGGTTGTACCAGTCTGCAATCCCACCAAGAATGGAGGAGTGTTCCTCTTTCTCCACATCATTTGCTGTCACCTGAGATTTTGATCTTAGCCATTCTCACTGGTGTGAGGTGAAATCTCAGGGTTGTTTTGATTTGCATTTCCCTTATGACAAAAGATGTTGAACATTTCTTTAGGTGTTTCTCAGCCATTCGGCATTCCTCAGCTGTGAATTCTTTGTTTAGCTCTGAACCCCATTTTTAATAGTGTTATTTGTTTCTTTGTGGTCTAACTTCTTGAGTTCTTTGTATATTTTGGATATAAGCCCTCAATCAGTTGTAGTTCTGGTAAAGATCTTTTCCAAATCTGTTGATTGCTGTTTTGTCCTAACCACAGTGTCCTTTGCCTTACAGAAGCTTTGAAGATTCATGAGATCCCATTTGTCGATTCTTGTTCTTAGAGCATAAGCCATTGGTGTTTCATTTAGGAAATTTTCTCCAGTGCCCACGTGTTCGAGATGCTTCCCCAAATTATCTTCTATTAGTTTGAGTATATCTGGTTTGATGTGGAGGTCCTTGATCCACTTGGACTTAAGCTTTGTACAGGATGATAAGCATGGATCGATCTGCATTCTTCTACATGCTGACCTCCAGTTGAACCAGCACCATTTGCTGAAATGCTATCTTTTTTCCACTGGATGGTATTGATTCCTTTGTCAAAAATCAAGTGACCGTACGTGTGTGGGTTCATTTCTGGGTCTTCAATTCTATTACACTGGTCTATCTGTCTGTCTCTGTACCAATACCATGCAGTTTTTATCACTATTGCTCTGTAATACTACTTGAGTTCAGGGATAGTGATTCCCCCTGAAGTTCTTTTATTGTTGAGGATAGTTGTAGCTATCCTGGGTTTTTTTGTTATTCCAGATGAATTTGGAAATTGTTCTGTCTAACTTTCTGAAGAATTGGATTGGTATTTTGATGGGGATTGCATTGAATCTGTAGATCGCTTTTGGTAAAATGGCCATTTTTACTATATTAATCCTGCCAATCCATGAGCATGGGAGATCTTTCCATCTTCTGAGATCCTCTTCAATTTCTTTCTTCAGAGGCTTGAAGTTCTTATTGTACAGATCTTTTACTTGCTTGGTTAAAGTCACACCAAGGTATTTTATATTATTTGGGACTATTATGAAGGGTGTCGTTTCCCTAATTTCTTTCTCTACTTGTTTCTCTTTTGTGTAGAGGAAGGCTACTGATTTATTTGAGTTAATTTTATACCCAGCCACTTTGCTGAAGTTGTTTATCAGCTTTAGTAGTTCTCTGGTGGAACTTTTGGGATCACTTAAATATACTATCCTATCATCTGCAAATACTGATATTTTGACTTCTTCTTTTCCCTTTGATCTCCTTTTTTTGTCTGATTGCTCTGGCTAGAACTTCAAGAACTATATTGAATAAGTAGGGAGAAAGTGGGTAGCCTTGTCTAGTCCCTGATTTTAGTAAGATTGCTTCAAGCTTCTCTCCATTTAGTTTAATGTTGTGACTGCTTTGCTGTATATGGCTTTTACTATGTTTAAGTATGGGCCTTGAATTCCTATTCTTTCCAGGACTTTTATCATGAAGGGGTGTTTTATTTTGTCAAATGCTTTCTCAGGATCTAATGAAAAGATCATGTGGTTTTATTCTTTCAGTTTGTTTTTATAATGGATTACGTTGATGGTTTTCCGTATATTAAACCATCCCTGCATGCCTGGGATGAAGCCTACTGGATCATGATGGATGATTGTTTTGATGTGCTCTTGGATTCGGTTTGCCAGAATTTTATTGAGTATTTTTGCATCAATATTCATAAGGGAAATTGGTCTGAAGTTCTCTTTCTTTTTTGGATATTTGTGTGGTTTAGGTATAAGAGTAATTGTGGCTTCATAGAAGGAATTCGGTAGTGCTCCATCTGTTTCAATTTTGTGGAATAATTTGGATAATATTGTTATGAGGTCTTCTATGAAGGTCTGATAAAATTCTGCACTGAACCCATCTAAACCTGGGCTTTTTTTTGGTTGGGAGACCTTTAATGACTGCTTCTATTTATTTAGGAGTTATGGGGTTGTTTAACTGGTTTATCTGTTCCTGGTTTAACTTCAGTACCTGGTATCTGTCTAGGAAATTGTCCCTTTCCTACAGATTTTCAAGTTTTGTTGAATATAGGCTTTTGTAGTAGGATCTGATGATTTTTTGAATTTTCTCTGATTCTGTAGCTATGTCTCCCTTTTCATTTCTGATTTTGTTAATTTGGACACACTCTCTGCGTCCTCTCATTAATCTGGCTAAGGGTTTATCTATGTTGTTGATTTTCTCAAAGAACCCGCTTTTGGTTGTGTTGACTCTTTGTATAGTCCTTTTTGTTTCTACTTGATTGATTTCAGCTCTGACTTTGATTATTTACTGCCTTCTACTTCTCCTGGGTGTATTTGCTTCTTTTTGTTCTAGAGCTTTTAGGTGTGCTGTCAAGCTGCTGATATATACTCCCTCCTGTTTCTTTCTGCAGGCACTCAGAGCTATGAGTTTTCCTCTTAGCACAGCTTTCATTGTGTCCCATAAGTTTGGGTATGTTGTACCTTCATTTTCATTAAATTCTAAGAAGTCTTTAATTTCTTTCTTTATTTCTTCCTTGACCAGGTTATCATTGAGTAGAGCATTGTTCAACTTCCATGTATATGTGGGCGTTCTTCCCTTATTGTTATTGAAGACCAGCTTTAACCCATGGTGCTCTGATAGGACACATGGGAGTATTTCTATCTTTCTGTATCTATTGAGCCCTGTTTTATGACCAATTATATGGTCAATTTTGAAGAAAGTACCAGGAGGTGATGAGAAGTGTTGTGGTTTGCCCTGAAGTTATCTGTATTTTGATGCCAATTCCACTGCCCCAAGGACAGCTGCCTAGTCAAGGAGTCAGAACTCATGTGACTTCACCAGAACCACCTCCCAATTGAATTTGTAAAGTACAGGTGAGGGGCAGGTACAGGATAGGAGGAGGCCTGTCATTGGAGGAGAAGGAAGGATGGGTGAGAGAGAAGGTTGAAGGAAGAAGAGGAGACTAGGAGAGAAAGGAAGGGACAGGAGAGAGGGTGAGAAGCCATGGCAGGTGATGTTAAGATTCTGCTCTGTGTATTTACAGGTTGTTATTAATGTTCTCAAGGAATGGATGGTACCAGGCTTTGTATGTTTAAGTGGGCAATTATATCTTATCAATAGGATCTAAGGTTATTGTGTTGTTTGTTCTTTTATGTTAGGGTTTGAGTGTATGAAAGTGTGCGGCTGGGATGTGTTTCTGCCAAGATATCTAGCAGTGGGCACTGCAGTGCAGACCCAGAGGGGTAAAAGACAACTTCACCTTTTTATTTTTATATTTTTACAACAACAGAGAAGGTGCTATATATTTTGTTTTAGCATAGAATGTTCTATAAATATCTGTTAAGTCCATTTGGTTCATGACTTCTCTTAGTCTATCTATGTCTCTGTTTAATTTCTGTTTCCATGATCTGTCCATTGATGAGAGTGGGGTGTTGAAATCTCCTACTATTATTGTGTGAGGTGAAGTGTGTGCTTTGAGCTTTAGTAAGGTTTCTTTTATGTATGTACGTGCCCTTGTATTTGGAGCATAGATATTTAGGATTGAGAGTTCATCTTGGTGGATTTTTCCTTTCATTAATATGAAGTGTCCTTCCTTATCTTTTTTAATGACTTTTGGTTGTAAATTGAGTTTATTTGATATTAGCATGGCTACTCCAGCTTGCTTTTTCAGACCATTTGCTTGGAAAGTTGTTTTCCAGCCTTTCACTCTGAGGTAGTGTCTATCTCTGTCTCTGAGGTACGTTTCCTGTAGGCCGCAGAATGCAGGGTCCTCATTGTGTATCCAGTTTGTTAATCTATGTCTTTTTATTGGGGAGTTGAGTCTATTGATATTGAGAGATATTAAGGAATAGTGATTATTGCTTCCTGTTATATTTGTATTTGGATGTGAGATTGTGTTTGTGTGCTTTTCTTCTCTTTGTTTTGTTGCCAAGATGATTAGTTTCTTGCTTTTTCTAGGGTGTAGCTTGCCTCTTATGTTGGACTTTACCATTTATTATCCTCTGTAGTGCTGGATTTGTAGAAAGATATTGTGTAAATTTGGTTTTGTCATGGAATATCTTGGTTTCTCCATCAATGTTAATTGAGAGTTTTGCTGGATACAGTAACCTGGGCTGGCATTTGTGTTCTCTTAGGGTCTGTATGACATCAACCAGGATCTTCTGGCTATCATAGTCTCTAGTGAGCAGTCTGGTGTGATTCTGATAGGTCTGCCTTTATATATTACTTGACCTTTTTCCCTTACTGCTTTTAATATTCTTTCTTTATTTTGTGCGTTTAGTGTTTTGACAATTATGTGACGGGAGGTGTTTCTTTTCTGGTCCAATCTATTTGGAGTTCTGTAGGCTTCTTGTATGTCTATGGGTATCTCTTTTTTTAGGTTAGGGAAGTTTTCTTCTATGATTTTGTTGAAGATATTTACTGGTCCTTTGAGCTGGGTGTCTTCACTCTCTTCTGTACCTATTATCCTTAGGTTTGATCTTCTCATTGAGTCCTGGATTTTCTGTAGGTTTTGGACCAGTAGCTTTTTCTGTTTTACATTATCTTTGACCGTTGTGTCGATGATTTCTATGGAATCTTCTGCTCATGAGATTCTCTCTTCTATCTCTTGTATTCTGTTGGTGATGCTTGTATCTGCAGTTCCTTGTCTCTTTCATTGGTTTTCTATATCCAGGGTTGTTTCCCTTTGTGCTTTCTTTATTGCTTCTTTTTCCATTTTTAATTCCTTCACCTGTTTGTGTTTTCCTGGAATTCTTTCAGGGACTTTTGTGATTCCTCTTTATAGGCTTCTCCTTGTTTATTTATGTTTTCCTGCGTTTCTATAAGGGAGTTCTTTATTTCTTTCTTGAAGTCCTCCATCATCATGATCAAATGTGATTTAAAATTCATATCTTTCTTTTCTGGTATGTTTTTATATTCAGTGTTTGCTTTGGTGGGAGAATTGGGCTCCAATGATGCCATGTAGTCTTGGTTTCTGTTGCTTGGTTTCCTGCCCTTGCCTCTCACCATCAGGTTGTCTCTGGTGTTACCTTGTTCTGCTATTTCTGACAGTGGCTAGACCGTCCTATAGGCCTGTGTGTCTGGAGTGCTGTAGACCTGTTTTCCTGTTTTCTTTCAGTCAGTTATGGGAACAGAGTGTTCTGCTTTCAGGCATGTAGTCTTTCCTGTTTACTGGTCTTCAGCTGTTCCTGTGGCCATGTGTCCAGAGTCCACCAGGCAGGTCACTTGGAGCAGAACAGTTGGTCTTAGCTCTGTTCCCGTGGCTCAAGTTGTTCCTGGGGGGCTGCCTTTGAGCTCTCTGTGAGGGCGGCAACCAGGAGGGCCTGCCCTGCCTTTTCCTGGGGCCCCAGTGCACCGGGGTCCCAGATGGCGTTAGGTGTTTTCCTCTAGAGTCAGAAATGTGGGCATAGTGTAGTCTCTTCTTGCTTCCCAGGTGTGTCTTCCCCTCTGAAGGTTTAGATCTCCCTCCCACGAGATTTGGGTGCAGGGTGCTATTGACCGGGTCCCTTCAGATTCAAAAGTTGTCTGGACTGCAGGGGACCTGCTGCTTGAGTGCCCCTATCTTCCTGTTCCCAGAGGCCCTATACAGTTTGCTCTTGGGCCAGGGTTGTGGGCAGGGGTTGGCAGTATTGTGGTCTCTCCCACTCTGTAGTCTCAGGAGTGCCCACCTGTCCGGGTGGTGAGCTTTCTTTCCCATGGGGCTTGGGAAAAGGAAGCAGTGGGCCGGGATCAGTGAGGTTCAAAATTTATAATTTTAAAAAGTCTACCAAATGGTAGAATAATCCCACAATATAAATATTTATTTAATTTGTATATCAAATTACCTTGTGATAAAATGTTATTTCAACTGCAAGAAACACATTACAACTGTTGGAAGAGCCAGAAAATTAGTAACATGTAAGCCAAAACCAAACTACTCTGATCTGTTTCCTCTGTAATTCTAACTTTGAGTATCATCAATAAAACATGATAATTTAACATATTGGTGATATGCCTCTAGTCGTTAATGAATACAGTAACAGAGAAGTTCCAGAAAAGAAATGCGTTATTAAATCTCTGATTTGTTTCTATGGCATTTATTTTACTTTATTTGTTTGTGTGTGTGTGTGTGTGTGTGTGTGTGTGTGTGTATATATAATATTTATTGATCATATCACCCCTCCACACAGACTGCTATCTCCTCCTATGTACCAGGTCCCCTACCAACACATCCTGATACTAATTCTAATTTCCCTTCCCTTCCCTTCCCTTCCCTTCCCTTCCCTTCCCTTCCCTTCCCTTCCCTTCCCTTTGCTTTCCTTTTTTTTTCTTTCTCTTCCCTTCCCCTTCTCCTTCCCTCCATTAAGATTAGCAGCCTAAGAGTAAGAGTTTTAATGTCTAAGTGAGAGAGTCAAATAGACTCAAGCACAGGAAGCTTGGAACAAAGACAGGAGGAGTCTCTTCTCACAGACTCCAGGTCCCTTGCTGTGAAAAGAACCGGCTGCTCTAGGTCAAAGAGCCAAAGGTGTGGCTTAATTCAAAGACTGGTTTATTTGCTTTTAGAATAGATTTATAAACAGACTTTGTCTGTACCACTTGGGGAATTCCACCCACAATTCAGGACTAATAGAAAAAAATAAAAGTCTGTAGCACCAGGCAGAATGCATAACAGACATATATTATAGATGATGCTAGTGAGTTGAGTTCTGAGGGTCCAGGTAGAGCACTTAACAGATAGATGGTATAAAGGTATAAAGATATGTCTTACAGGATACTCATATTCTTTCAAATGTGAGTTCCATGGGAATTTTGGGTTAAAATCCTGGTTTGACAAGGTGGCTTCTTTTTATTAGCAGGTATTAATAGAAGTGTAATTAAATTGTTTTTATAGTTAGAAGGAGAGAATACACATTTTACCGGAGTCACACAGGAAATTCTGTCCACAGTTCACAACTAGTACGGGGGAAAAATATAATGGCTCCAAGCAGAAAGCATAGTAGATAAAAAAACTGCCTACTTCCTATAGGCATGTGTTAGTAGAAGTTTACTTTAAAGATGGTAGGTATATTATGGTCTGCAGGAGGCTCATATTTTTTGTCATGGGTTCCACAGGAATTTTGGTTTTATTTCCTGGCATGACAGGCTAGAGAGGCTTAAAAATAGGCTCTTACAATATTGTTTAGTTTGCTTCATTTATTTTGAATTGTCTTAATTTTCAAAATGGGTGTGATTTTCATATAAAATTGACATTAATATTGTTACATTCATATAGACATTTGCTTATACAACAAATTTAATACAAGGCTTAGACCCAGTCCTATAACTGCTATTATATACTGATCTGGTATGATTAAACATATTAGTTAAGGGACAGATAGCAAATTCATGGCTCTGAGTTTACAGTTAAGATGTTCTCAATATAATTTATTAGAAATAGATAAAAGTAGTTAATGGACAGATTATTTTACACAGATAGGTGTTTTTTTTATTCTTTTGTGCTTGAGACATACCTGCTCTTAGCAGCTCCCCTTTTGTGGATTCAAAGAAGAAATTGAACATCTCTACCTCCAGGTGAGCTATATCACCTTAGCCGCTAGGCAGAAATTGCCTATTTCATGTACAGACAAAATACTGTCCAGAAAAGGACACACTCTACAGAATAGTCAACTGATGATCTCTTCAAGTTGGAATAATCAGTCCTTCAAAATTCTGTGTTATAGAGGTCTATTAGATGATCCTGGGCCAGAAGACTAAAGACTGTTGCTCTTATATGTTGCTAAAGGGGAACTGTATAGGTAGTGAAAGACCCCTGGAGCGGGGAGACCCTCACTCAAGTCTCTGGATGACGCGACCTCCCAAGAACTCACACAACACCGTCTTTGCTGTAATCACATGAGGTTTATCAATAGGAATCAGTGCACTGGGGTCGAGACTCGTATCCCACGCAGGGGCACAGAAGTTTGACCCCAAGAGGCTGGAAGAAAGGGTATTTAAAGGGAGAAACCACAACCCAGGAGGCAGGGATGGCATCATTGGAAAGTGTGGAGAATACCAGTGAAAAATCACAAGGAGGAGCTTCCTGTTTCTCAAGATTGTTTAAGTTTATGGTCTGCTAGTTCCTGGGAGAAGCTTTCTGTTATCTTTACTAGGTCGGGAATCGCATATCTAAGGGCCTTATCTTAAGTTCTTTCATCTAGTTCCTGGGACAGCAGGCTCAAGAAATGTGACCTTTTACCTACTTAGAGGTAGAGGGCAGGGTCTGGAATTTGAGCTATTTAGGGCTTCTTAGGGGTGAGATAGCATCTTTAAACTTCTGACTTCTTAGCTGCATTTTTTTATTCTTTCAGTAGGTAGTTGTCTCTACAACTTGTCTCAATTCTGGAAGCCATGTTAGCCTTCCTATATTATCAGATAGTATCCATCATTCTCAGATTTCTGATGGGATTGAAGACTAATTATAGTAGCATGGCTTACTTGGGATATTCAACATTGAGAATACATATTTAATTAGATAGTTTTCTGACTAAGCCAGTTCAGTCACTCAACAGGTTCTCCAGGGCACGAGTGAGGAGTAAAAAGAAAAAAGACAATTAGACAACATTTAACTTGACTCTAGCCAGTGCTGAGGCTGAAGCTGGTTTAATGTTTTCCAATCTGCTTTTACTTTAATTACATGCAGAATAATAAGATCAGTTCTGAGTCAAGGAATAAGCAAGGCAATAAACAAAATTCTGTAAATTCCTTTCTGGGGCTAATCAGAATGATCAAGACAAAAGGACTGCCACACATGCTTCTGCTGAGCCTACTCTGAGCTTTGTATTAACTCAAATGTAAATGTTCTTAATCAGGGCCTATATCCTGCCCAAAGCCAGATTCCTGCCCTAGGTTTATTTCCTTTGTCCTGATAATGGCAAATTCCCATCAAGTGTCTAGAAGCTAGTAGCCCCAAAAGGCTCTCTTTAGTCTTCAGACAGTATACAAGCTAGCCAAGACATAACATGGATTTTTAGCTTTCTTAAATTAGAATAGATAACAGAGTGCTCTATTTAATTGACAAAAATGATGGACTGCATGTTAGGTAAATTTTATGCTTTCTAAATTACAGAATGAAAAATGATGGACTGCATGTTAGGTAAATTTTATACTTTTTAAACTACAGAATGATAATAAATCTGCTCAGTTTACATTTGAGAGAAAAGTCTTTCTTTTAATTAGATAGAAAGGGTTGAATGTGTATTTATGTCTATATGCAAGTGAAGGCAGGCACAAGATAAGGTAAGACCTGTGATTGGACAGTGAAAAAGGCCAGGGCAGAGTTTTGGAAAGAGGAGGAGGAGGAGGAAGAACCAAGATGAAGGTATAGAAGGACGACCCAGATCTGTGTGGCCACAGATAGCAATGAAAATCCTATAAGGGATAGATTATTGGAGGATAATTTGTCTTATCTAGGTGGGCAGTTTATATATCATTATCAGTTGGTTGTGAGTTTACTGTGCAGAGTTTTGTGAAGTGCGAATTTAATAATATAAATCTTATTGATAAATTACAAGCTTCTAGAGTTTTGATTTTACTGGAATATTGGGAGTTGTGACTATAACCAGAGGGGGCAGATGCAAGGAATGTGAACAGTGTTCACAGCAGAGAGTCACAAGAGGGTGGCCCTTGCTGGGGCCAGAAAGTAGCCAGTGCCAATGTGAGGCTATCCATAGAAGCAGAGAGACCACTGGAGACAGAGAGTAGCAGGAGGTCGTGCGGCTTGGTGCTTAGTGTCCTGCAAAGTTCTATTTTCATTATTTACCACAACACTTTTTCTTCTTTCTTTCTTTCTTTCTTTCTTTCTTTCTTTCTTTCTTTCTTTCTTCCTTCCTTCCTTCCTTTCTTTCTTTCTTCCTTTCTTTCTTCCTTTCTTTCTCTCTCTTTCTCCCTTTCTTTCTTCTATTCTTTTCTTCCTTTCCTCTCCCCCTATGTCTCCTTCCCTCCCTCCCTCATCTCTTTCTCTTTATTGTTATTAATCAATTTATGTATTTCTTAAATCCCACAGTGGGTCATGTAGCCCTAGCTAGCCTCATACAGTGCATGTGAGGATGCCTTTAAACCACTGGGTCCAGTAAGTGTTGCCCTTGTGGATTCTGATGTGCCAGGTTATGGGGCTATCTAAAGCCACCTGCTAGTGAGTGTACTTCCAAAGAAATATGATTCTTCCTCACCCATCAACTACCACATATCAGTAGGTCCTCAGCTACTAGTGGAACATCATGATCCTATCTTCTATCCATGTTGGAATTTTGACTGCTTTGATCTGATGCCACTGAGTATATTAGACTTCAATACCATGTTGTATCCAGAAGAACAATTCAGAGAACCCCCTAACTTGAGGACCCTGCATTCTTTCTCCCCCTCTTTTATAATGTTCTGAGAATTTGCAGGGGTTGGGGGGGTACAGATATGTGACATCTCATTCAGGGTTGAGTATCCACAGTAGCTCACTCTCAGTCATAAGTTTCTGCCAAAACAGCTGTAAAAATAACCATGCCTAACCAAGGTTGGAAGTAGCAGAGATCTATAGGCATAAGTCATGTTTTTGTGTTCGATAGGCCAATTTAATTCTTAATACATGAATATTTGTCTGTCCTACTTGGAACTTGAATCTTCAATCTTTCCTTTCTTTTAAGAATTTTACTGTTTTTTTCTAAATAACGTTTTTATGGTGTTTATATTCTATGCATTGGAGCTCACATTATTTAATCTTTTAAAATACTTATTTTTATCTAATCATAAATATAATGTGTTTGGACCAAATTTATTCTGTATTCTTTCCTATCCTATACTACAGCACTACTTTTGCCTCCCACTTTCAAATGCTATCTCCTTTCTTAGTAAGGGTGCTGGAGCCATCACAGTACCAAGAACCAGGCGTAGGCCTCCAGGATTTAAGAAAAAGACATATACTCGGGTCATTCATGTTACGAGAATGCCAAAGCTTTACTGAGGTTCACAGAACATAGAATCCAAGTCCACCAAGTGGAAAATTCCAGGAAGCATAGTGGAAGAACAGGCTTATGACCTCAGGAGGAAAAACAGGAACAAAGAACAGGAATTGACTCAATGATGTTACCTCCCAGGTGTTACCACCCAGGTGCCAAACAGAAATCATGATGTTCCTTTGTTAGGAACAAAAGCTTCCATATGCATCAGCAAGGCTCAGCAGGGGGCAAAGACTGAGGGGGTCCAGGAAGTTCCCACATTTTGTTTATAATAAGGAGTCCATTTATTGCTACATGCATGGGTGTGAGATCATTGACTGTAGCAGAGTAGCCTAGGCTGTCTCTCAGGCTGTCCCACATTTCTGACGAAAACCTGCTCTCTCTCTCTCTCTCTCTCTCTCTCTCTCTCTCTCTCTCTCTCTCTTCCAGAAGACATCTATTGTCAATGGCTGCTCCTTGTCTATGTGTGAGACTTCATTCCCCATCCCTATCCCCAGTCAATGTAGTTTTACTTGCTGTGGGTTCTCATGGGCGTCTGCATTGTCATAGCTGGCAAATACTGTTTTATTACAGATATATACTTCCTCCGGCTCTTATAATAATTCCAACCCTCTTACACGATGATCCCAGAGGTTTGAAATTAGAGTATTTGATATAGACATCCCATTCAGAGCTAAGTACTCCACCATCTCTTATTCTCTGCACATCCACTCCAAAAAGAAGGTTCATTAATGTTTTTTTGTATATAGATAACTATATATATATATATGGAGAAAGAGGAGAGATAGATAGATAGATAGATAGATAGATAGATAGATAGATAGATAACAAAAAGTTTAATAGTAATAGTCTCTTCATTGTGGAATGTGACATAGTCAGTAATATTGGAGGGACCCCATTTTTGGAGAGACCCTTTTGGGGGGTGTTAGGAAACAAATACTAGTCATCTAATAACTCAGCAAGTATTCTTTACTGACCAACATCTCCAGCCCACCCTAATTCACTATAATACTAGGCAAATAAAATATTCATCTGTTCATGAAGTAAGTTAAAATTATAAATTCCAAAGGAGATATATATATATCTATCAGAAGTAAGCAATTAATCTTTTAATAACAATGGAGTGTTGGAAAACCTCAGTAAAGACACAATATATAGCAGAGAGGAGGTAATAATAAAAGACACCTATATGAAACTATTTGAACATAAGTTGAATAAATTGAAATTTGTTAAAATGTAGAATTTAATATAAATATTCAAAATCAGATATTTATTTTTAATATTGTATAAATAGTAGTCCAATATAATTTGGCAGAGACTGGAAAGTGCATCTGAAGAAAAGTAATGAGAATTAAAATCAGAACATGTATTACATTCTCTTATAAGAAGGGAATATATGCTTAAATATTACATTAAAATATTCGGGGCTGGGGATTTAGCTCAGTGGTAGAGCGCTTGCCTAGGAAGCACAAGGCCCTGGGTTCGGTCCCCAGCTCCGAAAAAAAGAACAAAAAAAAAATATTTAATGACAATCACAAATGGAATTGAGAGGAGGAGGACCTTAGCCTATCTATTTCAACAGATACTAAATATAGATAAATTTTTATATAAATCAGTGACACTGAAAATGCAAGCAAGATAAGTAAAATAATGTATAAAATATTTTCTTTTAAAATAAAAATATGAATTAGGCTATGATGCAACTATACAGAACTATTAAAGACTAATTCTACCACATGAACAAAATAAATAAATGAAAGTTGCAAATCAAAAAACTTATATACTACAGAAGCACTACAATAATTATTGAGGCAGAAAACTGGAATTTTGTTATATGAAAAGGTAGAAAATATGGGAACTGACACTAAGTATTGCCTTTTAATCTCCATATGCACACTATAGCATATACGTGCCCACATTCCTACAAAGATACATGCATCCAATACTTAATGCACACAAAGTAGAAATTAATTAAAACGATGTAAAATAATAACCCCGATTGTTGGTTCAAATCTACAACCAAATGAAGCTGTTAATTGTAGAAATGAAGGGGATTATAATTACATGAGGAATATGCATTTATTTATGGTGTTTAAAGCAAGCTGAGAATATCGCAAGCAACAATACAAAATAAGAATGGAAATCAAGTGTAATGGCTCAGGCATGATTACAGCAATTGGTCTAATAGATTTTGAGTTCTAGCCCAGATAGGACTATATAACAAGACTATGTCTAGACCTCTGTAAGTGGAGATAACCATTCTGCTGTTTTTACCATTTTATCATTTATTTTCTGCAAATGACTGCCCTTCACAATGCTTATAACTTGAGTTATATATTTTACTTTTTCTTTGGTGGTCACTATCCACGGAAGGTCTATTTTAGTTTACATTTAAAACCCAATTGTATGGAAGCTACACACTTTGTTCACTTCAGCTTTTTAAACAATGTTTTTCCATTTCTCAATAGCCTAGAATCAAATCATCCTTGCTAACTATTCATTGGTGCTACAAGAGAAAACAATGTATATAATGAGAGGATTAAAAGCCTTATCATAGAAGTGTCATTTCAGAAGCATGCTTCCTCTACAGAAACAAGCACAAGGCAACACTCCTCTGGGCTTTCTTGCTCCAAAGATTAGTATTAGATCTAAACTTTTGGAATAACCCCAAATCATGGACAGCCATTTGTATTCAGAAAGTCATGTACGCTGTTGTACAGAATTCTATTACTAATATCATCCAATAAAAAATGAACACAACAAATGACATTCAAGTGGGTGAGCCTCGTAGCAGGAAGTACAAGGATTGTTGAAATTAAAAATGAGGGTCTTTTCTCTCTGGATGGCTGTGGCACATGCCACACTCTCTCTCTCACCAGGGAATACCATTTGTAATTCATTTGACTTGTATTCTTTGTGATTTTTGTTTTCTTTACATAATGCATCTTTTTTCCTCATCTCTAAATGTATTTTATACACTTTATGCGACAACTGCATACCATTCTTTTTATGTAACTTAAGTGCTGTGTATTAGAAGGAAAGGCACTCCGTGTGTAATGAAATTGTATTATGTATCAAAATATATTGTATTATGTTTGTTTTTAATGCCCACAGCAGCATATCTTCTCTCTAAACATAGAGCAACATGGAAAAAAAAAGTACAAGAATAGAAATGTCTTTGCAATGTAGTCATTTGCCCAACTAATGACAGAACCACAGTTTGATATTAGAACGCACCCTATAGGTTTGGTTTTATGTTGTATCTGGTACTCATCTTTGCTGATGCATGTGGCCTTTAGAAGGTTAACACTAAACATTTTCTATGTTTGTTCATGCCATTGTCATATATTAAGTAGAATTTCAATAATTAAGAATTTTCTTGTATGTCTATGAGACAGAAACCATAGATTGGTACCAAATGTCATTTCCTATTCAATCCTTGGCCTTCTTATTTTAAATGCCTGAATTCTCAGACTCCTTTACAACACTTCATCATGTGGCACGGCATATACCAATGACATAGAAAATAGCGTGTTATGCACCACATTTCTCTTTTCCTCTTCTAGCATAAAGAGTGGTTGCGAGATCCGGCATAGTCAATGTGTGATTATGAGCCATCAGCAAGAGCAAAAAGGAAACCTGCCAAGGATCATAAGGCAGAAGGCTGGAGAAAATTGGATCCCTAATGGCCTGGCTGAGCTTCAACAATCCTTATCTCCTGGCACATTATGGGGAGAAAAGAACCCTTTATTTCTCTTAGAAACAGTTGGTCAGATTTTCTGTTATTTGCAGACAAAAATATTCCAGAATGCTCGTCTCTTTCTCCTTTTCTTTGATGTGTAGTTCACAATTCCTGTTAATGCAGCTGCTGCTGCTGCTGCTGCTGCTGCTGCTGCTGTAGCTCATTGTGGCTTCATCCTCCCTTATGAATTCACAATAAATGAATGCAAGGGATTGTTCTTAATTGTTTTAATTTGTTAGAGTTCTTCCTGCCCCCTTGCCACGTACCACCCAGTTTCTTCCTTCTTGTCCTTTAGATTAGTTTGCGTAGGAAGCTCAAGATTGTTCTAGTAACAAATAAGACCACTTGAGTGGCCTTTTGCCAATGCCTGTGTTCATTCTTATCAGAAAGCTCCTCCACCCAACTTCAGTGTATCAACTGTGACTTTTATGTCCTCATCCATTGGCAAAGACAGCAAAATGAATGCCCTTAATCACCTCAGCACTCTGTACCTCATCCACAGTCAATGCTTTGATTGGATCCTTTGGGTCTTTCATGACATCATCTTTCCTTGATGCTTCAAACTAAGCATTGTTGTCATATCTTTCACTGGTGTCTCATGTTTAGCATCATGGTTATCATTACCACTATATTAACAATAACAATCTTTACCATCTTTATATTTTTTTGTTTCCACAGGGAAGGTTTAATGAGAGAAGAAGGGTAGGAGAGGGGAGGAACAAAGGGCGGCCATGAGCACATGGAAGGAAGAGAGGGGATGGGGGGAGAAGGGACAAAGGAAAGAGAGCACGAGAAGAGAGAAGAGAAGAGCAAGAGCAAGAGTACCATCTTTAATTTTTATTTCTGTATATACAATGAAATGCATGACACATATCAGATACCCAGTAAATATTGGAAAAACTGAGCGGAGAAGTAAATTGCAACTGAAACCGATTATAACAATGAATATTATGGAATACTACATCAACAGTGTATTTTTCAATCATTTTCGTCAAATTCTCAAAGTAAGTTTACTCTTAGTGTTACTTTTATCTTGTTAGTACACAAGTACTATTCTACCCATGAGTCAGATGAAACACCAGAGGAGATGATGTAATATAATATTATTATATTACATATAATGGCATTAAAATTTAAAACCTAGACTTATAGTTTTACTAATGTACATTTTGTATGCTACACAAAAAATTCCTTACACAGTAGTATATGAAATAATTTCTTAATTAATGTGTCTGAGAACATCCACTCTTTGTTGAAAAGGTTAATAAAGGTTTCATATTTAATATTGTTGTACTTTAATAACTGAAGTCTTTAGCTAGCTTTTTTTTAGAAACATTTTAGCTTAGAAACTTTTAATCTTGTTGGTTAACATGCAGGCTACAATGATTTGTTATTCAATTGCATATTATTGGGAGGGCAACAAATCTATTTAGCTTCCTAATATCTTTGCTGTTATGAAAATGAATATACATATCTCCCCATTAGATGGTATTTCTTGCCTATGTCAGTGTGATAATAATGTTCTATAGTGTTTAGGGTTTCATTGTTTTCTTTTGTTTTTGGTTTGTTTGGTTTCCTTACTGTTTATATTTACTCTTCTCAATTTTGTGGTTTTTTTTAATAGAATTATTTTGAGGATTTCAATCATGCATACTATATTTACATTATATTCCTTCCCCCTTCCTTTGCCTAGCATTTCCATGTCCCCATAAATCTTTCTCAGATTCACGACTTCTTTTTGCTATAATTAGTATTATTACACATGTGTACTAAATCTACTTCATGTTGCTTTATGGTGTATTTACAGTTGTTCGTCTGTAGAAGAATGCAAATCAATCCTTTTTTATTTCCTTGTACAAAGTTCAAGTCCAAGTGGATCAAGGACCTCCACATAAAACCAGACACACTCAAACTAATAGAAGAGAAAGTGTGAAAGAGCCTCAAACAAATAGGCACAGGGGAAATTTTCCAGAACTGAACTCCAATGGCATATGCTCTAAGATCAAATGAAACCTCATAAAATTGCAAAGCTTCTGTAAGGCAAATGACACTGTCATTGGCACAAAACAGCAATCAGCAGATTGGGAAAAGATCTTTACTAATCCTTCATCTGATAGAGGGCTAATATCCAATATATACAAAAAACTCAAGATGTTAGACTCCAGAGAATTAAATAACCCTATTAAAAATGGACAACACACTAAACAAACAATTCTCAACTAAGGAATATCAAATGGCCAGGAAGCACCTAAAGAAATGTTCAAAGTTCTTAGTTATCATGGAATGCAAATCAAAACAACACTGAGATTCCACCTCACACTAGTCAGAATGGGTAAGATCAAAAACTCAGGTGACAGTAGATGCTGGAAAGTATGTAGAGAAATAGAAACACTCTTCCACTGTTGGTGAGATTTGCAGGCTGGTATAACTACTGTGGAAATCATTCTGGCCACTCCTCAGAAAATTGGAAATAGTCCTACCTGAGGATCCAGCTATACCCCTCCTAAGCATATATTCAAAAGATGATCCAACATATAACAAGGACACATGCTCCACTATGTTCGTAACAGCTTTATTTATGAGAGCCAGAAGTTAGAAATAACCCAAATGTCCTCCAAGGAAGGAATGAATAACGAAAATGTCATATATTTACATAATGGCATACTCCTCAGTTATTAACAACAATGATTTCCTGAAATTCTTAGGCAAGTGGATGGAACTAGAAAATATTATCCTGAGTGAGGTAACCCAATCAAAAAAGAATACACATGGTATGCATTCATTGATAAGTGGATATTTGTTGGAACAATGCCCTTAAAACTCTCCATTATTGATGTTAATATTATAGTTAGTGTTAAGTATGACTGGGTTCATGGAAAATCCCCAGCCACCTGCAGAAGACTAATACAAACCTGGTAGTCAGGATGACTAGTGATATGACAAACTTGTGACCTTTCTGAGAAACCAACATCCTGTTGACATCAGCTGACGACAAGAGTACTATGTCCGTGGCTTGCGTAGATGTATCCCCCTTCCCACCTCCCTCTGTTACCCTGCTATGGTATAAATTCAGCCTTGGGAAAAAATAAAATTGTCACCTTGATCAGACTCTTGTCTTGGTTTCATTCTTTGCGTCTCTTGTTCCCCACTCTATCCTAGGTGGTCCCCAACCTCCACTGACTGTCTTGAAGTTGGGACAGATATTAGTCCAAAAGCTCAGAATACCCAAGAAACAACTCACAGACCATATGAAGCTCAAGAAGAAGGAAGACCAGAATATGGATGCTTCAGTCCTTCTTAGAAGGGGAAACAAAAAATACTCCCAGGAAGAAATATGGAGAGAAAGTTTGGAGCAGAGACTGAAAGAAAGGCCATCCAGAGACTGCTCCACCTGGGGATCCATCCCATACACAGCCACCAAACACAGACAATATTGTGGATGACATGAAGTGCATGCTGACAGGAGCCTGACATAGCTGTCTCCTCAAAGGCTCTGCTAGAAACTGACAAATACAGAGGCAGATGCTTGCAGTCAACCACTGAACTGAGAGCGGGGTCCCCAATGGAGGAGTTAGAGAAAGAACTGAAGGAGCTGAAGGAGTTTCCAACCCCATAAGAAGAATAATATCAACCAACCAGACCCCCCCAGAGTTCCCAAAACTCCACCATCCCAAGAGTATACTGGGATGGACCTATGGCTCCATCTGCATATGTAACAGAGGATGGCCTTGTCAGTCATCAATGGGAAGAGAGGCCTTTGGTCCTGTCAAGGCTAGATGCCCAGTGTAAGGGAATGTCAGGGCAAGGAGGTCTGAGGGAGTAGGTGGGTGAGTACCCTTATAGAAGTAAGAGGAGGGGAGATGGGATAGCTGGTTTCTGGAAGGGAACTGGGAAAGTGAATAACATTTGAAATTTGAATATATGTATATATATATATATATATATTATCCAATGAATTTACTGAAAAAGTAAAAAATAAATAAATCTATCAGGGTGCTTGGATTTAGAGAAACTTGATTCTCATTCTCTCATCACCCATTGATTTCCATGTGGTTCTTCACCTAAGGGTGGGACCTTGTAAAATTTCCCCCAGCCACATCAGCATGTTAACTAAAGTTGTCATATAGGTCTTGTCTAGAAAACCATATTGTTTATATTTCTGGGGTGCACCATCACTGTCATGTCTAGAACATACTTTGTAATAGTAGTTGTCTTGGCCCTGTGGCTTCTACAGTCTTTCTGCCTTCTCTTCTGCTGTATTCCTGAGCTATAGCTGTAGAAATTGCATTGTCAACTTTCCACCAATAGAAGTCAATATTTCCACCATCTGTTCTATGAATTTTGATGAGATGAAGATAAAAGTAGTAGCCTCTGTTAGAGAAAGAGTCTTCTTTGATGATCAATTTGGAATATATTTACAAACTCTATTGGTTCAGAAAAAAATGTCAACAATTGGTTGTTTCCTACGGTCTGTGGCTTCTTCAGCTTCGGGTAGTCAGTTAGATTTACAATATTAAGCATGGATTCTTTTGTATTAACTCCAATTAGACAACCATTGGTTACTCCCAAGATATAAATGCAATTGTCACTCTCTAGGAGACATTTTACCAGGCTGCTCATTGTTGACATTTGAAGGCTTTACAGTGGAGTAGAGTGGTTGATTGCTTTTCTTCCTTGGTAGCTTACTGGTCACTTTCTGATACTAGCTAGTCCTCAGGGAGGTGGCTTCTGTCATCCCCAGCTAGATTATTCCATGTCCTATGTTTGAAGTATGCAATATCTTCAGCCATCAGTTCCTTCTTTTAAGTTCTTAGAGGCAAACAAGGGCAATAGTAATAGCCTGTACTGCTTTGAGAGTCTCTTGAACCCTTAGGACCAACAATGCAAAGAGATATTTCCTATGGATGGCACTGGGATTTTTGTTAGATAGTCTATAGCTCCTAAGGACAATTATATATGTGAATATACAAGTTAGGCATTTTTTTAAAGTAAGCTTAAAATAATGTTTTCTATGGCTTTAGAAACATCATCAATGTTATTTCTCTCTTCTTCTTCCCTCTTTTTTTCTACTCCTCCATTTCTCACCTTGCCCCTTCTTAGCTCCTCAGTTCTTAGAATTGAATATGTAAACTGAAATAACTGCAGAAAACAGGAAAATGGGAAGGGTCCATTTGCTCTTGAATGATAGAGTGATAGCAGGGCACAGGTGCCATTCCAGTTTTGTAGAGACAGATACTAAGATTTCTTTGAGGTACAGCTATCATGCCAAAACCCAGAATCATGTAGGGATCACAGTAGACCATCAATAAATTTGGTTGACTGTGTAAGAATTTAAAAGGCATGATTAAAAAACACTCAAGGGAAAGAAAAATCTCTACCTTAACCCAGTAAAATCCAATGCAATATACTAGATCAACATGCTAGTCTATGAGAACAAGTAAGACATTTCTGTTTCAATGGTTCAGATTCTGAAAAACAGTACAATCTTTTTGGTTTCTTTGCTTTTTCAATATTTTATGTATTCATTTCACTAACATTCATACTAGCCATCTTCTATATCTTTGATACTCAATTCATGTTCTGTGAACCAGGAACAGAGTTACCATTAGAACTTAGAAGCTCGTTGTCAGTTCTCTAACTGAATAATGAGTTGTATATCACCAGAATAATGAGTTGTATATCACCAATGGATAACAGCAGTGGACAATGTACACATGCATACTTAAGTTTGCAAAATCTTAGACTCAATCAATAAATGTCTGAAAATAAAAGAACAAGATAATCGCTAACTATCATTTGAAAATGTGGTTTGCAAGAGGACTCTAGACTGGAGTAGACAGTGACAATAGGTCCTTCTGAGTATACACAATTCCTTGACATCTAGAATATCATTATCTCCTAATTATGCAGATGAAGGTGGTTTTCACCACTGTTTGTAATGATTGTTATACGTTAATAATAAATATAGTGACATCATCAGCTGTATTGTCTCTATATTTTATTCTTGAAATCCATTCTCCTAAGGCTGAATTTACAGAACAGTTGAAATACTTAACCCTGATATATCATTATTGGCACTGTGTTTACTTCTAAATGCTTTTCTTTTCTAATGTTCTTTTCCATATATTAAAAATACAATGTATTATGTATAGTAAATTGCTATTAAGCTTCATGATATCTTCTACAAAGATGTTCTGACATCATGCAAAGAATGCTGAGCAAGCCTGAAAAGTGAAGGCTACATTTTTCTGGTTCTCTTATTTTCACCTAAATACCCATAAAATTACTTACATAAAAATGTCAATTTCCAGATCCATGGGTGATTTGGTAGTGACAAGCAGGAAATTAGGGAAGTCAATTTGCATATATTATTTGCAACTGAGACCTTTGTTTGACATCTCTAATAGCTCCCTCAGTGTCCCCAGGTGTGCTTGCTGAACAGAAAGGGTAAATGGAGGGACAGGAGCTATGATAGCTCCCACCTGCTCTGCCTCTGTTTCAGCAGGGCTCCATGATTATGCTTTTTTAAAAGACAAAGAGGATAGGAAACAGCTGTTTTGAAACATTTAAAACTGCATCCACCCTTGACAAACAGAACAGATTTCTAACGTGCTTTTTTGGTACCAAGTGAAAAGGTCTTTTGAAATCAGAAAGAACAAGTTAGTTTTACTCAATTCTTTTCCAGTACTCGTGCCTTTTCAAGCATTCACATATTCTCCATAAATCAAGTGGAGGGAATTCATTGCTTATGAAGAGTAGAATGAATAGCACTTAAAGAATGCGAAGAAAGCAACCAGTGTGAATGCTTTTCTGCCCAGCAGGTGCAGGTTCACTAGTTCTGGCTAAAATGAGAATGTGGTATATATTAGAGGAAAGCCTCCTCAGTCTCTGAACTCTATCCCAAAAGTTACTATGGACAAGTGACTCTTGCTTGAAGCCTTATCTGCTGTTTCTCTTAGATGATGTCAAATCCCTTCATCATGGTACAGCATTGTATCATGAAAGACATTTGGGATAGCATCACATCTGGGAGCCTCTCATCTTTACATTTGCATTCATTTTATTACAAAAAAAAAGTAGCCTCAAGCTCCTTTAAGGGTCCTTCTTTCCTTTATAACCTGTTGTTGTAAAAATATAAAAAATAATACAGTCTTTTATCCCTCTCTAGATCTGGCATTGAGGTGTCCCATGATATCTGATAGATATTTTAAGTCTCAGTCAGCAAAGCTTCTCACCTGCTTTGCTCCATCCCTTATCACACTGCCAAAGGCCTCTCTCTGAGCCTGGCAGCAACCTCTCTACCTATCTAGTTCACAAGGCAGGCTTCCATGCCAGAAACACACATCCCAACTCCGTGGTGGCCCAGACCAGCCACCCACACTCCCTTACCCTTAAGTCTACACATGAAAGAACACACAACACAATAACCAATTAAGAAGATATAATTGCCCACCTAAATATACAAAGCCCTGTACACATCCATCCCTTAAGAATATTCATAACAACCTGTAAAGGTGCAGCGTGGAATCTTAACCTCAGCCTCCATATTGTCTCCAACCATTCTCTCCCTTCTCCTCCTCCGTTCCCGTCTCCTTCTCTTCCTTCAAACTTTTCTCGCACCCACCCTTCTTTCTCGTCCAATGGCAGGCCTCATTCTATCTTGTACCTGCCTCACCTGTGACATCATCCACAAAACTAGATTGTCACCTACACAGCCATTACATTTCACATGACACAGCAATGAATGAAATGGTGCAACCAGTCACAGCTCATCTCTTTAGTTCTTCCAACAGTTAGTGGGAAAAGTGCCATAGAAATCCATGTACTTTTAATTCATTTTAAGTTTTAGTATTAAAAAGTCACAAATAAAAATATCACACAGCAAATTTAACTAGGCCCAAAGAATATACAACTCAATGAACCTCTATAAACTTAGAGCAATCATTGGAATCTATATTTAATGTCCAATTGGTATTGAAGTAATCAACGAAGATCATTGCCTACAATGTAAATAATTCTGTTGATCATTATTAGCCTAGAGAATGGATTAGTGACAAGACAGTGTTCAAATAAATATAGTGCTGTACCTGGGGATATGCAGTTGGGATTCATCTAGGTTAATGTTAGTTTCACTTGAATATATATATATATATATATATATATACATATATATAATAATTAGGGCATGGGAGGGCCAGTTTAAAATTTTCGATGGAGTTTCTTGTTATGGCACCTCTTAATAATTATATCATTCAAATATAATTTTAAATTAATGATGTAGAGTCAAGCATTGTTCACAACTCTAAAAATATGAATATGATTAAATAGAACATTTTGTATACCTGTCAAGGATGGTGACTAAATTAGCTAATAGATGTCTGTTATAAATATGCCCCTTTAAAAGAAACTTAGGGGTTTCCCTAAATATACTGTAAAGCCAGGTTTGTTCACAAACTCTACTGCCCACTTTTTTCTCCCCTGAGAAGTAGAAATAAGAAAGACCAAATTTGCATGATGTCTTTTCATTTGTCGGAATATAAGGCACATGCCCCCCAAAAAAATCCACATATTTTTTATCCAAATGACCTTAAAAAGGCAAATACAGCAAAGCAAATAAAATGCATGCCAAAGTTTAACAAAAAGTCACAATAGTTATATATAATTAGAGTAGAGCTGTCACAGATATCAGAAATGCTATACAATAAATGTTACAGCATTTAAAGCTACATGGTTCTCAATAAGGCTGTGTCAAAGTTTCAATCATATACAAAGGTGAAAAACTCTTCAAACACCAGAAAGATTGTACTTTAGAGAGCTTCAGAGCACAGTGTTTTCAGATCATCTGTAGGGATCAGAGGTCCCGGTAAACCATAGTTGATTTATTTTCCCACATCTTCTTTCTCTCCATTTCCTTTTACTTTTGCTGTGATAACTGTTTAACATGCTCTTAGATTAAGATTACACAGCAAGTTAGGAATAAAACAGATAGACCTCAGCGATGTGTTTTATGAAGATTTTTCAGAGATTTTCAGCTAATAGGAAAAGACGTGTGCAAATATTAATGGAAAGTAAAGGAAGAGGATGAAAGGAAGTGCAGTGAGGTAAGTGTGTCATGTTTGTAAGGAGAAACGAGTTTAGCATGGATGCCACCTCACTTGAACAAGCTACAGCCATTTTTGAAGAGGAAACCTAGCATGAAAAAAAAAAGCTTCCATCAGACGGACCTGTGGGGGAGTATGTCTCGCATTTTTTTGATGGATGTGTCAGGAACCAAATCACAGTTTGTTGACATAGTTAGTACCACCCCTGGACTAATAGTGTTGGTTACTATCAGAAAGTAGGCGGAGCAAGCCAAATAAACCTTTTCCTCCCCAGCTTGCTCTTGATCATGGCAATTTTTTTTTCTGAGCAGTAAACTTCAAGACATTATATTTAAACAAAATAGAGTCGGATGAAAAAATGCAGAAAACAGTCTTAAAGACACCTAGCATAATGGACAAAAGGCAGGTAGCATTATAAAACTCCTCCTCTAGGTTAAAGTTGTTGAAAGGAGATAGAGACACAGGGTTAAATGTATAAATGGCTCTGCTATCCTGGGGTTCCAAGGTCTAAAACTTAAAGACACAAGAGAGCCATTGGAATGCATGCAAAGTACCGTTTGTTTTTTGCCTATCAATTCACTTTCCAAGGACTCAGTCAGAATGGGTGTCAGGTTTCCTGAAGCACTCAGAAGGGTAAGTTATAGCACCTGAAACACTTGGAAGGAAATCAGATCTCTTCTAGGGACAAGAAGCTGTAAGGAAGTATCCTGGGGTGCCTAAGTGCTTTATTTAAATGTACAAAGGCATTGCAAATTAAGCTTGAGAGGTATATTGAAGAAAACAAAAGGCATTCATTGGTGCTAAGCCCAGGGCTTGAATGTTGTGCTTGAAGAGTTTATTTAATCTCCCTCTAGAAAGTGGGCGATAAGGACTGCCTATGGAATCTTTGTCCTGATTTACAACCTGGAAAGTGCCTGGTTTCTATTGCTGGTGCAGTAAATTCTTCTTACTATTTCCACCTAAAAGACTGCAGTTTTAACAATAGATACAGGATTTTTTTTTTCTTCTCTTTTTCCTCAGAATTCGTGCAAAGGAGAAGAAACAGCAATAGTGGCTGAATAAATGAACACATGAGGACAGATACAGTCTCTTTTCAGTTCCAGATCACCCCATGAATGGAGGGGAAAAGAACTGGATCAAGATAAGGATACTGGGAGTAAGAAAAAGAAAAGGGATGCCTTCAATACCCTTGAGTTATACGGGTTGGCTTGTTATTTTTTAACCTGAGAGGAAGGAGTTGGAGTCACAGATAGCCTCCAGGTCGATACCAAGTCAGAAGACTTTGAGCAATAGTTACTCCAACAGGATAACTAGAAAGAAAGAGTTTGGCTGTATAAACAAGAGGGGTTTGGCTGTATAAATTGTTGGCACCCTGTCTAAGCTCCACCCCCACAGCTCCCTGGCAACAGCCAGGTATGCTCCGCCCTACAGTTGCCTAGCAACAGCCAACTGTGTCGGAAATTATAAAAGGGGCTGCTTGCCCCTCCTTTTCCTCTTCCTCCCGCTCCTCCGCCTCTCTTACTCTTTGTTCTTCTCTGTTCTTGCCCCCTTCCCCATGTCCCTCCGCCCCACATACCCATAACCAGCCTTTCCTCTCCCTCCTCTTCCTTTCTCATTAAACCTCTCCACTTGGAACCATGTTGTCTAGGTGTGTTCTGTCTGGGCACCGGCCGAAATTTAAACAACATTGATGCTGTGATATGGATCCCCCATGTGGGAACATTGATCTCCCATTCCTGGTGCCCTGCTGCCCGCTGCAGTGGTGGCAAGCAAGAATAGGCCCTGGGCCCAGGGCACCATTAAAGTTGGAGCAGAACTGTGGAGCGGTGGAGGAGAGGGATGGAGCCGTGTGCTCCAGCCGCATTGCCTGCAGTCCACCCTGGGTTCAGATCGCAGTCGAGGATGCTCACCATGGGCTGCGCACTCCGACTGGCTGTGGTGTGGAGGGCTGGAGATGTGCGTGCTGCTTCTGCATGCATGACCCGAGATCGCCACCGCGCATGTCCGGCTGTTGGGCACCTCCGTTACATCTGCTGCTACTTCTATGTGCATCACAGGGTTTCGATCGCAGCCGCTGCCTCTGCCACACCATCTAGCCCATCCAACCTCCACCACCACCTGCTGGCCACTGTGAGACTCAGGAGTTCCACCACTCCAGCAGGCCCCCCCATTGCCACGATGCCCCGCTTACAGCTGCCCGCCAAAGAGAGCATGCTCTTCCACCATGTACTCAACTTTTGCGTGCTTTCTTTACCTCAGAGCTTGACTTTCCGTGATGAACACATGGTTTCAGGGGAGCGTTCTTGAGCTTGGAGCTACCTGTGCTGCCTCTGGGGATAGATCCTTTCACTCACCCTCATTCTAGGACTTTTTCCCTTGGGTGAGACTTTTCCTCCCTCTCTTTTTGAGACAGTTTAAAGTGTCAGGCCAGGCCTTGATAAACTGCTCTCTGGCTCAGGAGCACCGGCTCTAAATGTAGCCCCAGCGCTGGTAGGGGCAATTAATAATCCCTATTCTCACCCACAGGTCTATTGGTCTTTGCCACCTGTCCCCATTTCTTGGGATGTTTTGGTCTAATTTACACTAACCAGAAAACAGTATCTCTCTCAGGTTTCCCCCCCCCCCTCCTTTCCTCGTTGCTGTAGCTCCTGGTTTGTGCCCATGAAAAGCAGGTCTAACCCCGTTCCACAGGAACTCTGTCTGTGATGCCTGCTTTCTCATGCACGTGTGACCCCTAAGACTTTCGTACAAGCGAGTTCTCTCTGTGTGCACCGGTGTCCCAGATGCACATGCCTGCGCCCACGTGGTTGAGCCTCTCCCTTGCTCTGCAGATCTTAAAAAATGTTCATGTTGTTGGCTTGTGTTGTTATCTCTTTTGTAAACTTATAAGCTCCGGGAAACCCACTCAGACCTACCTCTTATGGACCAAATAGACTCCTCTCAGATAAGTACATGTGCCTAAAGTTCCCACTTATTACCTATTCCAAAGGGTGGGATTCCTCTGGGTTTCAAACGTACATCTAAGAAAATTTTTCTTTTCTCCCAAATGTGCTTAATCTTATTATCTGCCTATAATTAATATATATATGTGTGTGTGTGTGTGTGTGTGTGTGTGTGTGTGTGTGTGTTACAGCATCTTTTCAATTCCAGGCGCTTACTACATCCAGGACAGCTCCAGAGAAGCAACCTCCAGAAGGTCCAATTTCTTCTCACAGACACAGACGCAGAACATTGTCGCGCCCACCTCGTCCAGCAAGGAAGATGCAACACGGTTGGATTCTTCTCAACAGCTTTTACTGCAGGACACCTTCATTGTTGATACAGGGAGTCGGCGGCAGCCAGCCCTAAATGTTACAGCTCCAAGTGTTACAGCTTCAAATGTTATCGCACCGAGCGGCAAAGCCGCTCGCCTTATATACACAACAGTATGCTAATATTCTTTCAGAGATTGGTGGGGCACGAATCACCCCACTGTCATCCCAGCTACTTGTCCTCCAGAGATTGGTGCGGCATGAACTTCCATTTAGCATAGTACCGCCCCAGCCAGACTGACGTCAGGTTCAAAACCCCACACATGCGCAGTACTGTTGTTAGGACGGCGCCAGATTCACCTCATTATCATACAGCTGCCGCGCCACTCCCTACAGAACATTGCACCTGTTCCTTCTGAACTATCCTCAGATGATTTCACAGACCCTGGACCACAAGGAGACAGCCAACTTCAAGACTGGACAAACATCCCATGCCCACTTCTCTAGGTTCCCTAGAGACACATCGCTCCAAAGCAAGGAGGAAGTAGTCAGAGATCATGATGACCCTATTCCTGCTTCACCATTGCCTCTAATTTTTCTTTATAATTAAACCAAAATGAAGGGATGTTGGTATTCTGTCTGAGCTCCACCCCTACATCTACTTGGCAACAGCCAGGTATGCTCCGCCCCACAGTTGCCTAGCAACAGCCAGCTATGCCTGACATTATAAAAGAGGCTGCTTGCCCCCTCCACTTCCTTTTACTCGTCTCTTACTCTTCTCTTACTTCTCTCTTACTCTTTGTTCTTCTCTGTTCTTGCCCCATCCACCCTCCTCCACGCCCATGGCTAGCCTTTCCTCTCCTCTCCTCTTCCTCTCTCATTAAACCTCCCCATGAGGAACCATATTGTCTGGGTGTATTCTGTCTGGGAACGGGTTGAGATTTAAACCCTAACATAAACAAGGGAGGAATGAAGTCAAATCGGTAATTTTCAAATGTCTACAGTCCAAGCCAGTGAGAAATGTAGTCCATTACTGCAAAATGAGTCAAGCAACATTATATTGTCAGTAACTGAAGCCCCCTTTCCTCCTCCTCCTCCTCCTCCTCCTCCTCCTCCTCCTCCTCCTCCTCCTCCTCCTCCTCCTCCTCCTCCTCCTCCTCCTCCTCCTCCTCCTCCTCCTTGTCTCTCTGTCTCTCTGTCTCTCTCTCTCTCTCTCTCAATTTGGTACAGGGAGTATGACAAGGAAGGAAGCGTAGTAGGGTAGATGTAGAAAGTATGTATGACAAACAGTATTAAATTTTAAAAGTCAAAAGTAAGAAGACCCTTTGAGAAAAAAGTCTTGTGATTTCATAGAGAGTTTAAGAGAATTGTGGGAAAGCAGTGTTGCTACATACTGGGTATTTCTAGAAAAACAGGACAACAGTGTAACATATAGATTTTATAGTCTGAGTGTTTTAGTACTAAATAGTTGCCTAGCTTAAATCCATTTAATAGTCTCTACTTCTAAGACCTCATCATGTGTGGTTTGAGAGAAACGGAGAATGTTAGTAAGGTTAATAACAAAACAAATCTGTGTCTGACATTATATGACTTAAAAATGAGGTCATTATTTCTCATCTTCATGTTGGACATTCATTGTAATAGCATTGAGTACATTAAAGAGCAGGTAAGTCAAATAAGCAAAATTGTGGATGGAAATTTATCCTGGTAGGTATTGTTTATATCTTCTGGTAATCTTCAAGCTCTATTAACCTTGATGTTATTTAAAGATCTTGAGAGTATTCTCATTGACTCTAAATATGTTGCATGGTACTGTATGCCGATCTTCAATACTATTTTAAAAATTTGTTGGACAATTTATTATTTAAGATAAATATGATTACCTGGCTCTAAGATTTAACCTATAATTATGTCTGCAAATGTTCTCAGTTGTTCAAATTTATTTCTGTTTTTAAGATACATACCTCATGCATTATTTTGACTGATTATATTATTTCAGGGAATTGGGACAAAAATCATTAAATTGTACTGAATTTGTCCCCTGATATCTAGTCATGTTTTTTCTAAAGCATGGTCTCAAAATCTTCATAGACAGATGCAAGCCAATCCCAGCATCCTGTGCAAACTCCTACTACATAGGCCTAGCATTTTCTTCAACCTCATAATAGAGGCATAAGTAATACATGTTCAAATGTCATAACTACTCAATTTGAGAAAAATGTGTGGTGCAAAAATCCCTATTTTTCTACAAAAAATTCCAAAATACAAATTTTTATTCCTTCACATATGGAGTTTCTTATACGTATGCTAATTGTAAATGATATACCTTATAAAACAGATTTTTGCTTGGAACTGATCAGCAACTGATGTACAGGGAAGAATAATATAGATAAAAGCAGAGGGTATATAGGGTAGTTAAAATTTAAATTGTATGTGGGAATTTTAAACATCGTAATTTATTTTCAATAATCAAATAGCAAATAATCAAATATTGTATGTTACCACTGATAGCATAAAAGTGTAGCATAAGGAAACAGGATAGACAACATAAAAACAACTTCAAATATATGACCAATCAATCATCTATAAAAATTACAAGTAGATTTATTATGATGGATTTATTTATTACAATTAAATTTACTAGAAAGGAAAATTATCTCTACCAAAAGTGCCATAAGATTTGGCTAAATAGACTGGGAGAATTAATGGTATTGTGACCCTCACATATCAGTCAACAGTAATAGAGAGTGAATCATAGTCTTAAACATAAAGTCTAAATTATAAGTCTGGAATAAAGTGGTATAAAATTTTGTTTCTGAATTAGAAGTAGAAAAAAATTCTTATGTAATGCATAAAGCCATCCATTATAAAAGTGAAAAATTAGCAGCCATCAAAACTAAAAAGAGTCTTAAAAGTCACCAGTAATCATATTTAAAAGCAACATATGAAATGTAATCAAATATTCAAAATATATGTTCCTTCCAAAAGATTTCTATTCAAGATATGTCTAGAACTCTTGCAGTTCTATAATAGGAATGTAATAAAATTATGAATTTAAAAAAAGAAATTAAGTACATCTCATCAAAAATTTACAAACTTAATAGCTGACATGCTCAACATGCAAATATGCCACAATGAAGAATCTCTTACATAACCAACTTTAAAATGAGTGATCCCAAATGGGAACCAATTTCAAATATATGACTATATTTATGACTGATAAGTGTGTGGACCTATCAAAATTATGGTATGCTTGTTAGAGAACCATGGCAGAAAAAGAGTGGGATAGTAAATATGCATTATCCACAAGCTCAAGCACTACAATCATTCTTATCCAAGAGAAACCATAAAAGTCCAGAGTCACTCACTCTCTTGATACTTGCTTATAACTATATATAGTGATCATTTCTATCATGATCAGAATAAAAAAGTGGCCTCACATTTGTTGCACAAAGGAGAACAATACAACAATCAAAAGCAAGGAGCCACTGATGTATCTAACATTGTTTATGAATTTCAAAATTGTTCTCAGTGAAAGAAACCAAGCATAAGATAACATGTTTTATATGTGTCCATTTGTAAACTTAAATGCAAAATGGCATAGGTTCAAAATATAAAATAAGAGATATAAAAGTAGATTGACAATTACATGGGGGATACTAATGCACTCCTTAGAATTAAAAAAAGTTATTAAAATAAATATAATACTAGAGATATAAACAATTAGTTACGTTCATTTCTTATGAACATTTAAAAATGTTATAATCTCATGGTATTTATAAATGTGTTCTTATATAAATAATAGAACTATTCTTATAACTAATAATATGAATAGATTGATTCACTTGAAATAATAGATATTTTCATATCCTCCTACAACTAATAATAGGAACAAAACAAATATTATAAACATAATTTTCCTTTCAAGGAAAATATACTCCTTATGTCTGTACAGCACTGATAAAACTTTATTGTAAAATTATTTATGATATGAATGTTCCCAATATTTCCATTTAATGGTTCAAGTAACAAGTTTTTGCAAGTGAGTTTGGAGTGAAATACATTTTTAAAATATTTACTTATTTTTATTACATGAGTTTGAATATTTTGCCTACATGTGTGTTTCTCAACTATGTACTTGCCTAGTTCTTAGTGCCTAGTGCCAACAGAGGCTAGAAATGAAGTGACAGATGGATGAAAACCACCATATGGGTACGAGGAACTGAACCCAGATATTCCAGAAGAACAGCCAGTGTCCTTAAATGCTGAGCCATCTCTTTAGTCCCAGGAACATCATTTGTATAACTAACAATTAATAAATACACTTTAGAACTCCATTAACAGCTATTGTAAGGTGAGAAATTCAGATGACCAATTCTATCCTAGAAAGATGAACAAAGCATTCCCTAAAAAATATCCAAACTAATGAAAGGGTGGGTTTCTTAATTGGTTATTTTATTCATTTATGTCTCAAATGTTATTCCCACATCAATGGGTGGTATTTTAAAAGAATCTTCTTTATTCATGTGTGTGTATGTGTGTGTGTGTGTGTGCATGTGTGTGTTTCTAACTATACCATACTTGTACAAGTGTACATGAAGATAGTATGAGATCATCTGGTACTCTTTACCATTAAATAATTGTTGTAGGCTCACATCATTGCTTCTTTCATTTGTGTTGTTTGTTTTATTTTAGTTTTTCATCTTTGCTTTATGATGGCACAAATAAAGATTGAACTTGAACATTTTGTGAAGGGGAGAAAACATTTGCACACTGAAATTTTCCAGCTCAAGTAAGGCTAATAAACATCCAAGATAAAAGCAAAGGAGCACTAATGTTTACTCAGGAAGGGAACTCGCAGTGCTCCTGAACACAATGCTAGCAAGTAAGCAGGGGAGGGGGATGGGCGAAAGGCTGGAAAGTGAAAATTTCTGTTCATCTAAGTATGGTGAGGTGATAAACACTGAAGTAAAAATAGAGAGAGAGGAGGGCGTCTGAGAATCCTATTACAAAATAAGCAAATGTTTGGAACCTACGAAGGGTGGAAGCAGTGGTTGAGATAATATGTACACCAGTAGGAAAATAGGCAGAGGCTTTGAACAAAATACCACAAGAAAATCTCTATCATAAACATGCATACAGAAATCTGTTCAACAGATGGAAAGCGTATTTCAAGCTAAAACACGATGATCATATATCATGTCTCTTCCTCTAAAAAATAAATAAAGTGACAAATGCACTAACGATGAGGAACAGATGAGTCCACAGCTCATTCCTTGAGGAAGATACATGATGGAGAAAAACTGTATCACATATTTTAAAAGACCATATATATTTTAAAACACACACATACACACACATCACACACATACACACACACATCACACACATACACACACACATACACACATATACACACATACACACACATACACACATACACACATACACACACATGCACACACATACACACACATACACACACATACACACACATACACACATACACGCACATACACACACATACACACATACACACATACACACACACATACACACACATACACACATACACACACATACACACACACACATACACACATACACACACGTTTACATGAGAGCCAAAATTGCCACTTTTTGGAAGATTACCGATAGAATCTTATAAATGTTTTCACTGAAAGATACAGAAAAGGATAATCAAGAATACTCAGGAATACAGCTGGCCAAGCAAGAACCAGACCAAATGTTAGCTCATTCAGAAACTGGCAATTTTATAAAATGAATTAATGCACAGTACGAATTTTTCCACAATAAATTACTGTATCTCAAAAACGTAGTTTTTGCAAGAAGCTAGACAAAGCGTCATACCCTGTTCTCCAAGAGACAGTAGCATGCATAAGTACCAGCATCCAGTAACTGTTAGATTTTCCAATATAGACTTAGAAAAAAAAGAAACCCATATGCTTCAATGACTGCTGTTTCCCTAGCCTCATGAACCTTTTCCATATTAAATCAATGTTTTAAAGGTAAAACACAAAGTTTTCCGCTGTGTAGCTCTCTCTTCTCTGATATTCAGTCCTGCCATCTAGCTACCATATCCTACCCACACCCAAGTTATGCTTTACCCAGATAGACTCCTGGACACTGGTTTGCTCCCGACTGTTCTACCTCCTCACTTACTGTGCTGGCAGTGAGATGCAGTTGTTATAAAGTTTTTCATTTCTGCCTGTCCTCTGTGACCACATTAAATGACATTCTTTCTTGCTCCTCTCTTCCAGAGATTAGGCCAAACCCTCTGCGGCCTTCTACAGAGAGGTGCTAGCAAGCCTTTGCAAGCCTTGCAGCATCGAACCCCAATACAGCTGCAATCCCTAACCTGCTCCCAGTACTGAAACCCAAGACAACCTTGCATCTTAACTTTTCTTCTGTCTATCTTTGACTCCAAGCACTTTGGCAAAGTCAAATGATATGGAACTTCCCAGTCTCTATGAAAACTTCTAAGATCAAGGGATACCAGGCTCCATTTCCTTCAAAACAGAAGGACAGCCGTCATGCCAACTCTTCTAATGAGGTTCTCCTTTAACTTTGAAGGCTTGCTCTCCTCTCTGAGTACACCCTCCTTTAGCAATGAGAGTGTGGCTCTCCTAATAAAGATTTTCTGCATGGTAACTTGAGGGGTGGTGGGTGGTGAAAGGTACCCCGATTCCTCGTTGAGATAGGTCAAATCCCCGGGAGACCCTAAAAGGAACTGCAGGTGCATTCCAGTCTCCCAGGATATCAGGGCCTCACATAGCTGCAAACCCCACCACCACCGACACACACACACACACACACACACACACACACACACACACACACACACACACACACACACACACAAACACACACGCACACGCCAAAGACCTCTGTAAAGAGGTTTGAGACAAACTAGTCATGTAAAGCAATGCCTCAAGCCCCTCCTCCAGGTGAGGCATTGTACTACATGACTAGTGAAGACATGATCACAGGTTACATAGGCTCAAAACAGACCAGTCCTAGAAGCGGGACCACGTCCCCAAATATGTAGATGAGGTCTTCCCAAGCTCTCAGGCCAAACCAATAGGAAGTGCCAGCTATCAGACACTGACCAATCCACAAACTTTATTTAAGAGTCGTGTTCAAAATTAAAGGTGTGCAAGAATTATTCCATCATCTGAGAGCTTCTCTCAGAAGAGCTCTAACACCACCGTTTGGGGAACAGATCTGCTCTCCCCAAAATCACTCCCAGAAGCTCCCCTGAACCTCTTGCTGGCTAGTCAGTCTCTTGCTGGCTCAGCCTGGCCTGAGCAACGGAAGTGGTAGACCATGGCAGAAAGGAGCAGAACCGGAAGTTGGGGGCAGTGAAAGCTGTTCCTCCTCCCCGCCTGAGTTCTCTCCCCATCGCCGGAACCCCATGCACCTAGTCAGGTGAGAGATCTCCGCAGAGCCCTACAGTAATTCATTGTCAGTTCCTTTCTACTGAGACAGTAAGATCCTTTATAAGTTATAGCAATGACTCCCTGGTGCTCTTTGATTATAAGTTTCTGAAAATTCTCATTTCCTATGTTTTCTCAGATTTATAGTTGTGTTACACGGAAAGACAATAGTCTTACTTACTTTAGTCTCTGATAGAAATTGTTTCTTAACACAGGAAAGTATCCTCACCTTGACATCATCTGGCGTCTGTCAGCTTCCATTCCTAAAAATGATGCTTTCAATTTTCTCGATTTTAACACTTGAAAATTTTTTCTTGCACCAAGTTTTACTGGACTCATCAGAAACTCACTGTTCCTGGGTGCACTAGAAATTAAAAGTTAGCCTTCACTCCTCCCATAGTAATCTCTCACTGCCTATTTTTGTTTTACACCATGGTAATATTTATATTATATCATAATATTTAAACAAAAAGTGCTTGCTGATTATGAGGAGAAGCTTTCTCTTTTTTAATGTACTAAATTTGTAATATTTAAATATATTTATTGAATATAACACTGATATGTTTTCATTGTAAATAATGGATCAACAAATTCTTAACCTTATCTAGTTTTTATCTTATATGTATTTTAATTCATTTTTTAACTTATATTGATTGTACAAGGTAATGAATAAAATTACACTACCTCCATACATACATACACATACATACATACATACATACATACATACATACATGCATACATGCATAATGTGATTTGTCACATTTCTTCCCCTCTGTTGCCCTCAAGTGCTTCTTCCCTTCTGTATTCCTAATAGTTTCCTTTACTGTAATATGCCCACCATTATCTGTAAAGTATTGATAGTTTATTTATGATAGGTTACTTCACTTAATGAAGTCCAGTTCCATCTCCTTTCCTGTCAATGGCATGGTTTTGTCTTTCTTTACAGCTGGGAAATATTCATTTTATATATAAATGTGTGACTGAGTCTTTGTCTTCATCAGGCTGGGCTGTGAGCATGTCTACAGTAGATCATTTTGATTAATAGTTTATGTAGGAAGATGAAGCCCATTCTGAGAGCAACCAAGCCTGAGCAGTTATCCCTGAGCTTTACAGGAAAGTTAGAGCATGAGCCACAGAGTGAGGAAGCAATGAGGATTCCTCCATTGCCCCCGCCTCCAGGTCTGTCTTGAGTTCTTGCCCCAAATTCTTTTAAAGTCTGTGACCCGGAAGTGTAAACCAAATAAACCTTCTCCTGCACAAGCCGACGTTGATCAGAATATACTCTCACGATAATAGATAAGAAACTAGAAACCATATTTATGTATCCAATAATGGGAACATAGACTGGTTTCACCACTTGACCACTGTGCATAGTGTCATGGTAATTAGAAGAGTCCCGGTATTTCTACAGCAAGCTGATGTTGAATCTTATCACACAAACTCCTGAATAATGACAACAAGACTTATTATTTATTATGGCTTAGGCCTTAGCTGGCTACCTCCCAGCTACCTCATCTTACTTAAATTAACCAACTCTTCTATTTCTCTTCTGCCACTTCTGCCTGTTACCTGTCACTCAGGCTTGGCACTTATTCCTTCTACTTCTATGTCGTGCAGGAGAATCTGCTCCCCCATTCTTTCCCAGAGACCTTCTCTCTGCCTGGAAGTTCTGCCTTACCTCCCTTGCCTTGGTTATTGGTCATCAGATCTTTAGTAAAATAATCAGAAGTTGATGCAGGCGATGATCCATAAAAATCACAATACCAAAGTCCTGCCAATACTCAACTATATAGATCAGCGCAGAAATCAACATTTGAATAATACAAAATAAACCTTTACACAGCACACAGAAAAGGATAATCTCAACAGAGTCCTTCGAATATAAACTCAGAAATGGTAGAGTTGTGTCATATACCTTTATTTTTAATTCTTTGAAACATTACTGAATTGATTTCCATGATGGTTGTGCTAACCTGCATTCTGACCCACAATGAAAGAGTTCCCCATTGACATCCTCACCAACATTTGTTTTTGTTTCCTCATCATAGTCATTCTGACTTAAGGAAGACCTTATTTTATCTTTAATTAGGAGTACTCTGTCGGTTAATATCTAAGGATATAAAAATCTTTATAAACGTGTTGACCATTTGTACTCTATTACCTGAAAGGTATCTGTCTTCATTTGCCCATTTATTGGTTTATTCATTTCTCACTAATTTTTGAGTTGTTTATATCTGCCAAATATTAATGCTATCTGATGACCAGCTAGAAAATATCTTCCATCGGTAGGCTGCATATTCTCTCTGGTTGTTCATTCCCTTGTCACAGAAAGCTTTTTTTAGATTAGATGCAGTCACACTAACTAATCTATTTTATTTTCTTCTGGGCTATTGGAGTCATATTTAAATAGTCATTCCTATGCCTAAACTAATAGTTTCAAGTTTTCTAATGGTTTCCAATGGTTTAAAATTAGGGTCACTGGTTGATTTTATTTTTGTACTGAGCAAGAGTGAGTGATAGAGCTTCATTCTTGTACATATAGCTATTCAGGTTTCCAGCTATACTGGAGAAATATTTTTTGAAGAATCTCTTTTCCAACATGTTTGCAAAAATCATATTGCTTTAGCTGAGAGCACATATTTTTGGCTCACATATTTTTGGCTCACCTTTTCTGTTTTACAGGTCAGGGTGTTCTTGTAACATCATCTTGCTGCATTTTCAATGGCTATTGTTGCATAGGTTGAAGTCATGGATTCCTACATCTACACTATTATTATTTAGGTTAGGACTGCTTTGGCTAATTAGGGTTTTTATATGTCCATATCAATTTCAGTATTATTTTTCTGTTTCTGGAAAAAAATGTCCTTGATGTAGGGCTTTATTGAGTCTAAATTTATTGACTCTCATGTAAAGTTAGCATTGAGAAGACTTAAAATCCCGGTGGGTAGCCATTACTTGCTGGGAAATAAGATAAAGCCCTTTTTTGCTTTATCATAATTATAAAGATTCCCTTGATTTCTCCTTATATTCAGGAAAAAGACAAGTTTTTCATAAATTGACTTTGTATGTAAAATAAAATTTTTACCAATATAGTGTCTATACAATATATTACAACATAGCTTAAAGTACAACCTGGTTGTAATATGACTTAACTATACACCCTGATAACCCTGCAACTGGATCTCAGTCAACTACAGTGCCTTAAATACTGTAGGAAGAGGGCAGTGTTTACTTTTACCGTTTACTATCAAATATTTGCCTATTAATTTGCCTATTATTAAAATAACAACAAGTCTTAGAATATATGAATGACAATCCCTGTCATATTATTGCAAATATTTTTGTTTAATTTTATTTTTATGTATATGAGAGTGGCCATAATATCATAATTATGTCTTTTTCAAATTATTTTAATATAGATTTACTCAGATTCACCAATTTCTTTGCTCAGTCCTTTTTACATCACTTTTTCCTTCCTGTCTCCTCTTGTTCTGTACTTATATGTTAGTTTTTTGCTATTAAATAGCTTGATACAATAACTATTATTTTACTGACAAATAGCTTGTTTTAAGTTTTACCATTAAATAATATAGAAACATGCAGTTCTAGACAGAGGTTTTCTTTCTACAGTGTTTTAAAGATGTCCACATAGTATTCGCTGAATTGTAATGAGCTTGCTATAAAGCTAATAGTCAAGATAATTGCCTTTTTTAGAATCTTTCCCCCCTTATACTAGATTATGATCATAGAGCATAGTCAATTCTGGAAGGCCTACCCATACTACTGAAGGAGATAAGTAACCATTAGTCTCACTCAGATTTAACTACTGAGTGCTATATTTCTGGCTTGCTTGCTAAGAATGGCCTACTGGCATATTAGTGGTATGGATGTCATGGCAGTAATCACCCATTTTCTGACTTGATTTGAAGTGTGCTCTACATGATTAAACCCATACCTGGTGCCATTTCAGGGCCAAGAATCTATGGTTAGATAGGTCATAGGCTGGAGGAGGAAACTTGCTATGAGGGGTCTACTACATACCCCTTGAACATGTACACATAAAAGTAATAAAAACTGTGAGGAATACTGTGAAACCTGACTTCATACCTGTGAAGAGGCCTGTGGTGGAAAAAATACACAAGAAAAATACTGGCAGAATGGAAAGGAAGGGAAGACTTCTCACACTGTTGGTAGAAACATAAATTCATGCGACTGTATAGAAACTGATAAGTCAGTTTTTCAAAGGGTTAAAAGAGAATGTTCATGTGACTGAGCAATCTCAATGCTGGATACTCAGCCAAAGGACATTAGATTAGCTCTTCCTAGAGTGTCTGCACTACAGTGTCCTCTACAGCATTATTTCAGACCCCAACACGTGCCAACAATCTAAGGAAACCTAAGTGTTCCATGGATATGTGTATAAAGGAAAAGCTAAAGGTGAAACACACATATCTACACCACACACACACACACACACACACACACACACACACACACACACACACAAACACCTCCCCCCTAAATACCACAAGGGAAGAAGAGCAAGAGAAAAGGAATAAGAAAGGGGGAAGTGAAGGCGATAATAGATTGAAATATAGACAAGTAGATAGAGGATAGATGGATGGATGGATAGATAGATAGATAGATAGATAGATAGATAGATAGATAGATAGAATTATTCAACCCTAAAAAGAATAAGCTTGTAATTTGCTACAATGTGAATAAATCTGAAGGACAGCATGATAAGTTATATAAGCTAGATACAGAAAGGCAAATACTGTATTATTTTCCTTATGTCATGATGAATCTAGATAACTTCAAGTTGTAGGAGCAGAGTGGAATAGTGTTTGCCAGAGGCGATGGGCTTTGGAAATGAGGAGAAGAGGATCAAAGGATATAAATGTTCAGTAATGAGATGAATAAGTTCTGGGGATGCAGTGCTCAGCCTGGTGGCCATATTAATACCACATGTGTATATTGAGTTGGCTGCGACATTAAGTGTTTTCAGCAGACTAGCAAACACACATGCACACTGCTAACACTGTGAACTGATAGATGATTGACTTCATTATGCAATGTTAACTGTATCTGCAATTTACCACATTGCATGCCTTAAATGCAGTTATGTTCATTAAAAATGTGTATGATTTTCAAAGTTTCTCAAATTTCAACAATAATAGAATAGCTCGCCAGTTTAAGTGACATGTGACATTATGTGAGCCAAAGCCTTCTGAGTCCAGGAGTGGTTTTCCTTGCAAAACTTCACTAAATATGTGAGGCTATACATGTCAAAATGGAATCTAAGTAATATCTGTGATAAGAGATGGTGTCTCTTACCCCTATCCTTTACTGCTTAAACTGAATGGACTTGAAAACTTGTATTCAGCAATATCTATGGCATTTGAGATTTCTGTTCTGAGAAATACTAGATGTGCCAAACTCCATTTTGAAAATTTTATGACATTCTTTAGAAAATACGAAATGTAGTTATATATCCATTCAGTGTTATGTGATAAGTATTTTATTTTGTTATTCTAGTTCTCTCCTTATCTAGTTGGACAATAACTGCTGGAGCCTTGAGATGCTCCTGTTTTTGTATGAAGACATTGTTGAAGGTACTTCTGAGTGTTCTTGTTAAAAATGTGGGAAAGGGCGAGAGAACTTTCTGTTATATTTGCCAATCCTGGAAAGGAAAATAAGACCACAAGAATTTGGGTCTTTCTCCTGTTAAACCTTTGAAGAGCTTAGGCCTAGACAGGTAGCACTTGGTTGGGAATGCTGGTTAAGATAGGAAAACTTTAAAATCATGACTCCCCTGGGCTACAGAATGATCTCAAGATCAGCCTGAGTAACTTAAACAGAAGTTGTCTTAAAATATAAAATAGGAGAAGGCCTGGGATGTAGCTCAGGGCTGGAGCATTAAACTAGCATATGAGAGGCCCTGGATTTAAATCCTCATGTAGAAAAAATAAGAAGTTACACAGCAAACAAACAAGTATGTTAAGATAGCTCTTGTGATTCCTACTAATTTGTAGGGTTTTTAAAACAATTAGAAAAAACAAGTGACTCCAGCTTTTACATGTTGGTATCACAGATGTACATACCACAATCCAGGAACATTTTTCAAATTTTAACTTAATTAGTTCATATTCATAGCAATGACTTCCCATCTACTTGAACACTATTTTTCTGAACTTAGATTCCTTTTCTTCTGAGTTTACAGCCAACCATGGACAGTAAAGAGAAAACTCACATTATACATTTAAAAAGTCATGGAAAAACCAACCAGAGCTTCCAGGGACTAAGCCACTACCCAAAGACTATACATGGACTGACCCTGGGCTACAACCTCATAGGTAGCAATGAATAGCCTAGTAAGAGCACCAGTGGAAGGGGAAGCCCTTAGTCCTGCTAAGACTGAACCCCCAGTGAATGTGATTGTTGGAGGGAGGGCGGTAATGGGGGGAGGGTGGGGAGGGGAACACCCATATAGAAGGGGAGGGGAGGGGTTAGGGGGATGTTTGTCTGGAAACCAGGTAAGGGAATAACACTAGAAATGTAAATAAGAAATACTCAAGTTAATATAGAAAAAAAAAGTCATGGAAATTGGCACAAAGCCCACCAGACACGTAATTAGAAGTGAATAAGATATTCTTGGAGATTTTTTTTGCAAAGTACAAGTTTTAATATTTTAAATCATAATAAAGATAAAACAGAAGTTAGTAAAATTAGGGGTAGTATTGGTTCTGCACAGCCTTTACCTGGGTTCTTATCTTCTGCACTAGTCCCGTCAGGAAGACATTATTTACCTCCCTTGCTGGAACCTTGTGAAGCTTAATTAATGATTGTGAGTTACTCTGATTTCCACAGCTAGAGGGTGTTGGAGAAATGCAAATTATTATTGTTGTTATTTATTATTTATTGTTCTCTGGCCCAGCTGAGTTCTAATCTCTGTAGGCTTACCCCTTGAGGTATGGAGGCTAATTAATAATAAATGCATCTCTGATCCTTCCAAAGAAACCAAAAATGCCCTTAACAGGAAACGTTAAATCGTTCTATGAAACATTTTATTTTGCAAGTCTAGTAGGAAGTGACTGGAAATAAAGTTAATGGTTGTGCCAAGAAATCAACAATGCCATTGATATGGACAGAATATGTTTCAGTTTGAATCACTTAGGATTTTCATTTCTTTTGATGGTTTTTCTCATAAGAGACAGAGCCCCAGGGAAGTGATTACACATTGGTCAATGATTTTTATCACTCATCATTAATTATTAAATGTTTTATACCTTGAATATATACAACAGCAATCATTTTAAAATGTAATCGTCAGGTCATGAATTGAGTCATAAATACCTTTGTAAATAACCAAAAATACACAAGCAATTTATGTGTAAATCCTGGTGCTACAAAGTATTAGGAAATAGAAACAATTTTATTTACTAAAGGCTAAAAAGTCTTTGATGTTTGCTCTCTGTGTGTGTGTGTGTGTGTGTGTGCGTGCGTGTGTGTGTGTGTGTGTGTGTGTGTGTATGTGTGTGTGTATGTGTCTGTGGTTGTCTGTGTGTGTCTATGTGTGAATATGCATATTGAATGTGAAGGCCAAAGATCAATGTCAGTTGTTTTTCTTCTAGCTTTCCATCTTGTTTCTTTTTAAGTCTGGGTCTCTCAGTGAGCCTGGAGTCCATAGATTGGCTAGACTTGTGGGCCAGAGAGACCCCATGATTCTCTTTTCTTTGCCTCCAGTTTTGGGATTTCAGATGCGTACCACTGGAGCTGGTTCTATTTGTGAATGCTGGATATCTGAAATTGGTTTCTGAAGCTTGTGAAGAAACACATACTATAACAATGGAGCCATCCACACTAATGTAGCATGTTAGGCATATGCATATATAAATGACTCAAAGGTTATATCAAGGGGGCGTTGTCTTCTACATCAACTTAACAAATGGTCAGATTTCTATGGGAAAAAATGATGGAGAAGTGGGGAGGGTGAAAGAAATATATGGAGTAGATGTTCCACATATAGCTATCCAGCAACAGTCTTTAATTGGGTCACAAATTCTAAAGCTCCATTCTGTTCTCTGAGGAACTTGAGTTGTAGAATGCTATGTGAGGAGGCTGTAAGGTCCCTCAGGTCATCCAGGATAGAACAGTAATAATTGGTGCTTGCCGAAGGTGAGAACAGCTATTTCTCTCAAACTGAGTTTGAGCATTTTGCTGCTAAAAGTCTTTTCCTCTGTGATAAAAATACCCCAAGGAACAAACAAAATATCAAAGATCCCATGGGTTTAATAATTCATCAGTTATTGACTATATCAGTATCTTAAAAGTATTGCTTATCATTTGTCCATGGCCAGGTTTGAATGCAGAGTGGAGCAAAGCATAAATCATATATGTGTCAGTTGCTGCTTGTGACTTTAGTGTTCTAATCCCACAGTTATGGAATATAACCCACAGCCTAGCCTCTGACTCAGTCTTGCCTGGGACTTTTCTACTTTCTTTTTTTTTTTTTTGAGTGATCACTTTCAAATATAATCTCAGGAGTTATAAGCTTAAAGAACTGTGTCTTCGTCTTCAGTTATTGCATGGATCTCCATAGACTTTATTTGTCAAAATATTTGTCTCCTTCAAATCAGCATGCTGATGAGGAAACCATCAGGGAGGTAAGGTTATCAAACCTTATATGACAAGACTCCATGGCAATCTGATCATATTAGGCTAGAGTACCATCAGAACATCGTATCAGACTAGAGTGCCACCATGACCAAGAACACCACAGTAACATTCTGATCAGGATCTGGCTAGAGTACAACAGAGACATTATGTCAGTTTTACATTGGAGTACTGCCATGACCGCATGATCAGCATCAGGTTAGAGTATCAGCATTACAATAAAGTACCACCATGCCCTTCATGATCAGCACCACCCACGGATAACAACAGTGCCATACATTTGATGCTTTGCTGACAAAACAAAAACAATACAAAAACCAACAAAAAACCCTACTATTATCCAAACTCCTCTCCTTTTCCTTCTTATTCCCTTATTTTTATTTATCAGATTTAACAGAAAAGGATCAGCATAGGAGATTTATTTTTAGAACAATGTATACTGTTTGTGATACTATCTATACTCAAATTGCATGCTAGTTGTTTTCATATGGGTCTTCTTTCTTTCAGTAACTGGGTTGCCAGGGACTGGGCAGGAAGACAACGTACCAACCTAGCAGTCAATCAATATAAACTACACGTGGAGAGAAGTCTGCCTCCCACACTCTCTTCAGTGTCTAATAGATTCTATGCCAAGGTAAGTCTTACAGTAGCTTAAGCCAATCAGTCACTCTTAGTGAGTCTTCTTTTTTCTTCATGCTCTCACCATCCTGAACCCTGGCTGTATTCTATGTATCTCGCACCTCTGTCCACATGTGGACATGTTTGTCATGAACAGCGCACTTTGAAAGCATGGTAGTGAATCAGAGGAGTGATTTCTACTGATATTTTCTGCTGACTCTCCATAGTGGTACCTAGCTAGAAGTATAAATGTAACTTTTATTTTCTAGATGTAATTGTCACTTTGGAGGCTTTCTGTTGAATAAGCTCACCCTTTTTAGTTCTTTCTGAGCTCTGACTGGATGGGTCAGTTCACTGAAACTCTTCTCCAAGCTGACTGATTCAAATTGTCTTCTCTCAACTTCTGACTGAGTTGCTTGCAGTATGTTCTAATCTTCTGACTCCTTCTTATTCTCTGACATGTTCCGTCTTTACATGTGATTTCTTTCTGTAAAACTGTTCCATACATATACAGCCACCAAACTAGATAAGATGGATGAAGCAAAGAAGTGCAGGCCGACAGGAACTGGATGTAGATCTCTCCTGAGAGACACAGCCAGAATATGGCAAATACATAGGCAAATGCCAGCAGCAAACCACTGAACTGAGAACAGGACTTCCGTTGAAGGAATCAGAGAAAGGACTGAAAGAGCTTGAAGGGGCTTGAGACCCCATATGAACAACAATGCCAAGCAACCAGAGCTTCCAGGGACTAAGCCACTACCCAGAGACTATACATGGACTGACCCTGGGCTCCAACTGCATAGGTAGCAATGAATAGCCTAGTAAGGGCACCAGTGGAAGGGGAAGCCCTGGGTCCTGCCAAGACTGAACCCCCAGTGAACGGGATTGTTGCGGGGAGGGTGGTAATGGGAGGAGGATGGGGAGGGGAACACCCATATAGAATGAGAGGGGGAGGGGTTAGGGGGATGTTTGCCTGGAAACCAGGAAAGGTAATAACAATTGAAATATAAATAAGAAATACCCAATTTAATAAAGATGGAGAGAAAAAAAACTGTCCCAGTAAAACTATTGCCTTGCCCTCCTTAGTTTGTTTTTTGCCCCTCCACCCTGCTCTCTCAAGTCTCCTTTCTCTTGTGCTGTTATCATGAAGGTTGGGGGTGTCCTATCTTTGACTCATTCTGTCAAATCTTTCTCTGATTTGTCACTTTGTCTGCCTCTCAATTGGATGTCACATTCAAACATGGCTGCTTCCTTCTACAAACTAACTGAACTTTCATTGTTTGGGGTTAAAGTTGTGTACAAAGGGCATGTCAGTATTTCAGGCACAGAGATTAAAACTGTGTCATTCTAGCCAGATCGAATAAACTTAGAAAGTCTTTGGATATGATCACTTGCCAGAGCAGCCCTCCTGCTGGATTAAAATTCACCTACACAGAAACATTCTATTCACACACAACTCTAAAGCTTCTTAAAACTGAAAGAAAAAATTACTGGTAATACACCTATGTTTTGAACCTATACCACAAACAAATAAGGCTGTACTTTAACCCTTTTACTGTTATTCTATTAAGGATGTTGATTTGTGTCAATAACTGCTTCTTGCCGCAATTCCTCATCTGTACCTTCAGATAGTTGTCAAGACTAAATGAACTAATTCAGGTAAGAGATTAATGTAGTGGGACTGGAAAGATTGCTCAAAGTTTAACAGCAGTGGCTACTTTTCCACAAGATCTAGGTTTTATGCCAATCACCCATATGGTCATGCATAACTATCTGTAACTTCAGCTCCTGATGATCTTACTTCCTCTTCTAGCCTTCATGTGCACATATGGTGGCATATACTAACAGTGACATACATACACTCCAATATTTTTTAAGGTGTGATTAGGGTGTTTCACAGCATGTGAGCTGCACCAGGAAGTGCTAAATACAACAGTCCTGACGTTTCTCCGAGAATACCAAATAATCATACTAACTTTTATTAATATTGTTTGCTAAAATAGTCTTTCTAATGTAATTTTTTCTTGTTTCAGTTTATTAAACTCTTTCACTCCAACTTATTAACTGCCTCATTAAAGGTTCTTTTCATTTTGGATAATAAAATAGAAATTTAATATTTACTTCAAAGTGGTGGTTGTATGTTTAATGCTTCTACTTTATTTATAGACAAAATGTAAAAGTAGAAATAGTCTAATAATCTGTACTATACTGGTGAGACAGTTCTTGCTTATAAACTTGAACTGATTTTTGGAATCCACTTGATGATAGAACAAATAAACAGCCTTCACAGAGCTGACCTCAGACTTCCCCATGTGTACTGTCGCAAGTGTGCTCCTGTCCAGTCATAAATTTGCATAAATTAAAGGAAATAATCTGATTAATGAGCTGCATCTGTTACATGCAGAAAATGCACAGAATTTCTGTAAGATGTATGACAAAGATCTACAAAGGTGACAAAGTCTTTTCTTAGTGGATCTCTACAGGGAGCACATCTGGAATTCTGAATCACACTTCCACTTATCTTAAACGCTATCTATGTAAAAATTTTAAATCCATATGAGCATAGATGTCAGACAGACATGTAGGACTCTTTCAGCAAAGTTGTAAGCAATCTTACTACTGGGGTAGTATTATCAAATCAAATCACAATTAAAAAAAATACTTGCCACCATGTTGTATAACTCTAAAGAAACACTTGGTCTAACTAATGTCTCAGAAGAGATGGACAATAGTGTGGATTGCAAGACTCTTCCAAGCCCTAACCTGGATAGATGACGGTTCTGAGTGATGGTTGCAAGGTTGCTGATGCTATGGGATATTCAGTATAGTAGTTTGTTTCTTTATCCCTGGAGAGCTGTTCTTTTGGTAGAATTCTACAGGGACCTGTGCTTCGGAAAGGTAGTGTTCTATTTACAGGAGGTAATTCTTATCAAGGGACTTCTGCTGTGGGCATTTTGGAAACAAGATCTCTTCCTTCCAGCAAACATCATTAGGCATTTTACCCAGAGGTCCTATGGGCAGGAAAATGAGGACAGGCTACCTACCTTCTTCTTTTGGATGTTGCTACAGCAACACTAATGAATCCATTGTTTTCTGGTTGAAGCAACTGTTTCTCTCTTTCAGTAACTTTTTAAAAAATTTTTTACTTCATTGTAATTTTTTACACTCCAGATTTTATCCCTCTTCTGGTCCACGCTCTAACTGTTTCCCATCATACACCTTCTCCCTACCCCTACCCCGTTGTATCCAAGAAGATATTTCCACACTACCCACCCCTTACCAGATCTCTAAACTTCCTGGGCTTCCAGTCTCCTCTTGAGAGTTAGCCGCATCTTCTCTGACTGAACCCAGATCTGGCATTCTTCTGCTGTATATCATATGCTGCCTGGTTGGTGGTTCAGTGAGAGATTTCTCTGGGGTTTATGTTAGTTGAGACTACTAGTCGTCCTACATGAGTGCCTTTCTCCTCAGCTTCTTTCAACTTTTCCCTACTTCAACCACAGGGGTCAGCAGCTTCTGTACATTGGTTGGGTGAACATATCTGCATCTGACTCTTTCAGCTGCTTGTTGGGTCTAGAGGAGGGGGGATATGATAGTTCCCCTTTGAGACACTCCATAGCCTCAGTTATAGTGTCAGACCTTGGGGACTCCCCTTGAGTTGGATCCCACTTTGGACATGTTGCTGAACCTTCTTTTTCTCAGGCTCTTACACATTTTTGTCCCTGCAGTTCTTTCAGAGTTTTGCTGTGGGACGGCAACCCCATCCTTCACTTGATGTCCTGTCTTTTTGCTGGAGGTGGGCTCTACAAGTTCCCTCTACCCACTCTAGGGATTTTACCTAAGGTCTCTCAACTCCCAAGTCTCTGGCACATTCTGGAGTCCCTGCTACCCCTATCTCCTACTTCCTGAGGTTGCCTGTTTCCATTCTTTCTCCTAGTACTAAGTGCTTCAGTCCTCTTTCCCAATCCAATACCTGATCATGTTTCCCTCTTGCCCTCCCTGTCCCCTTTCCCACCCAGATTCCTCCCTCTCTCCCCACATTGTGACTGATTTCTTCTCCCTCCCATGTGAGATTGTGGCATCCTCACTTGGGCCCTTAGGATTGTTGAACTTTTGAGTTCTGTTAACTGTATCTTGGGTACTCTAATTTTTTTTTTTGCCTAATATCCACTTATTAGTGAGTACATGCCATGCATGTTTTTTTTGTGTCTGAGTTACCTTACTCAGGATGATATTTTCTTTTCTTTTTTCTTTCTTTTATTGGATATTTTTTAATTTATATTTCAAATGTTATTCCCTTTCCCAGTTTCCCAGACATAAGTCCCCATCCCGTCTCCCTCCCCTTCTCCTATAAGGGTGTACCTATCCCCAACCATGGCCCCTTCCCTATCAGGCTCCTGGCAGCATGTACTTCTTGGCTTCAGCAATATTGTCTGGGTTTGGTGGCTGTATATAAATGGACTGAATAGCCTTTCATTCAGTCTTTGCTCTAAACTTTTTCTATTTGCTACTTTGAATGTTTTTGTTCCCCTTCTAAGAAGGATTAAAGCATCTGTACCTTGGTCATCCTTCTTCTTGAACTTCATGTGGTCTGTGAATTGTATCTTGGGTAATCTGAGCTTTTGGGCTAATATCCAGTTATCAGTGAGTACATACCATGTGTGCTTTTCTGTGACTGGGTTACCTCATTCAGGATGAAACTTTCTAGTTCCATCTATTTACCTAAGAATTTCATGAAGTCTTTGTTTTTAATAGCTGAGTAGTACTCCATTGTGTAAATGTACCACATTTTCTGTATCCATTCCTCTGTTGAAGGACATCTTGGTTCTTTCCAGCTTCTGGCTATTGTAAATAAGGCTGCTATGAACATAGTAGAGCATGTGTCCTTGTTATATGTTTGAACATGTTTTGGGTATATGTCCAGGAGTGGTACAGCTGGGTCCTCAGGTAATACCATGCCCAGTTTTCTGAGGAACCTCCAGTCTGATTTCCAGCTTGCAATCCCACCAACAGTAGAGGAGTGTTCCTCTTTCACCACATCCTCGACAGCATTTGTTGTCACTTGAGTTTTTGATCTTAGCCATTCTCACTGGTGTGAGGTGGAATCTCATGGTTGTTTTGATTTGCATTTCCCTGATGACTAAGGATGTTGAACATTTCTTTATGTGCTTCTCAGCCATTCGATATTTCTGTTGAGAATTCTTTGTTTAGCTCTGTAGCCCATTTTCTAATAGGGTTATTTGATTCTCTGGAGTCTTAAAAGGTGACTCTCTTAATGTACCTATATTTACAGTGCTATATCATATTGTATAAGAAAAAACTGCCATGATTGTTAAGAGGTTCTAAAGCAATGGGAAAAAATGGGATTGAAGTTGTAGAAACTTTGCTGGTCTTGACATTTAAAAGCCTTCAAACACCCGCCCTCTCTGGGAGGGATTGCCTCATGGTTGGCCACTCAAAGAGTACGCTCATGATTCAGGATTGTATCACACTCTTGGCAGTACAGGAAATGTACAGAGGTGTTAGCAAAGTAAGAAGAGGGACAGAACTATTATTAAGAAAACAAAAATATAAATAAACTGACTTCCTCCAAATTACTCATACAAAGCTGATGCAAAAATGAAAAATGCCTGTTGGTTTGTATACATTCTCATCTCCAAGTCTCCCCTAGACTTTGATCATCTCCAACATTATCAAGTGGCACAATAAAATTATACATTTGATTTCCAAATAAACCCACATATCATTGTCACTTCTATGTACACTTTGCCTTGATAGACTTTTATTGGCAACCCATGCTGCGACTCTTAGAATATCTTCGCCTACTGAAAACCCCTGATGAGTATAAGTACCGTTTAAACAGACTAGTTCACATAAGTCAAAGAAGGTACTCACAGACTTTGAGCTGTTCCCTAAAGAGTGAAGTAACATCCAGGATAATGAGTAATATTAAAGTTTTAAGAATGGAGAGAACATTTTCAATCAGGGGGAAATTGCCATCGCAATATCCTAAAGATGTTTAATATTTAAGTAAGATCATTTTAAGGTCTAATGAACTGTTTGCAAAACTTAATTGAATCACAATTTTCTTTTAGGAAAATAATTCCCTTTCAAATATACATTATCATCAATTGTGTAATAGTCCTAAAGTTAAGTTTTATTTTAAAAAAATTCAACCTTCTGTAATGATTATAAAGGGCTTGAGAGAAGGATCGACAGTTAAGAGAGCATACTGCTCTTGTAGAGGTGAGAAATCAATTCCCAGCACAAAGTTCAGCTGACTGTACTCTCTCAACGATACTTTCTTCTGCCCTCCATGGGCACTAGACTCATGTGAATTGTACATAAACACAAACCCACAAAATGCACACAAGGAAAAAAAATAAAAACAGGAGCTGGAGTGATGGCTCAGGGTAAAAGTTATCTGCTGTTTTTGAGGAAGACTTGGTTAGGTTCCCAACATCCAAATGATGACTCTTTAGTCTCTGCCATGCTAGTTCTAAGGGATCTGATGTACTCTCCCTGTGATCTATGGAAACCAGATACATAAATAAAGTGCTTACGTACATGAAGGCAAAAGACTCATGCACATAAAATAAGTAGATCTAATTTTAAAAATAAAATCTTTAAATCTATTTTAAGATAGTCATAGGTAGCTAAGAAAACCTGCATGGAGTTGTCTGAACAGGTCTGTGATGGTTCTGCAGAGTCCAGAGAAGGACCAAAGTATGGAAATTGTTTTGGTAGTCCAATATTGATCAAAGATCAGAGATACTGGTTAGCCTTTCTATCAATTCAGAAATATCTTAACTTGGAATGCAAATTGAGAATTTACACTTATGTTCAATCCCATAAGCTAAATCAAACTTGCCAGTATTAATAAAATTATTTAATACTGGTATTAAATTAAGCACACTCATAATTTATTCATATATAAAATGTAACTGATTATTTAGTAAGTACCTCATAAGAAAGTAGGGCTATATTTAATTTATGTGCCATTGTTAAAGCTATATAAGGGTCTTCATAGTTTCAAGATGTGCTTTGGTCATTTTAGGTATGTATGTATGAACACATTCTATGAAATTTTCTGTTGTTACAGTTGAATTGGATTTTATTAATAAATGTTCTTTTGCAAACTGCTTTTCTAAACATATTCAATGTTTGGAATGTGAAAGGCACTAATAAAAGATTGAATAAAATCATGGGGTCCACTTATGTCTCAACGTCCTCTGCAAGGAGAATTAAGAGCTTCTGTAGTAGGTGCTTTGGAACTGTATATTCAGGATTTCTGGGCTCTGTTTTCTGGACTATGGGCATGCTAACTGCTTAGAAGGAAGAGTTTGAGGCAGTTTTAAAACTTGTTTTCAGGGGTTGGGGATTTAGCTCAGTGGTAGAGCGCTTGCCTGGGAAGCAGAAAGTCCTGGGTTCAGTCCCCAGCTCCGAAAAAAAGAACCAAACAAAACAAAACAAAACAAAAAAACAAACAAACAAAAAAACTTGTTTTCAGTAACTTGTATAACCGATAAAACATGACACTATTGCAGTTTATTTAGAGACTCTATATAACATAATCCTCTGTTTCAACAATAAATAATGTTGAATTTTTATATTTATACTTAATTATAATTTGTGTTTATATGCTTTTCCATCTATCATCATATTTAGTATCCTCCTCCATGAGACATATTTAGTATCCTCAATTTGTACTGGTCATTATAAGAAGAACAGCCTTCAAAGTATTTTCAATATTCTAGAATAATATAAGAAGACAAAAAAATGGGTTTATTTGAATCATGGATCAGAGATTAATACACAGTGTTTAGTCATAATATTTTTGTGATAATAAAAGGTATAATCTTGAAGCTATTTTAAATTTCCCATACTATTATCGAGCAATGTAGAAGTTTGTTTTTGTAAATTCTTGTTGAATATCCACTGTGTACTAAGCAATGTGATAGGCCCTGGGAATTTAGCACAAAATAAAATAAAATTTCCGATCTCTTGAAATTGTGTTCCTCTACATAGTGGTAAGAAAAGACTGAGAAACTTAAGAGTCTGATGAAAAAAATGTTGAAGAAAAAATTAAGCCAGGAGCAGGGTAGGAGAATGAGAATGGAAAAGTAGAGCGAGGCAAGGACAGAAGATCAAGGCACAGTGGGGATGTGGAAATGAGCTGGGAGTCACAAAATGGCATCTCACGCAGAAGAAAATGAAGCATCTGATGCAGGAGTGAGCTTGGTATGTTTGGAGCATAGAAAAATGAGAAAATGAGAGAAAAAAACCAGATGCAATTTTGCAGTCAGCCTTTATAAGATTTTAGCTTTTATTCCCACGAGACTCTAACATTAAACTTTGAGTGAAATACTAGGAGGCACAGTGAGGAACTAAGCTTTGTAGCTTTGCAACTTATCATATCCTGAGGTAGAAATAAAAATTTCACCCAGATTTTGAATGCTGTTATCTGGGTTACCTGTCATTTCCTCCTCTTTCCTCTATTTCTTATCTTTTCCTTGTTTCTTTTTTTGAGTGTTGGATGAGCAATGTTATTCAGAGGTGTAAGGACAGGGAGATGGCCATGATCGAAGGCTCTTAGCCAGTGACAATCTTTCTGGCCTCTTCACTAAACAAAAGTAGCTTGTTTTCCATGTCCCTTCTTGAATCTGTTTTCTCCATGCATCACAGAGTAGATAGGATAATCTAGCATACTCCCAACTTGTACATTTATTACAGCCAAGAGAGTCTGAAAGGAGAGGTGGTCTGCTAGAATCTACACCAACCTCCTTCATAAGACTCCTGTGACCTAGGTAGGGTCATTTGGTTTGTTCAGTAATAGGAAACCTGGGCCAGTTAAGAAAAATAGTCTCATTCAAATTATACGGAATAGGATTTAGGTGATCCTAAACAAAGACATGGTTTTCTGAGGGCAGCTGAGTTCTACCAGCTTTTCCTAAGCATGGAAGGTTACATCCTACCTCTAAGCCCCAGTCTTCTCATTAGTACATTGGAGGAAAAATGTGGACCTCATGGAGTTTGCTAACGAGCTAAAAAGTATTAACAAAGCGATTCTTCTAAATGGCCACTCCTAATGGCTGATGCCTTAGAAAAGTTTGAAATATATCACACAATGCTCATTAGGGAAGGCTCAAGCTTCCAATTATATTGGAGAGTGACATTCTTTCCCAGAAAATATGGTATCTCAAAAATGGAAAGTTCTAGAGGAAGCTGAGAAGCTGATCAAAAAGACCCCATTAACTCATAGGCATCTGGTCTGAATTACCAAGAGGACGAAGACAGTTTTCAAGCTGGAATTCACCACTACAATGTAACAGTGGAGTAGACACCTGCTTGGTTACAGCATCTGCCTTTTGTCACTTAAGCAAAAGTTCCAGGCCCAGGCAGGATAATTCTTAATGGTTTTGTTCCTGTACTATCATACTGTCTGAATAGTTAGGGCCCAAAATTAAAGGCAAAGGATAAAGGAACAAATACAAGAACTGTTAATTCCCTTCTTCGGATCTCATCTTTCTTTTCTATCAGAATTGGACTAAAATGTTCCTGAAGGTCTTTGCAGAGTTTGATTCTCTCCCTGAAAAAGTGCTAGACTTAAACTCTATTCTGCTGTAAAACCTAAAGAGATGGCATGAGAGCAAATACATTCACTTCTCTGACGTTTGCCAATGAATTATCACAGGAACCTTTTAATTCTGTATCCTGTGAAGAGAGGCAAGTGCTATTGTGGGCCATAGGAGAAGGAAAAATGTCCAACTTTCAGAACTCAAATACACACCCAAAGCATTTTGCTTTAATACTTCATACCTGGCTTCCAACTCAGGTGACAGAAAGCAATTTGCAGCTAAGTGGCGAACGCCTGAACACTGGTGACTTGCTTTCACGCCTGGACCTGTGGAGCCCTACTTAAATATCCCATCATGCAAGGTGCCCTACCCGCTCTGCTTTTCTTGGAATGTCATCTCTTTGGAGATTTTTGCCTGGCTTTCTATTCCAATCACTGCACTAAGCCCAAAGCAATGAATCTTCTCTTTCCTTCCTTTCTTTTTCCAACCACTGCCTATGATGAACATGGAAAACAAGTAAAAAAAATCAAGCTTCTTATAATTTTTTTTAATGCTACACTGTGTTAGCATACTTAGTAAAAACAGAAAGGTCTTCAATACGCACAGCTGATCAGTATGTAACAATAAAATAGAATTAAAATAGACTTGGGTAAAACATTTGTCCCATATTCTATGCATTATATGAAGGAAGAAACTTAAAGTGTCTGGAAACTCTGGATAGATGACTCAGATCTCGAGTGAATAAAGTTAAAAAAGAAAGACATTATCTATCCATGACCACTGAATAGTGGAAGTTCATTAACTCAGATCCCGTGAATCTCTCTAAAGTTTATATAAAGATTGGATGTATTTACTGATCAATTTTATTCCCATGAATGTACTTTATAAAGCAATGATGAAATCTCCAATTTCAATAAATTCCTTGCATCAAACTTATTAAGAAGGGATGTGTAAATAGATGTTAAGTAGAATAAATATGGTAAGGGTAAAACACAAATGAAGCCAACATTAAGATTTACTCTTCTAGCATTGTTTAAGCAGAGGATGCATTATTACTACCAGAATAAACATGTTAAGGAACAGACATCTGGGCCCAAGTTGCTGTGTTTACCTGAAACAATGTCCACATTATTAATCCCACTTGCCACTGACTCTCCGCCTTGGTAACTACCTTTCTAGTCTCTGGTTCTCAGTTGGAGGATTTGGATTCTATATATGGTCAAGAACATGACTGGTTTCCTTATCTACCATGTTTTTTATGTCGATCTCTGGTTTTTGCAAATGAGCTACCTGTTCTTTTCAAAGATGGATGCTATTTTCCTCTTTACGTAGACGTCTGTATCTGCTCGTCATTGGTAGACATTTCAGATTTTGCCCTATATAACTGATGCTTCAGTGAACAATGTGAATATCTCTTAGAATTCCTGTTGTGGTGAAAATCCATGACCAACACAAGTTGGGAGTGTGTTGGGGGGGGTGTGGGGGCAGTATTTGGCTTTCCATATTCCATATAGTTCATTGATGGAGGTCAAGGCCAGAACTCAAATAGGGCAGGGATTTGGTGGCAGGAAATGATGGGGACGCCAGGGAAGAATATTGCTTATTGACTTACTCAGTGTATTTTCTTAGCACACCCAGGTGTGGTCCTCCTACCTATCACTCATCAAGAAAAGTCCCTGTAGGTTTTCCTTCAGCCCATTCTTATGAAAAGAATTTCTCAACTGAAGCCCTTCCTCTCCTATAGGCTTATGCCATAAACTAGCCAAGACAACCTCTTTGAGAAAATCAGTTGAGTTTTTAATGTATTCCAAAGTATGTATCACTTCAGAAGCATATGGCAGTATTGTTTAATTGTGAGGTTCTTGCATATTAATTTCCATAATTGTTATACTAGCTTTTTAACTTCACTTAATAGTGTTTCTGTAGATCATTGACAAACTTTTATTCATTATGACAGGTGTGAAGCTATGTATTGTTGTAGATTTAATATTCAGCACAACTAGTGGTGTTTAGTATTATTCTATAAAACTATTAGGTATTTGTATGCATTGTTTTTAAAAAAAATCTATCTTCCTCTTTTAGTTAAGGTATTTTTTTTGTTGCTATTATCTGTGTTGCTTACTTCTTGGGATTAACTGTTATCATAAATTTTGATGTACAAATATTTTCTTCTGTTCAGACGGCTCTAGGTTCTCTCTTCAGCATATGGACATGACATGCATCTTTTCTTATTAACATTTAACTTGACTTTTGTATATTTAAATTATCTTTAAGAGGGTTGGTGATTTAGCTCAGTGGTAGAGCGCTTGCCTAGAAAGTGCAAGGCCCTAGGTTCAGTCCTCAGCTCCGAAAAAAAGAAAGGAAAAAAATTATCTTTAAAAATGTAAACAAAGTGTAAGAAACTTTTAAAACATGTACCAACATCAGTGTGAGAAAAATAAAATTGCAGGATACAATTGCAAAAGAAACTTATAGACACTTCTCCAATTATAATAAAATGAAATAGTAGCCATAATTGGGAAAATGAAAACATTAGAAAACTTTTATCTAGAATAAGAAAAAATATTCAATACAGGAAAGTATTTTTGGATCAGTAGAAATAGCCCCAATGGAACATCAGAAACACAAATTCCCATCAATGAATGGAGTTTCTATGTATTTACTACTGTTAAGATCACTTAGACTACTAAGAGTTAGTTAATATTGAAAGTAATCAGAATTCATTCTGGCAAGATCTATGCAACTAGACAATATCAGATACTTTTTAAAATTTTTAAAAATTGTATTTATATATATATATAATATTGTAGGAAAATTGATCTATCATGCTAAGCTCCTTGTGACTTTTCCTGTTGTCCTGGTGACTTCAGGCAAATTCATGCACTAGGACATTCCTATTTTTCAGGTTATTGCACATTAAGACACATCAACAGACAGATAGGTAATATCCTTCAAATTTCTGATTGACCATAATGCAAGTTGCTTCATTAACTCAGAAAACAGCCTTCAGTTTTAAACAGTTGCTCAGTTATTTCCTGATGATGGCCTCCCTCGAGAGCATTTATTTTCAAATGACTAAATTCAGAGCTCAACCTAAAGATTAACGTAGCTATAAAATCATTAACATAACTCAGTACAGATGACGAGCCTCCCCACCTTTGCGTTGTCCAGAAAAGAATGTCTTTGTTTCAAACTAAGCCCAATTTAGTCTGAAATGTGCAGATATTTTACAGTCCACCAGTTCATAAATTTCACCATGGTTATTACCACACCTTTGGGAAGTTTGGAAAACTGGTATTTTCACAATAGCAGATTGACCTTGGAATAATTTTTGTAAAATAGTTTCATTATGCACCATCTATAACCCAGTATTAAGTTTGAAACACTGCAGAATTTCTCAATGTTCGTAAGTCACAAGATTGATGCATTTATCTTTCCAAATTACCAAGAGCAAAATGTATCAATATTTGCCATAAATCAACTGAGTTTGGATACAGGAAGTTCAAAGAAAACAATCTTACTCATTTTTCTCTTACGTTTGTGAAAAAGGGCGTGGTTTTTCTGGAAATTGAATTATGAAGTAGTTAATGTCTGTGGCAATAACTGCAACATATTATTAAGTTTGGGCAAGTTTTCACGAATATTTCTTTTCTTTCTTTTTTGTTATTTTTTCCTACCATACTAGAAGATTCAAGAGAAAGATTTTTATTAAAATCCTCTGCTTGGGTATTCAGTTTGGCAATGAGCAGGATAATGTCCTTTCTCTTCCCTGTTGGTTATGTGAGCTCTGCAAGTTTCAAGCTGGGCTTGGTATTTAAGTAACAATTTGACTTTTCTTACATTCACTTTCCTAGAGTTATTTCTTCTTGACAGGGAGTAAAACAAAGCAAGGTCACTGAGGCATAAATTATGGCTTACCCCCACCCCTATCTTTTCACCCTATGTTCAAACATTTATAGTTGCAGTCTCTAACCTGGCCTCACTTAGGCAAGCATCTGAATCTAGGTAGCAATGCAGAAGAAGCAACAGGAAGGCATGAACAGAGACACCCCCAGGGCTTTTGTCGCTGTAATAAGGGGCACTCTGAAGGGCATGAACGAGTCCATCTTGTCCCGATACAAGGTCGATGCCTCTGCGCCATCGCGGCGAGGCATTCATCTTTAGTTGCACTTGGCTTTGCTGCCTTGTCGCACGATGCTGATTTATTTCTAGGCAACCTTGTCATGAACATGAAGAATGTATTTGGTCCCTTGAAAAATGCGACTAGTTTTTCCCACAGTTCCTCTTACAGGGTAAGCCTGCAGAGTCTGTGACCTTGCTCTGTGTTACTCCATGACACTGGGTAGTAACTATAAGGAAGGGAATATACTTCGTCCTTACTGATATAATTCATTTAAACTATCCCATGATATAAAAAGGGCTCCTGCGTGCTCCCGATTGCTCCAGGCATCACAAAAATGTGGGCTTAATGGGGATTGTGTACTAGGCCATAGACACAAGTTGATTTTTTTTAACATTTAAGCATTTAGATATCAAGTACAGTAAACTGTATGTTTGTTATAGACATATTAATAATCTACATTTTCAGGCATATTCCATCATAAAGTCTCTGTTAAAACCATTTTCCTTGTCATGCATCTCAGATTAAGAAAGATGATTAGTAAATATTGTCTGTTCTTGATTCCAGTAACTTATTTCCATGAAAACAAACAAACGCACACCTTTCAAATGCCCACTTCTCTGAAAGTGACGGAATGATCTTAGCTGCTGAGGAAGGTCAGTTTGGCCCACCGAGGCTGCTTAGATTTCACCTCTCTGCAGCTAAACGGAGTGGAAAAGGAGGACGCCAAAGCTCTTTGTGATCTGAGAAAGGCTGGAGGCCTCTGTGTTTCCAGAAGAATCTGGCTGGGCAATTCACTCCATGTTCATTTCCACAGGGAAATTAGATGTCCCTCTGCTGAGAACGTCCTGCTGACTCACACTCTTCATTGAATGCACCGGACTCTCTGCCCCTACACCGCACATATCTGTAGGTATCTACTGCATTTGTATTCACTTTACCATCTTTTATTAGAAAAAATTGCACCAGAATGAGGCATTTAACTCACTTGTAAACTTGTACTGGGTCGCCTTGTCCAGCCTCGATGTGATTGTATGTGCCTAATCTTGTTGTATAGCTTGTCATGCTGTATTTGTATGCTGTCCCTGCTCTTCTAGGGGGTGGAGTGTATTTAAGGGAGAGAGGAGGTGTGTTCCAGGGGTACTGGGAGAGAGGGAGGTGAAGAACGGAAAACTGCAGTCTGCATGTAATATATGAGAGAAGAATAAAAAAATTAAAAACAAAACCAATAGATCAAAATTCCAAGGCAAGTCAGCTATATTTATCTGAAATTAACTTCAATAGCTTATTAAAGCTGTGCTTTGTATTTATTTTCTATTCAGTTCTTTATTTTACTACCTGGAAGAAACGTGTCAGTTAGATGTTTCTGTACCTAAGTCAGGCTCAGATCATTTAAATGTATCTCCTGGACCAGTGAGCAATATACAGTAATGGAAACCATGATGCTGAATTTTCTGTAAATTTAGATCTCAAGAAATAATAGCAATAAAATAGATACTATAATAAAAGGGAAGGGCAGGGCTTAGATTGACGTTTTGTGTGAAAACAATGAAAAATTCTAAAATATCATTCCCTCCATTTTATAACTGACCAAAACTCACATCAATTACTGAATGGACTTCTTTTTATTTCTTATTTAGTTTAACAGGGGAAATAAAAATCAAGAAAACATACTATGTATGTCGTGGGTTTAAATGATAAAATAACTAGTTTATGATACTTTTTGTAAATAACATTTTAAATTTTGTTTTCTACAAAGAAGTAATGGCGAAATTATGTCAGAAAGTACAAATTTTTGTACTTAAGTGTGGCATATTTAAAAAAACCATGCTCTGAGTTGAATCTAAATGTTTAAAGATAAGGAAGCAATGATTATGTGATTTTCTCTCACATGACAATTGATACTCGCTTTAAGTAAGTGAACTTTAAGGTGCTGAGCAGTATGGCTGGCTGGCTCTTGCCACAACAAGAAAAAAATACTATTTTTTAATCAGATAAAGTTGATTGTTTTCCATTAGTCTTTTAATCCAAAACAAGGCCACCTACACTTGCATAGAACTTACTAATTCAATAAGACGACTTATTCTTAAACCATCACTTTATAAAAACATATTTATAATCTGTTAAGTGCAATTGATACGTTCGTACTAGTATAATTTTTAAGAGTAACAGATAGGTGTAAGTTCATTTTACAAAACTGTGATTTTCTTAGCTATCCATTGAATTTGCTTTTTGTAAAATTTTACAATGTATTTTTACTTGCAAACATGTATCTTCATGACCAATTAAATATGAGTCAGCCAAACCCTTAGACATTAGTTAATAACAGTTTTCAAGCTTTCTAGCTGTATGGATTTTGTTTTGGAGTTTTATAATTAATGTAGAATTATCAAAACTCATTTAATTATAAAAAGAACTTTTACTTGAACAATAATACAGCTTTAAACATCAAAGCATTAACATAATTGGTATACTTAAAATTTTTCAATTAGTGAACACATAGAAGATAATAGATTAATGAAATGAATGGTATCAAACAGTTTAATATGGCTTAGAAGCTGAAATCCATAAATCTTCACAAGGCAGGATAAACAAAAATCTATTACTAGTAAAACCTGCCGTTCATCTTTATGATAGAAATCATTTTCTTTTGAAGCATTGCAAAAGTATGCCCTGGGCAGAGAGAAGAAATGGTTTGTTGTGTCACTTTGCCCCGCAAGTGGCAGCTAGCATACCCAGGTTCTTTGCCCCCATGTTAGATCATACCTATGGAAAGTTCTATACCCTGTTGACACACTCCAGCTCCAAGTCAGCTAGTAATTGAATTGCCCTCACCAGGTTGTATTAAACTCCTTCGGAAAACCAGACTCACGTACCATACACACGTGAAAATTAAACTTTGTTTCATCTTGGGCTGTTCAGGATACAGTCCCCATGATTAATAGTGATAAAGATATCAGAGCCTCTAATACTGAGGTTTGTGATGGAGCTCAACCTTCTTAACTTTATCTCGGTCTTTCTTTATAAAGATCCTCACAAGGTATTGCAATCGCTGAAGAAAGTCTACTTTTATGTACAGGTGCTACTGATTCAGCTCTCAGAGAGTCAGCAGCCTGAACCACCATTTGATTATTTCCTCAGGTAAAGGCCAACCTCATTCATTTTGTAGCCCTAGTACCTAGCGTAACACCTGAGGCACGGGGGGTTGAGTAGATGTAAAAATGAGGACATTAATAAGCAAGCTGGCATTATACTCCATAAAAACAGAAGGCTTGCCTGTGTATCATAGAGCTCCAGTTATAATGGCACCACTGTGACTTACTGCTGAATCAACCTTAAGCATTTTCTGAATAAGACCTGGTTGTATATACATTTTGCTCATAAAAGAACCAACAGAATTCATAACTTGCCCAATATCATCAGAAATAGTGGTATATTTAATTGTTGTTGATAGAACTAATGCATACTTTGCTAGATATCATCTACCTAGCTCTAAAACATATCACACTGAAAAATAAAAATAAAAATCTGTATGTACTAAATACTTAAACATACATACATATGCATTCAAACTATATGTTTAATGAGGTAGATTTTGTTGAACCATTTAGAGATTTGGAGAAAGTGAGATGAAATATTAGTATCTATCACTCGTTTAAGTAGTTGCATGATATAGCGAAACAAAATACAGTCTAATTCTCTATTTTGTAATGAAGAAATAAAGAGCAATTTGAGTGAGACTAAAAGATGAAAAATTCCTGAGATTACAAAAGGAAATAACAGAGCTCAATACATTTGTAATTATTTTGTCTCCCAAATCACTGTTTTCTTAATTAAAATAGCCCTATAGAAATATGCTAAACTTACTGTATAGAATATTTATAATTATTGAAGAAAGATCACATAGTAATAAAACTCAAAAATTCACAACATATAAAAGCACCTAAGTATGTCAATTTAGTGAATGTGGTTAAAATTGCTACATTCCTGGTACTCACAAATTCACTATGTAAGCATTCTTGACACCTACTTTCAACTGGGCAGGCAGTACATGAATTAATGTGAAATGTTCATTACTCAAAAAGGCTTCCTGTTTACTGAGATGGACAAATCTCTGTAGGTATACAACAGAGCAAAGTCATAAGTGATAAAAGTCAATGTCATAAGTTATGAGCTAAGAACAGTGGAAACAAATGACAGAGGCTTGCATCTTTATAATTCAACACACTCTGATTTATAAAACTGGGTGTAGAAAATTTTTATTAACATAACATCACACAGACAAGATAATTGACCAATTGTGCACGTTGTTAGAGTCAATCTCTGGCTGAATACTCCAAAACTCTAATTACATATTTGATCTCTCAGATGAGATCAGCACACAAACTTCAGTGATTTAATATGTGTGTTCATCACTGAATGATTTATTTAGATTAAAATAGCAGGTATGGAGTTAAAAAGATGTTCCTCTCCCTTGGAAAATTCTAGATTATTTAATCATTATTTTATAGGAGCTTAAATCAAAGGCAAATTCTTTTCACAAACACATCCAAACTCTTTACTACACAGGCTGTATATAATTCATAGATAATCCAAATATTTTATTTCACAGTCTGCCAAATATAGTGTTATACCTTAATATGTTTAATTTAAAAATTTAGATATCTAAATGACTTTTATGTGATTTTTTTGGACATATTTTAAATGAAAACAGATTCTTCTCTCATACAGTACATCCCACCCACAGTTTTCCCTCCGTCCACTTCTCCCAGCTCCCTCCCAGCTCTCCTCTCTCCAATATCTACTGCCCTCTGTTTCCCTTCTGGAAAGCAGGCCACTGAGAAACAGCAATCAAACACTATAAAACAAGATACTACATAGCCACAACACACTACAAATACTCCAAAACACTACATGCCACCCAGTGGGAGGAAAAGAGTCCCAACGACAGGCACAAACTTTAAGTTTTTCTTTCCTTACCTTGCCTTTCAGGGGAGTAAGCACATTTTCAGTGCCACACAGAGAGTTACAGGAAAGTTGGCTAACAATGGAAGAATTGAAATGTTCCATGGAGATGAATCCTGGGAGATGCTTCAGGAGACAGCAACCAAACACTACAAAAGAAGATAAGAACCACACGGTAAAAGCTCCCATATCAAGGCTTAGCAAAGCAACCCAGTAGGATGAAGGGTCCTAAGAGCAGGCAAAAGAGTCAGAGACACACTCACTAACACTGTTAGGAGTCCCACAAAATGCCAAGCTAATGGCTATAACATATATGCAGGGAGAACTTAGTGCAGACCCAGGTAGGCCCTGTGCTTGCTGCACCAGTTCTCTGTGAGCTCATGTGAGTACTGCTTAGTTAATTCAATGGGCTTTGTTCTCCTGAGTCCTCAATCCCCTCAAATTCTTAGTCTCCCCCCACCCCCGCTTTCCCACAGGGGTATTTAATCTCCACAGGGAAGAATCCAATGGAGACCTCCAATTTAGACTTTAATTTCTGACCGTGAGTCTCTGAATATCTCCCATCTGCTGCTGAAGAAAACCTCTCTGATGAAGACTAGATAAGGCATTGATCTATGAGTATAGCTGATTATCGTTAGGAATCCCTTCATTGATGGTGTGTCTGTGTGCATGTGTGTGTATTTATGTGTGTGTTAGTCAGGTTTAGTTCTAGCCTATGTCGCTGTCATATCCAGTGTCTAGTTCCTGGCTATCCAGACAGTAAAAGCCATGGTCTTCCTATCTTAGCACAGTGCTCAAGTTAAACTAGCCACTGATTGGCCACTCCAACAAGTTCAAGTCTCAGTACATCTTGACGGCAGGATAGATTGTAGGTTGATAGTTTCTGTTGCTAGGGTGGTGTCCAGGTTTCTCTCTGTGTAGCATGCAGAATACCTTCCCAAACCAAAGAGTTTAAAACACAGGGGTAAAGGCTCCATGCAGGCACTGGCTTGATTTCTCCATTCAATGAACTATGTGGATGTTGTCCTCAACAATGGGATCCTACTCTCAGTTTTTAGAAAGTGACCCTCAGGCCTAGCATCAGCTTTGGTTGTTTAGGGATCTATAGGCTTCTTATTTCTTCCCAAAATAACAATTGAAACAGGTTTTCTAAATACTAAACCTTCAGTATTTGAATACAGGCATGTAGCTGTAAGTTAATTTACTCTCTCCTTCAGTTACAAAACTGTGCTAAATCCTGGCAGAGATCTATAGCAGTGGCATCCTCAGGCCTCAGTTCTATTGATGGGAAGAGACATATAAAATAGTACACACTCAGGAAGAGCATGCTGTAGGTACAGTCAACTTCTAAGAATGAGTGGACAATAGGCAAGGGGAAAGGGTTACCTTGAAACAGCACATAGGTCACTGAACTTGAGTTGGTTTTGCAGAAAATATAGGCTTTAATAAACTTATGCACAGTTTAACTCTAAATGTAGGGAAGAAAAAGGACAGGACAGTAGGTTAAATATATAGACTTTGAACATCATTTGTACCAAAAAGGCTTAAGTTTAGATAGTGTGAGAATTGAATTCCATGAAAATTCCCATCGAGCCTTTTCTATAAGCAGTCAGGAGTTATTTTGCCTATAGTTATAATTAATCTTAGCTAGGTGAAGGAATAATATTTTCGTTTGAAAGATGATAGTGTGAAATTACTACAAAACGATCACTGGATTAATTGATCGAATTATGGCTCATCTAATTAATAAAGACGAGGCAGGAAACATACTACATTGATGCATATGGAAGAAACATTTTTCCCTCTCCATTTCTATGGCTTGGGTAAACTATATTTCAATATTTTATCGTGTTATTCTTATACTGACAAAAAGCAGAACAGACTTACTGAAGTGCAGAATTGTAAGAAAGTTCAAGCACATTTGGTCAATCAAGCCATATAATTTTAAAATAGCTGTTCACGAACTTCTCTAAGATAGCATTTTCAGGGTTTATCTTTTCTTATCAAATGTTCTAAGAGAAAAGGTAGTAATTTTTTTCTATTTCTATGGAATACACATTTTAAAAGGATAAATTGTACACATAAAGTTTCAAATGGCCTTCTTTTAGACTTGTAGATCTCTACGCTCAGAACAATGTATGTCCATGAAACTCGTTTCCTTTTTCATGTTGGCAATCTATTCTTTTTAATTCCATGCTCTATGGATGTCAATGAGCATTCCAGTAATCACACATACCATTTCTGTTTATGCAATGACAGATACATTTTTTTTATTATTAACTTGAGTATTTCTTATATACATTTCGAGTGTTATTCCCTTTCCTGGTTTCCGGGCAAACATCCCCCTCTCCTCTCCCCTTCCTTATGGGTGTTCCCCTCCCCACCCTCCCCCCATTGCCGCCCTCCCCCCAACAGTCTAGTTCACTGGGGGTTCAGTGTTAGCAGGACCCAGGGCTTCCCCTTCCACTGGTGCCTTTACTAGGCTATTCATTGCTACCAATGAGGTCAGAGTCCAGGGTCAGTCCATGTATAGTCTTTGGATAGTGGCTTAGTCCCTGGAAGCTCTGGTTGCTTGGCATTGTTGTACATATGGGGTCTCGAGCCCCTTCAAGCTCTTCCAGTTCTTTCGACAGATACATTTAAAAGTAAATTAGGGTAACCTCTTGTTCTGGGATTACTATTAATGGAGTAATCTTTCTCTTGCCTAATTAAGTTTTGATGTAAGTTTCCAAAACTTTTGAATGAGAAAAAGTCAATGCTATTCTCTTATGTTAATCTGTTCTGTTATCTGTGCATTGTCTTATTAGCATATCATTTGGTTTTCAATTTTCCACTTTTCAAATTTGATAGATTCATAAGTCAACTCATCTCTCCAAGTTTCTCTATATTGTATTAGCAGTTAAGCTGAAATTAAAAGACTTTAATGACTGTTCTGAGATTGCTGATCCCTACATTGTACTGCAAACACCAAAAGGATTTAATCACAAATCCAAATTCTTTTTTAAAATGTCATGGAATACTCACTAATAGAAAAATGGAATATCTAAGTATCTTTAGATAAAGTCAGAATGGTTGAAAAGTTATATTTTATTATTTAACTATGGTGAAATGTTAAGTATTGTCTAAAATTATATAATTATGTGTCAGTCTAATAGGTTATGCTATTTCCTTGAAAATTCATGGCCTTTCCCTCCTTCATTGTTGCTACATTTCATGCATATACATATGGATATTCAAATATTCCTAAATATAACCTGCTCAGTCTGAATAATGGAACTTACATGTGTATTCTCAGTGCTGACTACTGAGAAACGGACATTCTGTTGTGTTCTTCCCAAGGAAAGACTTTCTCCCACTCTCAGCATTCCTTGGCTGTCTGCAGTATTTTGTTTAGGATAAGGGCCTCATAGGCTGTCTCCCAGCTACTTGGTCAAGACTATTGTTGTTCTTGTAAGTTCATATTTTGGAGTCATATTGGTGAGACTTTATGGGAATAGCTTTAAACATTTGAAGGAGACACTAACACAGCAAACTCTCTGATCCTCTGCCTCTTACAATCTTTCTGTCCCCTCTTCTACAAGTTCCCTGAGCCTTGGGTGTGAGAGTGTTTTTATAGATAGAGTTATTGGAATTGGATTCACAAGCCTGTATTTTGACTGATTGTGAACTTCTGTAGTGGTCTATCTGTTGCCAAGAAAAGTTTTCATGTTGGACTATGAGGTCTATACTTACCTGTGGGTATAAAGACAAATCTTCAAAATGTTCTTAGGAACTAGTTTGCATAATCTTGAGTTTAAACTTCATAGATGGCAACAATTTATGACAATATGAAAAGGTTGAACATGTCTTCTAAGCCCTGTGAGAGGAGTTTGTAATCATAAGAACAAACTTATACAGTGTTAAAACATTGAACTGTCCCCTGCCCTAGATTTAAACCATAACACTATCACCTAATACTACTATAATATATGGTGAGCTATATATCTGGCCTCAGGGTTGAAAAATAATCTACCAAAGAGCTGTCTATGAGGAAGTTTTGTGGGGATAAGAGAGAGCGTATTGACTTTGCATGCTGGGTTTCAATAATTCGACTTTGTCCATTTCATACACTGACTGGTACTCTGCATCAGCAAAGGAAGTAAATAATTAATGTTCTAATTATCTTGCTATTGACTCAGAAGCCCCAGAGTTTAAAACCATTGATCAAATTACATCCCCAATCAGGGTGTCACATATACATGTAGAGCTTCAATTCTGTCAAAAAAAAATGGGCATCTCATTTGGCTCTAGGAATAACAAGGACGAATGGGTCGCAAAGTGTTATTCTTCATTGAATGCCTTTTAATTGCTTGAAAAAAATGGGTAGATGTTATAATAACAAAATATTGATAGAAAATTCTTATTTTCCATGATTCTGAGGTAGTCGTTCTCAACTTAAAGTTTAAAAAAGAGAAAACTGTGGCTTTGGAAGAATTGGGCTGGTACCAGTTGAAATGTGGATGGATGTACCTTGGTGCATTGATGACTGCCAGATAGCCATACAATATAGTATTTGGCCCATATTAACTCAGGTGATATAGAAGTATGTTTGTCAGAAGAAATAAGAAAGTAATCTTGCAGCAAACCCAAAAGAAGAGAGCTACACAAACATAATTCAACCTCTAACATCAAAAATACCAGGAAAAAAATCACTTAATATCTCTTAACACCAATGGACTGAATTCCCCACTCTCATCAATGGGCAGATTATGGACACAGAAACTGAACAGAGACACAGAGAAACTAACAGAAGTTAGGAACCAAATGGATTTAACAGATATCTATAGAACATTTCATCCTAAAACAAAAAATTATATCTTCTTCTCAGCACCCCACTGTACCTTCTCCAAAATTAACCATATAATCAGTCATAAAACATGCCTCAAGAGATTCAAGAAGACTGAAATAATCCCATGCATCTGATCAGATCCCCACAGACTAAGGCTGGCCTTCAAAAACAACAAAAACAAAAACTTCTATGTGTATGTAGAAAGCCCACATACAGATAGAAGTTGAACAAATCTCTACCTGGTCAAGGAAGAAATAGAGAAAGAGAAATTAAAGACATTTTAGAATTTAATGAAAGAAAAAAAGGCACAACATACCCCAATTTATGGGACACAATGAAAGCTGTGCTAAGAGGAAAACTCATAGCTCTGAGTACCTGCAGAAAGAAACAGGAGAGAGCATATGTCAGCAGCTTGACAGCACACCTAAAAGCTCTAGAACAAAAAGAAGCAAATACACCCAAGAGTAGTATAAGGCAGGAAATAATTAAATTCAGGGATTAAATCAACCAAGTAGAAACAAAAAGGACAATGTAAAGAATCAAGAAAACCAGGATTTTCTTTCAGAAAATCAACAAGATAGACAAACCCTTAGCCAGACTTATCAGAGGGAAGAGAGAGTGTATGCAAATTAACAAAATCAGAAATGAAAAGGGAGACATAACAACAGAATCTGAGGAAATTAAAAATGTCATCAAATCCTACTAAAAAAGAACTGCATGAATTTGAACAGAGACAGGCAGGTAGATCAATGGAATAGAATTGAAGATACAGAAATAAATCCACACACTTGAACTTTGAAAAAGAATCTGAGACCATCCAGTGGAAAAAAACATAGCATCTTCAACAAATGGTACTGGTTCAACTGGTGCTCAGCATATCAGAGAATGCAAATCGATCCATTATTATTGCTCTGTACAAAGCTCAAGTTCCAGTGGATCAAGTATTTCCACAGAAAACCAGATACACTCAAACTAATAGAAGAAAAATTGGGAAAGAGCCTCAAACACCTGGGCACTGTAGAAAATGCCCTAAAAAGAATACCAATGGCTTATGGCCTAAGATCAAGAATTGACAAATGGGATTTCATAAAATTACACTGCTTCCATAAGGCAAAAGACACTGTCATTATGACAAAATGGCAACCAACATATTGGGAAAAGGTCTTTACCAATTCTACATCTGATAGAGGGCTAATAGCCAATGTATATAAAGAACTCAATAAGACTGCAGGGCATCAAATAACCCTATTAACAAATGGGGTACAGAACTAAACAAAGAATTCTAAACTGAGGAATATCAAATGGCTGAGAAGTACCTAAAAAAATGTTCAACGTCCTTACTCATCAGGGACATGCAAATAAAAGCAAACCTGAGATTCCATTTCACCCCAGTCAGAATGGCTAAGATCAAAATCTCAGGTGACAACAGATGCTAGCAAAGATGTGGAGAAAGAGGAACACTCCTTCATTAGTGGTGAGATTGCAAGCTGGAAAACCACTTTGGAAATCAGTCTGGTGGTTCCTCAGAAAACTGTACATAGTGCTACCTGAGGACCCAGCTTTACCACTCCTTAGCGTATACCCAAAAGATCCTCCAACATATAACAAGGACACATGCTCCACTATGTTCATAGCAGCCTTTTTTATAATAGCCAGAAACTGGAAAGAACACAGATGTCCAACAGAGGAATGGATACAGAAAATGTGGTACATTTACACAATGGAGTACCACCCAGCAATTAAAAACAATGACTTCATGAAATTCATAGGCAAATGGATAGAGCTAGAAAATATCCTAAGTGAGGTAACCCAGTCACAGAAAAACACACTTAGTTATAAATAGATATTAGCCCAAATGCTCGAATTACTCAAGGTACAATCCACAGACCACATGAAGCTCAAGAAATACGACCAAAGTGCAAATGTTTCAGTCCTTCTTCGAAGGGGAAACAAAAATATTCATAGAAGGAGATACAAATACAATGTTCGGAGTGGAGACTGAATGAAAGGCCATACAGAGACTGCCGTATGTAGGCATCCAGCCTAAATATATACAACCACCAAACCCAGACAATATTGCTAATGCAAAGAGGTGCATGATGACAGGAGCCTGATATAGCTGTCTCCTGAGAGGCTCTGCCAGAGCATGAAAAATACAGAGGTGAATGCTAACAGCCAACCATTGTACTGAGAACTGGTTCCCTATTGGAGGAGTTAGAGAAAGGATTGAAGGAGCTGAAGATGTTTCCAACCCCATTAAGAACAACAATACCAACCAACCAGAGCTCCTAGGGACCAAACCATCATCCAAAGAGTACACATGAACAGACCCATGGCTCCAACTGCACATGTAGGAGAGGATACCCTGGTTGGGCACCAATGGGTGATACCCTTGGTCCTGCTGAGTCTGGACCCTCCACTGTAGGGGAATGTCACTGTCAGGAGGCAGAAAGGGGTGGGTTGGGTGGGTGGGGAAACTCCCTCATAGAAAAGGGGGGAGCGGGAATGCGATAGGGGGTTTATGAACGGGAAACTGGAAAATGGGATAACATTTGAAATGTAAATTAAAGAAATCCAATAAAAATGTATTTAATTTTTATTGGCTTCTTATTGCAATGGGTCCAATTTAAGAAACTTTTGGTAGAACTCTGCAGCTGACTCCAAATATATCTGGAAATTCAAAGTCCTAGTAGACTGCCCAAGACAATCATGAAACAAAGAAAATGTTACAACTGTCAGAAAATGTTAGAATATTCTCATTCCAGATACCTTTTATGAAGCTTTTAGTTTCTGTACAATTGCTTTATCAGTCCAAAGGCTAAGTAATAGTTCAATTAGGATATTGAGTTCAACAAGAGGTCTATGAATAATTAGGTGTCTGAGTTTCTAAAATCTGTGCAGTAATTCACTGAAGATACTTTTCAACAAAATAGTGATGGAACTATTATAACAATACATCTGTATGCAAAACATAGTAATACAATAAGGCAATATCTCACAATTTTAAATATAATTATAAACCAACCACAATTATTTAAAATGTATTTCACACTTATTTGAAATGTAAAACTTGCTTTAGAAGAAAACTAGAAGAAAACACAAGAGAACATGGATTTCTAGTAGGAAAAAAATTTTTATACATGACACCGAAAATGTCTCTTTCAATGAAAATTGCCTAAAATTTTAAAATTTATACACTTTAGGAGAAGCTGTTGATGAATTTTTATATAAACAGAAACAGAAAAATATTTGAAATCATATATATATGCATATATATATATACATATATATGCACAAATGCTTAAAGTCAATGATATGAGAAAACAAGCTACTTTTGATGGATAATGTTTTCAGTTGACAGGTCTAGAATAAATAAGAAGACAAGCCTTTCAACATGCTTTTTAGAAAATATTTAGATGAGTTTAATTTAGAGAGGAAAGCTTGTGACTTTCCAAGGTCTAAGGTCACATATTGAAGAAATGGGTAGATGTTGATCGCCCATATCTTCCTGGTCTCCCTCTGCTTCCTGTTGATGACTCTTAACCAAACCCCTCTACCTCTTGATGTTGTGATTCTCCGGGGTCATAGACTGTGTCCCTTGAACTGTAATCACAAATAAATACTTACTTATATTACTCTGTCAGGAATATGGCCCCAGCACTGGGACAACTAACATTCAAAGCTCGTTAACACCAAGCAAGATCTGTAATTCAAGCTCCAAGTTAGGACTGAGACAGTTTATTCTGGGATTTGTTTATTTTAAAAATGTTACTGAGAGCCAGGTGTTATTTTTTGTTTATAACATGAATAACTTTGCTCAGGAAATCTCTCTCTCCTTCTGTGTATATTGAATCAAAAAACAAGCATTATTTTGACTCTCCCTTACTTCACTGTTGAATTCGCTCACAAAACTCTGCTGCCTTCATTCTTAAACCCTGTATCATGTATATAGACTGTTTTCTCACCATGCCTGCACATGTACTAAGCTAGAGTATTAACTCTTCTTTTGGTGTTTCATGCCAATTCAGTCCTCCAAGCTTTATCTATTGTAGTAAAATTTGTTTACTGACTTAGCAAGTTACAACGAACCCCCCTCCTCCCAAATTTAAATTTGTCGTCAGTGTAACAGACACAGACTTGCTGGGATTCTCTCTAGAGCCGGTTATAATTTTCTCCTTGCCCGTTTCTTTTCTACACATTTCCCTTATCGTACACATACGATACCCAGAGCAGTTTCCTGAGCATCTCTCTCTGTTCTGGGTGGCACTTCCTCATAACTCTGCTGTCCTAACGAACAATTTGTGTTCTCTGTGCATTACTCCCTAACATTCCTGTTGAAACTTCAACTCTACTACTCTTTACCAGTTTCTCTGGTGAAGTAAATATTTATTACACTTACATAATTGTAAAGCTATATTGGAGGGTTTCATGTTTAAAGGTATCCTCTCTCCCAAGATTATGAGTTCTCAGAGTTTGAATTTTTTCCAATCTGATACAAAGGTACAAGGCTAAATAAATTAGACAGTACAAGGAAACTGCCGTTGGAGTTGATGCTACATGTCTATAATCCCATCCCCTGGGAAAGTGAGGCATAAGAATTACTTTGAGTTTCAGGCCAGCCTGGACTGATAAAGAGATCCCTGTCTCAACAGTGCTAAGAAAACCAAGTTGGAATCGATTGTATATGGCATTGTTCTAATTATGATAAATACTCTTTCTGAGAAGACAACTTAAAGATGCACAGAATAACTGACTAGCACATGATCCCAACACGTATTCATTTGATTTTGATTGAAAATGCTTTCCCCAGCTCTTCCCAGCTTCTCTGTTGCCACTTGCCCAAATCAAGACCCCCTTTTCTCTCATTAAAATACAAATAGGCAGGCATATAAACTAATAATGATTATAATAAACATAATAATAAATATAAATAAAAAACCAGAATAAAACAAAATAAATGAAGCAATAAGGAAAAAAGAACCAAAGGAAATCTACCAGACACACACACACACAGATGGTGAGATGCACACATTTGAACACAAATAAAACCCATAGAAACAAAATAGGAATCTATAGTAGATAAGGAAAGTATCTATTAAGAAAAAAAGAAACCTTGAAACATAAATTTAATCTTTAACGTGTTTCTATACTGTCTATGATACAAGTGGTTTTCATTAGCTTCGAGAAGTTAAAAACTATTTTAGAAAGAAATCCTTTTTACCAACTTTTGCTTCTAATATATTACAATAAAATCTCATAATATTTAATCTACCATCATAATGCTGCCCAATTATGAGACTTTTTACCTGAGGAATAACAAATCAATGTGATCGGTCACACAGTTCTCTGACTAGCACAGCACTTGAAACTGCCACTGAGAAAAGAAAGTGAGGGGGATTCTTGGATGTATTCCTTGGTACGGGTACAAACCAGCAGGAGTGAGTCTTCTGTTGAAGGAATCAAAGAGGAGAGCAAATTGTTGTTTAGATCATTTTCTCTGATTCACTCAAGGCAAACCATACTACAAACATATGTATGTATATACCAGCAGCAGCTTGCCTCATTCAAAGATATATAGATATAGATATAAATATAGATATAGATAGATATAGATATATAGATATATAGACAGACAGACAGACAGACAGATAGATAGATAGATAGATAGATAGATAGATATGTGTGTATATACACATACATACACATGTACTTACACACAAATGAACACACATGTACATACATACATACTCATAAACACACACACACACACACACACACACACACACACAATTGGATGAGAATAGCTACATGATAACTCAGAAAAGATTGCACCTTTACTAAAAACTGAGAGAAGATGACCACAACCTCATCACCCTGTTTTCACTGTGGTATGGCCCTATAGTGCTAGGACTGTAATTCCCAGAGTTTACATGAGTATGAATATTCTTTTATGAAAAAGTAGAAGCATTCTTATGGAATGGGAAGTTGGATTGCTGAAACTATCAAGCTCTCTCACTCTGAGGGATTTTTGTAATCACATCAATACTCTCTGAAGACCACGACGCGGTAGAATCTAAGATTACTATTCTCTCAGACTCATGTGAATTTCTCTCGAGAGACAGGGGAGAGAGATTGTTGAAGAAAAAAATACAACAGCATATGTCTTGGATACAGAGGCAATCCCATATCTTCAAAACTGTCTATGAGCAGATGATACCATAAATCCCTGAAACTCGAGAATATTGTCACTACTTGTAGGACAGGAATAATTAACCAGTTGTGAACAATAAAACATAACACTTCTGGAAGGTTTGCTGTGTTTTCATCTAACAGGTCTTTCTTTACCCTTTGTATAAAAAGTGATGATATAGTAACGCAATTTGGAAGGAAGTAGTTTACTAACTGAACCATTTCTTCGTGGCCTAATGATACAGCATAATTTTGCAGTCATATTACAGACAATTGTGTTAATGTGGTGACTTTTGTCAGCATAATCGGAGTTTTGAAATACTAAGATGTAGCAATGTAGCTCCTTTCAGAGACTGTTCATTAAAAAATATATGTTAAGGGCTATGAGATGACTCAGCACATGAAGGTGCTTGCTGCCAAACCTGACAAACATGGATAAGATCTCAGACTGTCAATAGTGCAGAGAAACTACCACTACAGTTGTCCTATGGCATTCACATGCATGGCTGCTTGAATAGTCATACTAAGGACATAAATATATAAATTTAAAATTACAGTTATATGTCTATCTTGTAAACTACATGCATTTCTCAGTTTACATCAGTAAATCATTGTTAATAAAAATCTCACAGAAATTATATATAAAATATGTATATTTATATATATAATATATAAAAGATATGTATGTATGTAAAATTGCAATTATTGCAACTATATATGCTCCCCTAGTAATATAGTTATGTGTACATCAGACGTGCTATAACAATTTCTATATTTTTTGATCATTCTGCATAATGACTGTATGCGAAGGTAAAATCTGCAAGATATTTTTGAGGAGCTGAATTACTTCTATACAGGAATAACCACGGGACTTCTGAGTTAGAACAGCATACCTGCAGTCCTTCTCTCATCTGCACACCGAGAAGTAAATGTATCCAACTCCTGTGAGACAAGAGCCCCAGATCAGAGCAGAAATGAAAAATAAGATATGTCATAGGATCCAGTTAGATGGGAGCTTTCATGGGAACAGCTTTGCTGTACATGCAGTAATTTTGACAAATCGTCTACTCTTCAGAGAGAATTCCCTCTTCATCAGTGACTGTTCCAGAGTCTAAAAACCCTAATGCACATTTGATAAATTTCATTTTATCATCAGTAGAAAAGCTGTCAAACTGCCATTAAACTGAGACTCTCTCTACTCTAAAATACAAAAGCAATGCTGAGTATTTTTTAATCAGGCAAAAAAAGGTGTTTCACCATTCAAAATATGGGAATGGTATGAAGAAAATACTCCCAAGACTATGTAGTGTTAATAAAGAGGAACAAAAATGTAAACGATTTTTTTATCTTACAGAAATTATTTGTCTGTACTTACTGCCATAACATCACAAAGAAGGATATTGCTCTAAACATCTATAAATACTAAGAATTTGACAAAATTCAAGATCCCTTCATGATAAAAGCCTTAGAAAGAGCAGGAATTCAAGGACATACCTAAATATAGTAAAAGCAATGTACAGCAAACCAGTAGCCAACATCAAACTAAAAGTAGAGAAACTTGCAGCAATCTTACTCCTAAACTTGATAAACAGCTTCAGCAAAGTAGATGGATATAAAATTAACTCAAACATATCAGTAGCCTTCCTCTATTCCAAGGATAAACAGGTTGAGAAAGAAGTTAGGGAAATGACACCCTTCTTAATAGTCACAAACAATACAAAATACCTCAGTGTATCTCTAATCAAGCAAGTGAAAGATCTGTATGACAAGAACTTCAAGTCTCTGAAGAAAGAAATTGAAGCTCTGAGGACATGGTAAGATCTTCCATGCTCATGGATTGGCAGGATTAAGATAGTAAAAATGGGAATTGCTGAAAGCAATCTACAGATTCAATGCAATCCCCACCAAAATTCCAACTCAATTCTTCACAAAATTAGAAAGAACAATTTGCAAACTCATTTGGAAAAGCAAAAATCCCAGGATAGTTAAAACTATTTTCCACAATAAAAGAACATCTGGGGGAATCACCATCTCTGATCTCAAGCTGTATTACAGAGAATAGTGATAAAAACTGCATGGTATTGGGACAGAGACTGGCAGGTAGACCAATGGAATAGAAATGAAGACCCAGAAATGAACCCACAAACCTATGGTCACTTGATCTTTGATAAAGGAGCTCAAACTATCCAATGCAAAAAAGACAACATTTTCAACAAATGGTACTAGTTTAACTGGAGGTCAGCATATGGAAGAATGCAATTTGACCCATTCTTATCTCCATGTACAAAACTCAAGTCCAAGTGGATCAAAGACCTCCACATAAATCCAGATATGCTTCTGTTATGAGAGTTGTAACACTGACACTTGGGGAAGAGTTCTGCTCTCTGGAAATGACTGCCAGACACTCCCCTGCACTCCTGGAAGGCTAGCCAGGCTCCTTCTGGCTCAGTCCAGCAGTCGTGGAGCAACTGCAGCAGCAGAGGGCCTGAAGGTGATTCTCCCCTCCCTGCTTGAGTTCTCTCCCTTTCCCTGAACCCTCATACCTGGCCAGGCTAGAGATCTCCATGGAAAGCCTTCAATAAGAAGGCCAACAATCCTGGTGGTCATTCTTCAGTTAGTAAGAATAGAAATACAGAAACTAAAAAGGAGGGTGAGTATATATACAGACTTTTCTGGAACTGTAGACTAGTTCTTTGATGTATTAGGTTCACTGCCACCACCTTTTATCCATTTTGGCAAGTATTGAGACTTATGTGCTGGGTTTTAAGTTGAAAATGGTGCCTCTAACTTGGTGTCAGTAGTGTTAAGTTCTGGGTGCTTGTTACAAACAGTTTCCTTTTTTTTTTTTTTTTTGGAGCTGGGGACCGAACCCAGGGACAAACAGTTTCAAATTTAAACTTAAATTACAATACATACCATGTGTTTAATATTTTCATTAACTCTAGAGAAATTATTTCTATATATTTTATTAAAATGAAATACAAAATAACTCTAGCATACATGAAATTAATTTTGCTTAATTTGAGGAAAGCAGCTAGTTATAGGCCTTATAATAATTGGTGAAAGTTCTCAATAGCTTTCTATTTTGTTTCTTTCCTCAGTGGCTTTAGAGTTAACTTAAGCATGTGACTCTATTGCATCTGTCCCTTGGAATATCTAATGTGCCAGATCTCCTGGGAGGCCTTCAGACTGTGGGGTCTTCAAAGGAGCAGTCACACTGATGATCTACCCAATGAAGTACAAGGTAAATTAGAACATAATCTTTGGTTTCTTGACCAACAAGAAACATGTGGTAACATACACTGAGGTAGAAATGCTCTACTAATGGTATCACAGCTTACGCCACTTCAGTGCTCTACAGAGGGTTTCTTTCTCAGTTATAAAAATCCAAAAGTATTTTCAGCAAATGGTGCTGGTTCAACTGGAGGTCAACATGTAAAGAATGCAGATCGATCCATGCTTATCACCCTGTACAAAGCTTAAGTCCAAGTGGATCAAGGACCTCCACATCAAACCAGACACACTCAAACTAATAGAAGAAAAACTAGGGAAGCATCTGGAACACATGGGCACTGGAAAAAATTTCCTGAACATAACACCAATGGCTTATGCTCTAAGATCAAGAATCGACAAATGGGATCTCATAAAACTGCAAAGCTTCTGTAAGGCAAAGGACACTGTGGTTAGGACAAAACGGCAACCAACAGATTGGGAAAAGATCTTTACCAATCCTACAACAGATAGAGGCCTTATATCCAAAATATACAAAGAACTCAAGAAGTTAGACCACAGGGAGACAAATAACCCTATTAAAAATGGGATTCAGAGCTAAACAAAGAATTCACAGCTGAGGAATGCCGAATGGCTGAGAAACACCTAAAGAAGTGTTCAACATCTCTAGTCATAAGGGAAATGCAAATCAAAACAACCCTGAGATTTCACCTCACACCAGTGAGAATGGCTGAGACAAAAACTCAGGTGACAGCAGATGCTGGCGAGGATGTGGAGAAAGAGGAACACTCCTCCATTGTTGGTGGGATTGCAGACTGGTACAACCATTCTGGAAATCAGTCTGGAGGTTCCTCAGAAAATTGGACATTGAACTGCCTGAGGATCCAGCTATACCTCTCTTGGGCATATACCCAAAAGATGCCCCAACATATAAAAAAGACACGTGCTCCACTATGTTCATAGCAGCCTTATTTATAATAGCCAGAAGCTGGAAAGAACCCAGATGCCCTTCAACAGAGGAATGGATACAGAAAATGTGGTACATCTACACAATGGAATATTACTCATCTATCAAAAACAACGACTTTATGAAATTCGTAGGCAAATGGTTGGAACTGGAAAATATCATCCTGAGTGAGCTACCCAATCACAGAAAGACATACATGGTATGCACTCATTGATAAGTGGCTATTAGCCCAAATGCTTGAATTACCCTAGATGCCTAGAACAAATGAAACTCAAGATGGATGATCAAAATGTGAATGCTTCACTCCTTCTTTAAAAGGGGAACAAGAATACCCTTGGCAGGGAAGAGAGAGGCAAAGATTAAAACAGAGACTGAAGGAACACCCATTCAGAGCCTGCCCCACATGTGGCCCATATATATACAGCCACCCAATTAAGCAAGATGGATGAAGCAAAGAAGTGCAGACTGACAGGAGCCGGATGTAGATCTCTCCTGAGAGACACAGCCAGAATACAGCAAATATAGAGGCGAATGCCAGCAGGAAACCACTGAACTGAGAATAGGACCCCCGTTGAAGGAGTCAGAGAAAGAACTGGAAGAGCTTGAAGGGGCTCGAGACCCCATATGTACAACAATGCCAAGCAACCAGAGCTTCCAGGGACTAAGCTACTACCTAAAGACTATACATGGACTGACCCTGGACTCTGACCTTATAGGTAGCAATGAATATCCTAGTAAGAGCACCAGTGGAAGGGGAAGCCCTGGGTCCTGCTAACACTGAACCCCCAGTGAACTAGACTGTTGGGGGGAGGGCCACAATGGGGGAGGGTTGGGAGGGGAACACCCATAAGGAAGGGGAGGGGGGAGGGGGATGTTTGCCCGGAAACCGGGAAAGGGAATAACACTCGAAATGTATATAAGAAATACTCAAGTTAATAAAAAAAAAATCCAAAAGTATAGCCCTGAGATTCTACCTCACACCAATCAGAATGGCTAAGATAAAAATCTCAGGTAAGAACAGATGCTGGTGTGGATGTGGAGAAAGAGGCACACTCCTCCATTAGTGGTGGCATTGTGAACTGGTACAACCATTCTGAAAATCAGTCTGGTGGTTCATCAGAAAATTGGACATACCTGAGGAACCAGCTATAACACTCCTGGGCATACACCCAAAAGATGCTCCAACATATAACAAGGACACATGCTCCACTATGTTCACAGCAGCCTTATTTATTATAGACAGAAGCTGGAAAGAACTCAGATGTCCTTCAGCAGAGGAATGAATACAGAAAATGTGGTACATTTACACAATGGACTACTACTCAGCTATTAAAAACAATGACTACATGAAATTCTTAGGCAAATGGTTGGAACTAGAAAATATCATCCTGACGTAAGCCAATCACAAAAGAACACACATGGTATGAACTCAGTTATAAGTAGATATTGGCCCGAAACCTCCACATACCTAATTCACAGATCATATGAAGCTCAAGAAAAATCAAAGTGTGGATGCTTCAGTCCTTCTTAGAAGGGGGAACAAAATACTCACAGGAGGAAATACAGGGACAAAGAGTGGATCAGAGACTGAAGGAAAGGCCATCCAGATGTTGCCCCACCTAGGGTTCCATCTGATCTGTAGCCACTAAACCCAGCCACTTTTGCTGATGCCAAGAAGTGCTTGCTGACAGGAGCCTGATATGGATGTCTCCTGAGAGGCTCTGCTAGAGCCTTACTGATACAGATGAGAATGCTTGTACCTAACCATAGGACTAAGCACCAGGACCCCTGTGAGGGAGTTAGAGAAAAGACTGAAGAAGCTGAAGGTGTTTGTAATCCCATAGGAAGAACAACAATATCAACCAACCAGATCCCCAGAACTCCCAGGCACTAAACCACTAGCCAAAGTGTTTACATGGGGAACCCATGGCTCCAGCCACATTGGCTGGCATCAATGTGTGGAGAAGCCCTTGGTCCTGTGAAGGTCCATTTCCCCAGGGTTAGAGAAGGCCAGGGTGGTGATGAGGAAGTGGCTGGGTGCAAGGAAAAGCATCCTTATAGAAGCAGTGGGTTGGGGGATAAAGGAGGGAAACCAAGAAAGGGGGTAACATTTGAAATGTAAATACATGAACTATCCAATAAAAAAAAATCCAAATAACTTCCTAAATGTACTGGAAAGTGGCCAAAGCCAGAACCACACTGCAGTTACGTCAACAATAGAGAGAACTGATAGAGAGTGTATTTGTTTATGGTTTCTTGCACAACAGTGTTCTCAAATCTGTACTTACACCCAGTGCTCTGAAAGGACACTGAAAACTTCTGTCGAGGAGCCAGAGGACACTGTCTGAGGACATCAAAGCAGCTGGGGATTGGTAAATCTACAAAGAAAAGAGAGAGCCACAGAAACAGAACTCAATAGTTTGCCCATAAGCCCTAAGCAAATAAACAGTAATTGTTGAATTATATATGAACAGAGTGAACTCAAAGTACCTCACTAAAGACAAAGCAATGAAAGAAATTCCAGCTGGTACCTGTGACGAGGGAGATGAATTTTGGAGTTTTGAATCCAACTAAGTTAACTGACAACTAAGTAAATAAAATAAACCAGAACAATATTTGCAAAAACGTACAAGAATAGGAAGAGTGCATGTACAAATCACAATGTGAAGAATACAATCCAAGACTGAGAATTTTATTTGTCTTCAAAAAGTTTTAGAATATGTCTTAGGGTTTCTACTGCTCTCAACAAAGCTCCATGAACGAAATGCAAGTTGGGGAGAATAGGGATTAATTGGCTCATACTGCCATGTTGCTATTCATCACTGAAGGAAATCCGGACAGAAACTCAAACAGGACGGGATCTGATGTAAGAACTGATGCAGAGGTCATGGAGACAGTGCTGCTTACTGGCTTACATTCCTTTGCTTGCTTGGTCTACTTTTGTATAGAACCCAGGACCACCACTCAAGGATGATGCCCCCACAATGGGCTGGACCGTTTCTCATTGATCATTAATCTAGAGAATATCTTATAGCTGAATCTCGTGGAAATATTTTCTCAAATGAACATACTTCTCAAATGAAAATACCTCTTTGATAAATCTAGCTTGTGTCATGTTAATAAAAACTAGGCAGTACAATTAGTCCCTTGTCAACTTCACACACACACACACACACACACACACACACACACACACACACACAACTGCACCACTATTCCTCTTTTTTATTCATCCCCAGATTTCAGATTAAAAATATGAATAACTTAAAAGTCCCACAGCCTACAAATTCAAAATACATTAAATTTCAGTCCCCTTAAGACAGCCAATTTCTTTAAAAATCCAAAGTCTTTTATAATTCAAACTGTCTCAAATATGGGCTCAAGTTAAAAAATAAACAACGGTTTCTTACTTCATGAAAAAAAAATGTCAGGCCACAGTCACAATCTGAACCAAGAAAAATCAAACTCCAACAGTATAAATAATTCAATATCCAGCTACCCGGGGTTCACACAAGATCTTCTAGGCTCCCTTGCCTGCTATGGCAAACACACCATGTCTCCTGGGCTCTGCCTGACTCCATTCCACTGTTGCTGCTGCTCTTGGTGGGAATCCCATAGCATTGGCACCTCCAAAATGCTGGAGACTTCTGCTACACCCAGGCTTCACTTTCAACAATAGCATTCCATATGCTTTCTTCATGGTGCTAAGCCACACGTTCTCTGTACGATCTCTTCAGTCCTGAGCCTTCAACTGCCACTGAGGCTGAGCCTTCACTAAGGGCCTTCCTTGGCCTCTCAGTGCTAAGCCTCCACTGCTCTCCATGATTCCGTCATGCCTTCAACACCCGTACCACCTGGGTGACTTTTACCTGACCAAATTTTTGCTACCAGCATGAGATACAACCTCGGCCAGTTCAGGAACATAGCTTTTCCGTGCTCTCAGGAAACTCTTCTCAAAATAGTTCATCTCAGTGTTACTGGTCTCTTCTCGATTACTCCTAATCTCTTGGTTCCAGCTAACTAGCATCACTTGTCTCAGTAATGCAAAAGTTTCACTTCAATGGTGCTAGCCTCTTGTTAATCAAAGCTTACCCTTTAGCCCCAACTGACCAGAGTGACTGAATCTTAATTTAAAATAGCAAACAGTCTTTATTGATAGAGTCTTTAAACTTCCTTCTGAAACGTCAGAAGCCAGTCCTCCATCTTCTGCAGTGCTCTCAACACTTTTCTCTTCCTGGCTCCTATAGAATGTCATACTGAGGTCTCAACACTCAATAGTTCGTCAAGCCCCAATTTCTAAAGTCCTTCCACAATCCTCCCTAAACACTGCCATGTCTGTCATAGCAAAACCCCACTATATTAGTATGAACTCGTCTTAGATAGGGTTTCTATTACTGCAACAAAACATGACCAAAATCAAGTTGGGGAGAAAGGGTTTTTAATTTGGCTTATACTACCAGATGACAGTTCATCATTGGAGGAAGTCAGGACGGATCTCAAACAGGGTAGTATCCTGGAGGTAGAAGCTGGTGTAGAAGCCATAGAAAGTGCTGCTTACTGGCTTGCTCCCCATGGCTTGCTCAGCCTTCATGTTTAAAAAAAAATTATTTATTTATTTTAAGTACACTGTAGCTTTCTTCAGACACACAGAAGAAGTCATCAGATCTTATTACAGATGGTTGTGAGCCACCATGTGATTAACTGGGATTTGAACTCAGGACCCCTGGACGAGCAGTCAGTGCTCTAACCACTGAGCCATCTCCAGCCTTCACTGTTATAGAATCCAGGACCACCAGCCCAGGGATGGTACCACTCAAAATGGGTCGGGCCCTTACCAATATATCACTAATTAAAAAAAATGCCTTACAGCTAGATCTTATGGAGGAATTTCTTCAACTGAGGCTCCTTCTTCTTCGATGACTCTAGGTTGTGTCAAACTGACACAAAATCCACCAGTATTGAATATAATTACAACATGACTCCCTTCCATCCTCTTTTCAAACACTTCCATATAGCACCCAAGCCCTTCTTCCCTTTCAATTCCATGGCTTCCTTTTTCATTGTTATTACTTATACATATAAGTTTGTATATACATAATCATTCTTAAGAAGACCCTGCTCAAGAAGTGAAGCTGCTCTTGGGGATTTTCCCTGACACGACCATGTCAACATGTTTCACAATGCTGACCTGTCAATAAAAGCAGGCACAAAACACAAAGAAAATCTAGCCATGTGTCTCAGTGGTAGAGCTTTGTACTTATATTAAAGGCCCTAGTAAACCTTCAGATAAAAAAATACGGAATACATTAAAAATCTATGGCTAAAAATATATTAAAAGCCCTAGGTAAATCTTCAGATACGAAAATAAGAGAATAAATTAAAACTCTGTGGCTAAGAAAAAAATCCAGTAAGGGTTTGGAGAAAGAGCTTAGTAGTTAAGAATCCTTGCTCCCAAAGAACCTCAGTGTGCTTCTCTTTACCCATGCCAGGCAAATAACAGTTGCAAGTAACTCCAGTTCCAGGGTCACTAATATCATCTTTGGATATCTGTAGGAATTGCACTAACTTTTATACTTTCTAAATCTCTCTCTCTCTCTCTCTCTCTCTCTCTCTCTCTCTCTCTCTCTCTCTCTCTCTCTCTCTCTTAGTCTCTCTGTCTCTCTCTCTTTGTCTCTCTTTCTTTCTCTCTCTCTCTTTCTCTCTCTCTCTCTCCCCCCACGTCCCTCCCTCCCTCTGTACTGTGTGTGTATGTGTATATGTGTGTGTGTGTGTGTGTGTGTGTGTGTGTGTTTGTGTGTGCTTGAAATGGTTTCAACCAAAAGAGATATAGAAAATTAAGAAGAGGAAACTGTTTAAAAGTTAAGAGGAGGAAATGATTAAAGTGTAACTCAATATATTAATACACCTAAGAAATTGGGACCCATATTTTCAGATTAGGAAGAATTGTTATCCCCACTGTATGGTTCCTTTTGACTCCTCTTTCACAAGAAAGAAAGAAAGAAAAAAAGGGGGAGGGAGGGAGGGAGGGACGGAGGGAGGGAGGGAGGGAGGAAGGGAGGGAGGGAGGGAGGGAGGAAGGAAGGAAGGAAGAAAGATTATTACATAAACATTTCATGATGATAACTTAAAATTTAGAATAAAGCAAGAAAGACAAATATTCTAAAACGTGGCAGAGTAAAGGAGAAAGGCATCTATCTGGTCATCCACGGCAGATACTGACTTGTAAAGCTTTCGAGTTTCATTCTCTAGAACTTACATACAGACTTAAGATGTGTCTGTATGCCCAGTTTCTCTACAGTGTGGTGGGAAGTAGAGACAAAAAACAGGACTCAAAGCTGGGGTAGTGCAGAGTTGGGCACAGTTAGTCCCATGCACAGTGGTAAATGCCAGAGGCTCTCTGTCACAAACACGTTGGAAAGCAAGGATTTATCCCTAAGTTGATCCTCTACATATGCTCTGTGACATACTTGTGCTTACATGTAAATACACATACACACACATCATAAGCATGCATGCATAAACAATGGAAATTCTCCTATCATCTGTGATATAGTCCCTCCATTTCTACAGAGTTTTCTGAACATGATTTATCTATTTAAAGGGAGAATGGCAAGGTATCTGTCTAACTTTGGACCATTTGGAGGATGACAAATTCACAGTAAAATTTCAGCTGAATGAATTACATGCAGCCCTCAAATATAATGTAAAGTGATAATACTTAATGACATGGAAAAAATTTAGTACTACATCATTTAATACGATGATGGCAGGGCAGCAGCTTGGTACTGCCATGAATTGATCTCAGCGAGGTATTAAAGAGCAAACTCACTATGTTCTTTACCCATCTCTCTCAGTACCTCAGGATTGTTTTCATTTCTTTAAACTTACAACTCCTTAGTTTGTCCCTGATTCACAGAGGATGTCCTTGCTTTTGACACTATCAAGTTAGTTGATGATAACAAAATGATATACTATTGTATTCCCACCATCAAAATGATATGTCATTTTAGATCTTACTCATTCCTGCTACACTGAATGTCATATCTTCCTTATAGAGGACTGATTGCTACTCTTCCCTTACTGTGCTTTTTAATTTGTTTTTACACACTCCTGTTAATGTGTCTCATCCAATTTTTTTTCAGAATTTACTGTCTTTTGAAATAAACATTATTTTGTTTTGTTTTACATACACACACACATGCGCGTGAGCACGCACACACACACACACACACACACACACACACACACACACACAAATAGACCCTTGACTGTGAGCTCAGATACCTGTGGGTAAGGTATATACGTATGAATCTTATGCACATTTATAGAGTTTTGGTTCAGCTGAATGAGGAGTTCTATAGTCATCCAATGTTTCATCTGGAATCGACTGTGCATAAGCAGACAGAAGTTGATGGCTTCAATTGCTTCTTGACATATCAGGCTGGTTGAAAGACATTTGTTTTTCAAACAAAGAATTGAAGAATTGATTGTACAGAATCAACCATATATTATCTTTTTCTTTGGGACAATATTATTCCAAATTTTGGATTCAAAAAAAAGGATTATACCTAATAAGTCAGGTAAGCTTAAAATAAAAATTATACTAATGTAATGAGCAAACAAGATTGATAAAGTGACATGGATGCCTGAATTTCTTGTTTGCAGGATGCTTAGAAGGAGGAAAAACCAACCCAAATATATAGTCTGATAAATATCATACTCAGTAATATAGATTGAGAGCAAATGGATTATTCTGAATTAACATGAATGGCTTTGAATCAAATGAAAACACTAAAACTCAAATGTTCACTGAGCCTACAGAATCTCTCTCACGCCCTTCAGTGATGAAAGCTGATTTGGCACAGACATATTTTACACAACATAAATTTAAATTGCCTAAAATCCATGAGATAGAAAATAGGTGGTGGATGACAGAAACTCCCCCGGTTATTACCAGCTTTGGGACCGAAGCTCTTCCAAGTACGCTGTAAATACTTGTTCTGTAAACTGCTTCCTTGCTATACAGTGAAAATGTCGATGTTGATACTCAACAATATTATGGTCTGTATTTATTGCCTCATAAAGTTAAACTAACTATGCATTAGCCATGCTGCTGGTGGAAACTTGCCTAATGTGGTTTATGGTGGTGTAATTCTGCCAGGCCCCACACTATAACAGGCCAGGGCAGTGCTGCAGTCATTAATTAAAAGGATAAAATGGACTTTTCACATGTGGCTTGGATCCCGACTTTAATTACCCTTTGGCTGGAAGGGCTCTAGTAGGGTCACTTCTGTGAGTAGTTTCTGAGCTTGCTGACAGCGTCTTCTACACTGGATGGATTCCGAGAAAGCTGTGGCGATGGTCTTACTATGTGTATCATTAAATTTCATTTTAAGCTTATGAGGTGTACTCAGCTGCCTAGTTAGAAGATGATTTATTATTTTATTGACAGCCTTTTATGAGACACTGAAATTTATTTATAGACATGTAAAATCAATTCTGTTTTGTAATATTTTCTTTCTATAGTTCTATAGTCCCATATTTATTACATGAAAGGCTGATTCAAAATGACTAACTTTCAAGACTCATTGCACATAAATCTGAAAGTAATAAAACTCCAATATGTCAATAGTATTGCCAGTAAATCTATCCGTACAAATATAAATCTATTGAGGGCATTCTATGTGCTAGGCAGTGTTCTATGACTTCCGTGTATTGTGTCATGTATAACACTGCCTAAATCGAGTAGATTAGGTTTCATTTTGATCCTTGATATCAAGAAACCACAGATAAAAAGAGAGAAAGAAACTATCCCATGCCGTCTAAGTGAATAAGGTACCATGAGTTTGAAATTCTCTCTCTTGCTGAATTATGGTATCAGTTTTAAACTATCAGATAACTTGAAAGAATTGTACAAATAATATGTTTAAGCACATGCCAATTGCTTTGTCTAACATTTCTGTGCTAACCCATCTAAAACTTTGACAAATGAAAATCACATCTATAACTATTTACTTCTTAAAGATAAAGATATCTGTAGTAGCCAAAAATCAACATAGAGATACTTCAAAAGAAGAACAGATAAAGAAAATGTAATACAATTGCACAATGGAGTATTACTCAACTGTTAAAATATGACATCATATAACTTGCAGGTCAATGAATAGAACTAGAAAAACCATTCTGAATGAGGTAAAACAGACCCAGAAAGAGAAATACAGTATGTATTCAGTTATATGGGGACATCAACCATTAAGTAAATGATTACCAAAGTATTACCCTTAGACCAAAAGAGATTAAGTGAAAGGAAGAGTCTAGGATGGACACAAGAATTTCCCTGGGCAGGAGAAATAGAATAGATTTTATGAGACGGTTGGAGATTGGCAGTAACAGTAGTAGGGGAATCAGGTGGTGGGTAGATGTGTTGGAAGAAGAGACTGTGGTTAGAGACAACTGGAATTGTTGGCATTTGGGGAGTAGTATGGACACCTAGAACATTAGAGCAATTGGAATCTATGGAAGTAATCTGATGAGGACTCCTAGTAATGGAAGATATTGAGGCTAAACTGTCATCTCTTCTAGCTTTCAGTGAAGGAACTAGTTTACATTTATTGACCTGTTGGCAAAGAGGGGCCCATATAATCCCCAAACAACCAAGGCCATTTCTGAGACAAAGGTTGCTCTTCATAAACTGACAGCAGGACCCATTGCTGAAGTCAACATCTACACAACTCATTGATCATGGAGAAGTCAAGTCCATCCCTATATGAAGGCTCTACCCTATATCCTAGTCTTTTGGGTGAAGGAAAGTATTCTGCAACTTAATAAAAGACAAATGTGTCTGCCAACCCAAACATAAAACCTTTGACCTAAAATCTGGCCTGCCTGAAAAACATGCTAGGACAATAGTGGCACAGAATTTGTGGAAATAGCTAACCAATTTTTGATTTGATCTAAGGCCTACTGTGTGAGATCCATGATAACTGCTTGAGTAACCAAGAGACAGAGACTAGATGTCATAGAGACCTGAGGTAAAACTAAATACTTCTGGTATGAAAAAGTAAAGTAAAAAATAATAAAAATATAATTCCTACTGATAGATATGATACTCATATATCAGTGCCTTATCTAATCATCATCAGAAAGGTTTCCTCTGGTCACAGATAGGAAGGGATGCAGATTACATCACCCGAACAATATGTGGAAAAAGAGTCTAAATGGGAGATTTCTATCAAAGCCCTCCCCTCTGAGCTCAGAGAATCCTGAAGAAAAGGAGGCTGAAAGATTGAAAGAACCAGAGGGAACGAACTAGAAGCACAACGAGAAACAGAAACAGAGTGGATTCAGAAGGGAGAGGAAGAGAGGTGGGAAAAACTGGGAGGAGTAGAGGGAGGAGAAACTATAATCAGAGTATATTTTAGGAGAAAAGAACCTATCTTAGATTTTTTAAAAAAATAAAAAAGATATTGTTCTTCATGGAACATTGTCCATTATTATACATAGCAAAACTAATTTTAAGTATAAAGTCTTGCTCACATTTAATATTCTTCAGGAAATTTCTCCAAGATATGCATATGGTTTCTTAGATCCAAACATCATGTGTTTTCCTCATATCCAGAATATTAAACATGTCAAGAGTTCAAGTTATATGTTTTTGATGATGGCTCATATTCTAAGTTAGTTGTTTCCAGATAGTAGTCAGGTGATTTCACACAGTCTAAAAAACTCAACCAAATTATACAGTGAGAAGCATGTAATGTGTCATGGATGGTGATGCTAGGGTTGATCTCACGGTGATCACAGAATGAATCTACGGTGAAGTCAATGCTCTATTTTAATTAAGGCTTGACATTGTCTGTGACTATTCTCCTCTTCAAAGGAAAGAATATTAAATATTGCTAAATCTACATGAAATTGCTATACAGGGGTTATAAAATAAATTAAAATTGTATACCTTTTCTAAATGTCATACATGAAACACTATAGTTTTTTAAAGATGTTTTTATCATTTTTAATCTATCCTGGTTTATATAAGTTTTTAAAATAAATATTCTGGTTTTATAGAGGTCATTAGCATTAATACATTTGTAGATCTCGATATCACATTTTGGCAAGGGACATCGTTTTGAAGCTTGAGACTTGCTCCCTTTGTTAAGGCTTTAGGGATTACTAGGAAACTCTTTCCTGACATGAGGCAACTTAAGTTCATCATTCAATTCTTTTATTTCTTTTTCTTCCCTTCTTTTTGACGCCCAAAATTTATACCTATCCATGTAGTCAAGTGTCTACACCTCTGTAGTAGAGAACTTGCAAACTCAGCTCTGTCCTTAAGTGCACATCCTCTCCTGGTGTGTATTCCTTCTATGTTCTGTCTGCAGACACAAACACGACCATACACATACTTGTTATCACAAACACAAAAATATGGCAAACACACAATCAATACACATAATTAATTAAAATCATGGTTTCATGAGAGTGAGTTTGGAAGTGAATTCTTTGATAAAAGGTCAAAAACAAAAGCAATAAAAATGAGTTGGATTATATCAAAATTAAACCGTGCCTTAAAGGATACTGTTCATAGAATGGAATTATTAACTAATGTGATTAAATTTATAGAGATTTAAAAGGACTTAGAAATGAATGTTAGATTCCCAATGATGTGAATATATTCAGTGCCAGTGATTTATAGGCTTAACATGATTAAAATGGCAAGCAATGTGTATATTTTACTATCATTGGGAAAAATCCAAACACCACAGCTATACTCTCCAGTTCTCTACATGCGTATTATATCCCCTTTCTTCCCTAATATTTTCATTGTTCAAAAATTGGATATTCAAGAAACATCATATAAAATAAATTGTATTAATTCGACTGCTCTACCACTCAGAATTGTATATCTTTGCACACTTTTTATTTGTTTTTGTCCTTCACTGAGAGAATTAACATGGTTTCCAATTGCTAACAGAGACATCTCCTGTTTAGATGAACGTAGCTTCGCTCATCTTTAGAGTCTCATATTAGATACATGATGGCATAATTTTTATGTACTCTTGATTACTTTCTGATTTGACTCTGATGAAATTCAACTTCTTATGGCTAGTAATATATCTCCCTAAATCTAATCTACCTGATATTAATAAAATCATGCTGGGCTTTCATTAACTGAAGTCATTTGTAATTGATATATAAAACAAAAATATACTCTACAACGATATAACACAAAAGTATATTCATGTGCTTGTTTCATATATTATACATTGTATGATGTTGCACCCAGGTGATACACATTTATTTCCTCATCTTTTTTAGGATGGACACTGAAACTCATGCTTTTAGTTTTGAAATGCATACTGAAGCCGAGAAGGAAGGAAATGAAACTTTCTTTTGTTTTCTCCTAATTCCCCATGTTTTTTCCCTTTATATTTAAAGTCGGAGTCTTGAACACTTCTTATAATATTAATGTTGTTAATATTATCACTTAGAAGTTTAAAAATCTTTAACCCAGAATTGTTCAGGTCTCAAGGAAATGGAGAGACAAAAAAAAAAAAAAAAGAGGAGACTGAAGGAAAACCACCACCTTGCGATCCATCCCATCTGCAGGCACCAAACCCCGACAATATTGCTGATGCCAAGAAGTGCTGGCAGACAGGAGTCTGATATAGCTGTCCTTTGAGATGCTCGGCCAGCACCTAATTAACACAGATGCAGATACTTATAGTCCAACCATCAGCCTGAGCCCGCAGACCCCATGGAAGAGTTAGGGAAGAATTGAAGGAGATGAAGAGAATTGCAAACCTATAGGAAGGACAACAATATCAATTAACCTAACCTTAACCCCTTAGAGCTCCCAGGGACTAACCAGAGTATACATGAGTCACTCATGGCTCCAGCTTCATATGTAGCAGAAGACTGCTTCATCTGGCATCAGTGGGAGGGGAGGCACTTGGTCCTATGGATGCTTCTTGTCCCAGAGAAGGAGGATGCTAGAGGGGTGAGACTGGAGTAGGTTGGTGGGTGACGGAGCATCCTCTTAGAGGCAAAGGGTAGGATAGTGCAGGGAGTTTGCAGAGGGGTGACAGGAAAGGGGACAAAATTTGAAATGTAAATAAATAATAATAAGTTTTCATTGAAATGTTTTTGTACCCCAATTAGTTAATTTATACACCTTCATGCTTTAATTTTTTGTGGCAGTGTCTATCTATGTAGTCCTGGAAATCACTATGTAGGTGAGCCTGGCCTCAAAGTCTCAGAGATCCTCCAGGTTCTGCCTTCTGAGTGCTGAGGTTAAAGGTTTGTTCTACCAAAGCCAGCCAATTTAGATCTAGTATGTTTACCAATACGGTTGAGCAAAGAAATTGTGTTGGTTATTTCCCATGTGTCTTCTGCTCTTCAGTCTTAATCTTATTGTAGATTAATTGAATGTTTCCAGGAGTCTTTTCTTTCTTACTTACGTATTAGCTGTTATGTTTTTCAACTATACTTTATTTTTAAAATATGTATTATGCATATCAAGATTCTCTCAATCTACCTCCAAGTCACATATTAGCCTTTATTTCCTGAAAAGTAAATTATAGCAGCATGCACCATTTCTTGGCTTTGTGCCTTTTTTAATGGGACTGTTACTTCTGCTGATGATAGAATCACAAAGTGCACTATTCATTATTCATTTTAATTAGATAATTATCTTTTAACTGGTGTAATAATAGAACTTATTTAAGTTTTCCAAGTTTCATATACATATATATATATGAATATATATATATAATCAATGTATCATAATCATATGCATTCCTGATTCCCACAGCCTACTCCATCAGGAATGCCAACATGCCCCCTCCTTTTTATGTTTGTTCTCTTTCTCCCTCCCTTTTCCCACTCACTCTCACTCCTGCTCTCTGTTTCTCTATCATAAACCATTGAACTCAGTAAGAGCTCTTTGTTGACATGTATTCTGATCTTGGCTTAATCTTGTGCAAGAAACCTCAACTATTGTGAGTTCATAAGTGCAACAGTATATACTGACCAGATGGGCATTTCCCAGTGCACTTACCTGATGTTCGTTCTGCCTTAACCTCCACAATGTGTCATGGGCCTTGTTGGGAACATACATACATATGTCTCATTTAGGGCTGAGAACTTACTTGCTACTTATCTTTTAATTCATTCATTCATTCATTCTCTCTCTCTCTCTCTCTCTCTCTCTCTCTCTCTCTCTGTTTATTTTTACACTCCAGATTTATTCATCTCCTGGTCCACCCTCTGACTATTCCACATCCCATACCTTCTTCCCACCCCAACCTGTCTCCAGGAGGATGTCCTCACCGCACCCACTACAGCAGAACTCTAAACTCCCTGTGGCCTCTAGTTTTGAGGGTTAAGTGCATCTTCTATGACTGAACCCAGACACAGGTGTCCTCTGCTGTATATTTGTGGAGGCCTCATCTCAGCTGGTGTATGCTGCCTGGTTGGTGGTCCAGAGTTTGAAAGATCCAGGTTGAGACTCTTACAGGGTCACTCTACTCCTCAGGTTCCTTCACCTTTTCCCTATTTCAACCACAAAGGTCATCAGCTTCTCTTCATTGGGTGGGTGCAAATATCTGCATCTGACTCTTTCAGCTGCTTGTTGGGTCTTTCTGAGAGCAGTCATGGTAGGACCCATTTTGTGAGTGCTCCACAACCTTGGTAATGGTGTCAGGCCTTGTGGCCTCCCCATGAACTGAATCCCCCTTTGGGCCTGTTGCTGGACCTTCTTTTCCTCAGGCTTTTCTCCACTTTTACCCTGCAGTTCTTTCAGACAGGAACAATTATGGGTCACAGTTTTGACTGTGGGATAGCATATAATTGATCTCAAAACAACCTTCAACCAATACTAGAAGATTGAAATAATCCCGTGCACCCTATCAGTCCACCATGGCCTAAGTTGGTCTTCAATAACAGGAAAACAAAACAAAACAGAAAGTTTTCATACACATGGAAACTGACAAAAACTCTTTTTTTTTTGGTTCTTTTTTTTTTTTTTTTTTTTTTTTGGAGCTGGGGACCGAACCCAGGGCCTTGCGCTTCCTAGGCAAGCGCTCTACCACTGAGCTAAATCCCCAACCCCCAAAAACTCTTTACTCAATGATAATTTGGTCTGGGAAGAAATAAAAAAATTTAAGATTTCCTGGAATTTAATGAAAATGTTAATACATCATACCCAAATTTATGGGCCACAATGAAAGCAGTGCTAAGAGGAAAGTTCACAGCACTAAGTGCCCTAGAAAAGAAACTGGAGAGATCTTACACTAGCAACTGAACAGCACACCTGAGAGCTCTAGAACAAAAAGAAGCAACCTCACCCAAGAGGAGTGAAGGCAAGAAGTAGTCAAATTCAGGGCGGAAATCAATCAAATAGAAACAAAGACAACAATACAAAGAATCAACAAAACCAAAAGCTGATTCCTTGAGAGAATAAACCCCTAGGCAAATGAACTAAAGGCCCCAGAGTCAGTATCCAAATTGTCAAAATCAGAAATGAAAAGGGAGACATAACAACAGAAATGGAGGAAATTCAAGAAATCATCAGATCCTAGTACAAAAGCCTATACTCAACAAAGCTGAAAACCCAGATGAAATGGATGGTTTTTTAGACATATACCCCATATCAAAGTTAAATCAAGAACAAGGTATGAACCCACACACCTATGGGCACTTGATTTTGGACAAAGTAGCCAAAACCTTCCAATGGAAAAAAGATAGCATTTTCAGCAAATGGTGCTGGTTCAACTGGAGGTCAACATGTAGAAGAATGCAGATCGATCCATGCTTATCACCCTGTACAAAGCTTAAGTCCAAGTGGATCAAGGACCTCCACATCAAACCAGACACACTCAAACTAATAGAAGAAAAACTAGGGAAGCATCTGGAACACATGGGCACTGGAAAAAATTTCCTGAACAAAACACCAATGGCTAATGCTCTAAGATCAAGAATCGACAAATGGGATCTCATAAAACTGCAAAGCTTCTGTAAGGCAAAGGACACTGTGGTTAGGACAAATCGGCAACCAACAATTGGGAAAAGATCTTTACCAATCCTACAACAGATAGAGGCCTTATATCCAAAATATACAAAGAACTCAAGAAGTTAGACCGCAGGGAGACAAATAACCCTATTAAAAAATGGGGTTTAGAGCTAAACAAAGAATTCACAGCTGAGGAATGCTGAATGGCTGAGAAACACCTAAAGAAGTGTTCAACATCTTTAATCATAAGGGAAATGCAAATCAAAACAACCCTGAGATTTCACCTCACACCAGTGAGAATGGCTAAGATCAAAAACTCAGGTGATAGCAAATACTGGTGAGGGTGTGGAGAAAGAGGAACATTCCTCCATTGTTGGTGGGATTGCAGACTGGTACAACCATTCTGGAAATCAGTCTGGACGATCCTCAGAAAATTGGACATTGAACTACCTGAGGATCCAGCTATACCTCTCTTGGGCATATACCCAAAAGATGCCCCAACATATAAAAAAGACACGTGCTCCACTATGTTCATCGCAGCCTTATTTATAATAGCCAGAAGCTGGAAAGAACCCAGATGCCCTTCAACAGAGGAATGGATACAGAAAATGTGGTACATCTACACAGTGGAATATTAGCTATCACAAACAATGCCTTTATGAAATTCATAGGCAAATGGTCAGAACTGGAAAATATCATCCTGAGTGAGGTAACCTAATCACAGAAAAACACACATGGTATGCACTCATTGATAAGTGGCTATTAGCCCAAATGCTTGAATTACCCTAGATGCCTAGAACAAATGAAACTCAAGACGGATGATCAAAATGTGAATGCTTCACTCCTTCTTTAAAAGGGGAACAAGAATACCCTTGGCAGGGAATAGAGAGGCAAGGATTAAAACAGACACAGAAGGAACACCCATTCAGAGCCTGCCCCACATGTGGCCCATACATATACAGCCACCCGATTAGACAAGATGGATGAAGCAAAGAAATGCAGGCCGACAGGAGCCGGATGTAGATCTCTCCTGAGAGACACAGCCAGAATACAGAAAATACAGAGGCGAATGCCAGCAGCAAACCACTGAACTGAGAACAGGACCCCCGTTGAAGGAATCAGAGAAAGAACTGGAAGAGCTTGAAGGGGCTTGAGACCCCATATGTACAACAATGCCAAGCAACCAGAGCTTCCAGGGACTAAGCCACTACCTAAAGACTATACATGGACTGACCCTGGACTCTGACCTCATAGGTAGCAATGAATATCCTAGTAAGAGCACCAGTGGAAGGGGAAGCCCTGGGTCCTGCTAAGACTGAACCCCCAGTGAACTAGACTGTTGGGGGGAGGGCGGCAATGGGGGGAGGATGGGGAGGGGAACACCCGTATAGAAGGGGAGGGGGAGGAGTTAGGGGGATGTTGACTAGGAAACCGGGAAAGGGAATAACACTCGAAATGTATATAAGAAATACTCAAGTTAATAAAAAAAAAATTGAGGATACAACTTAAAAAAAAAAGAACAAGGTAAACTTTCTAAAAAGTCCACATCACATAAGGAAGTAGAAGAAGTCATTAAAAACCTCACAAACAATTTTTTTTAATTTATTTAATACTTAATAATAATTCTTTGGTTTCCGGGCAAACATCCCCCTCCCCCCTCCCCTTCCTTATGGGTGTTCCCCTCCTAACCCTCCCCCCATTGCCGCCCTCCCCCCATAGTCTAGTTCACTGGGGGTTCAGTCTTAGCAGGACCCAGGGCTTCCCCTTCCACTGGTGCTCTTACTAGGATATTCATTGCTACCTATGAGGTCAGAGTCCAGGGTCAGTCCATGTATAGTCTTTAGGTAGTGGCTTAGTCCCTGGAAGCTCTGGTTGCTTGGCATTGTTGTACATATGGGGTCTCGAGCCCCTTCAAGCTCTTCCAGTTCTTTCTCTGATTCCTTCAACGGGGGTCCTATTCTCAGTTCAGTGGTTTGCTGCTGGCATTCGCCTCTGTATTTGCTGTATTCCGGCTGTGTCTCTCAGGAGCGATCTACATCCGGCTCCTGTCGGTCTGCACTTCTTTGCTTCATCCATCTTGTCTAATCGGGTGGCTGTATATGTATGGGCCACATGTGGGGCAGGCTCTGAATGGGTGTTCCTTCAGTCTCTGTTTTAATCTTTGCCTCTCTCTTCCCTGCCAAGGGTATTCTTGTTCCCCTTTTAAAGAAGGAGTGAAGCATTCACATTTTGATCATCCGTCTTGAGTTTCATTTGTTCTAGGCATCTAAGGTAATTCAAGCATTTGGGCTAATAGCCACTTATCAGTGAGTGCATACCATGTATGTCTTTCTGTGATTGGGTTAGCTCACTCAGGATGATATTTTCCAGTTCCAACCATTTGCCTATGAATTTCATAAAGCCGTTGTTTTTGATAGCTGAGTAATATTCCATTGTGTAGATGTACTACATTTTCTGTATCCATTCCTCTGTTGAAGGGCATCTGGGTTCTTTCCAGCTTCTGGCTATTATAAATAAGGCTGCGATGAACATAGTGGAGCACGTGTCTTTTTTATATGTTGGGGCATCTTTTGGGTATATGCCCAAGAGAGGTATAGCTGGATCCTCAGGTAGTTCAATGTCCAATTTTCTGAGGATCCTCCAGACTGATTTCCAGAATGGTTGTACCAGTCTGCAATCCCACGAACAATGGAGGAGTGTTCCTCTTCCTCCACATCCTCGCCAGCATCTGCTGTCACCTGAGTTTTTGATTTTAGCCAATCGCACTGGTGTGAGGTGAAATCTCAGGGTTGTTTTGATTTGCATTTCCCTTATGACTAAAGATGTTGAACATTTCTTTAGGTGTTTCTCAGCCATTCGGCATTCCTCAGCTGTGAATTCTTTGTTTAGCTCTGAACCCCATTTTTTAATAGGGTTATTTGTTTCCCTGCGGTCTAACTTCTTGAGTTCTTTGTATATTTTGGATATAAGGCCTCTATCTGTTGTAGGATTGGTAAAGATCTTTTCCCAATCTATTGGTTGCCGTTTTGTCCTAACCACAGTGTCCTTTGCCTTACAGAAGCTTTGCAGTTTTATGAGATCCCATTTGTCGATTCTTGATCTTAGAGCATAAGCCATTGGTGTTTTGTTCAGGAAATTTTTTTCCAGTGCCCTTGTGTTCCAGATGCTTCCCTAGTTTTTCTTCTATTAGTTTGAGTGCCTCACAAACAATTATATGGTCAACTTTGGAGATGGTACTGTGAGGTGCTGAGAAGGTGTATTCTTTTGTTTTGGAGTAAAATGTTCTATAGACATCTGTTAAATCCATTTGGTTCATAACCTCTATTAGTTTCACTGTGTCCCTGTTTAGTTTCTGTTTCAATGAACTGTCCATTGATAAGAGTGAGGTGTTGAAGTCTCCCACTATTCTTGTGCGGGGTTCAATATATGTTTTGAGCTTTAGTGAAGTTTCTTTTATGGATGTGGGTGCCCTTGCATCCTCGGCATAGATGTTAAGAATTGAGCCTTTCTCTTGGTGGATTTTCCCTTTGATGAATATGAAGTGTCCTTCCTCATCACACTTGATAATTTTTAGTTCAAAATCTATTTTATTGTATATTAGGATGCTAACTCCAGCTTGTATTTTGGAACCATTTGCTTGAAAGACCGTTCTCCATCCTTTAACTCTGAGATAGTGACTTTCTTAGTAATTGAGGCGTATTTCTTGTATTCAACAAAATGCTGGATCTTGTTTGCCTATCCACACAGTTAGCTTGTCTTTTTATACGTGAGTTGAGTCCATTAATATAGAGAGATATTAAAGACAGACGACAGTTGGTTCCTGGTATATTTGTTATTATAGGTGACTTCGTGTGCTTGCGGTTCTCTCCTTTAGTCTTTGTTGGGAGATGCTTAATATCTTGTCTTTTCTTTGGCGTAGGTATCTTCCTTGTTGGAGTTCTTCTAGGATCCTTTGTAGGGCTGGATTGGTAGATAGACACTGTTTGAATTTAGTTTTGTCCTGGAATATTTTGATTTCTCCATCTATGCTGATTGAGAGTTTTGCTGATTATAGTAACCTGGGCTGGCATTTGTAGAGTCTGCATGCTCTCTGACCGGGTTCTTTTGGCTTCCATAGTCTCTGTTGAGAAGTCTGGTGTAAATCTGATAGGTCTATCTTTGTATATTACTTGCCCCTTTTCCCTTGCAGCTTTTAATATTTTTTCTTTTTTTCTGTGAGTTTAGTGCTTTATTATGTGACAAGGGGATTTTCTTTTCTGGTCCCACTTGTTTGGTGTTCTAGAAGCTTCTTGTACCTTTATGGCCATCTCTTTCTTTAGGTTGGAGAAATTTTCTCCTATGATTTTGTTGAAGATGTTTTCAGGTCCTTTGAGCTGGGATTCTTCATTCTAATTTATTCCAATTATTCTTAGATTTGTTCTTTTCATTGTGTCCTGAATTTTCTGGATGTTTTGGGTTAGGAGATTTTTCTGTTTTGAATTTTCTTTGACAGTTGTTTTAATGTCTTCTAATGCATCTTCTACACTACACCTGAGATTCTCTCTTCTATCTCTTGTATTCTGTTGGTGACACTTACATCTGTAATTTCTGACTTCATTCCTAGGTTTCCCATTTCCAGATTTTTCTCCATTTGTTTTTTCTTCATTGTTTCTTCTTCCACTTTTAGATCTTGAACATCTTTCTGCAATTCCTTCACATATTTGACTGTATTTTCCTGTATTTCTTTAGTGAATTAATTGCTTCCCTTTTAAGGGTTTCTACCTGTTTACCTGTTTTCCTGTATTCTTTCAGTGAGTTATATCGTCTTTAAAGGACTATTATCTTTATGCGATAGGATTTTAGGTCATCTTCCTGATTCTCATGTGTGTTGGTGTATTCAGGGTTTTCTGTGGTGAGAGAACTGGATTCTGATGATGCCCGCATATATTGACTTCTGTTGCTTATGGTCTTGTGCTTGCCTCTCACCATCTGGTTATCCCTGGGTGACTCTGTCTGGGTCTGCCTCTTTTGTCCACGGTTCTTCAGGCCACCTAGTAGGCCTGCATCCTTGGCTGTAGCAAACCTCTTCAAGGCCTTCCACCTGGAGAGTCTTCAGAGGGGCAGAGAAACTATGGTCCTATGTGAAGCTGTTCTGTGTGGGGCGGGGAAGGGCTTGTTGGACTGTGGATTCTGTTTCCTTATGTGCAGCAGAGCTGCAGGAAGGGTTTCAGTCTTTTGGGTCAGTTGCGCTGCGTGCCACAAAGCCCCCAGAAGGTTCTTCAGACTGTGGTGTCAATTGCCCAGTTACCCTGTGTACCGAGGAATTCCTGGGATACCCACAAGCTGTGGTGTCCTGGGTGCAGTGGATCTCCTGGGATGTCTTCAGCTGTGGTGTCAGATGCCTGGTGCACAGTAGATCTCCCGGGATCCATCAGGATGTAGTCTCAAATGCTCTGAGAGCAGCAGTTCTTCTGGTATGCCTCTGGATATGGTGTCTCCTGGGGAGCAGACTAGCTAGCAGTCTGTCCCAGCAGAAAGGACTGGGCAGAAGGGCACTTGTTACTTACTTGATCTGTCTTTTAAAGGTCTTATTTCAAAATGAACTACTTTATGTATCCATGATACTATAATTTTCTACACTCTTCAAATTCCTTAACCAGGTTCAATTTTTCTCTTCTTTAATTTCATTTAACTCATTATAGCACAACCATGCTGTTCATATATTTTTCCCATTTATGTATCTTTGGAAAAAATCATTGTTTAATCTTCATTTTCAAAATAAAATTTTATAATAAAAAGCTACCTTTGTCTTTTTTTAATTGTTTAGTTGTATTGATTTCAATAATTTTAAAGTTTTTAAATTTTCCTTTTTTACATTATTTTTAATGAGAAATATTGTTATCCTTAACTTCCTCTGTATGGAATGTCATACTTTATAATGCTTTTGAAACTTTGTTGTATTTTTTAGTAATTTGATGATGATATTCCTTACTAATAAATGTATTTTTATTTTCCCCGGTGCTGTGTGAGCTTATTTATGTAACTCTAATCCATTTAGTATTAATCATGGCTTCTTACAGGAAACACAGGTTAAATTTGATCTTTTCATGGTGCAAATTATCATTCAATAGTGCAAATCACCATCAAATTGTCCAAATCACTATTCAATGGTCCAAATCACTACCCAATGATGCAATTACCGTTCATTCAGTGCTATTATGTTAGTTCTCATAATAGTTTAAGGTACTCTCTACATTTATTATATTCTAATTTTTAGACATATTTAGATCTGTTTCTGGATTTTTCCATTCTTTTAAGTATAATTTTAGTATGTAATGTTTATAGCATACTTCAGCACATACAAGGAAATATTCTGGGGCTGACGCTACAGCCCAGCTGAGCCAGATGCTTGCCATAAAGCATGATAACCTGATTCTCAGGACCTACAGGGTAGAAGGAAGTAACAAATTCCTGCAAGTTTTCCTCTGACCCCCCTCCCCCACACCATATATAAACAAACACAGTCGCATACTGTGGCATGCTTACCTTCCCAACTATACACTCATACATACTGTAAATGGATAGAAGCAATTATTCTATAAAGGAGAAACTCTATTCATTGTTCTTTTCCTTCATACATTCTAAACAGTATAATTCAAAGTCCGTGTTTTTAAATTTCAGAATTGGCAATTAAATACTGGATATTGTGTATGCTAGGTGGGTCACACATTCACTCTACATTAAATTAAAGAATATCATTTTTTATGAAACTATTGACAAAAAGGAGTATCAGTTCATTCCATTTCACAAAAACAGGAATTTATCATGGCAACTGGTAATTTTTAAAGCGTATCCTGCATATCTACCATTTACCATTTGACCTTACGTCTACCTAAATCCAAATTATTCTCCAAGTTTATCCAGTATCCAAAACTAGTGTCCATCAAGGACTTTTTCAGCTTTCTTGAAATTGCCAGCACCAACCCATATTACCCTTAATCTTTTTAATGTGCTTTTATTGCTACCCTCAAATACCATTTTGTACAGCTGGTTATACTAATATTTATATTGACCTCATATTTATTGTGGCTGTATTTTCCCTTAATTTGAAAATATTATCTTTTTCTCACATAATATAACTTCATATAGTTTCTCCTCTCTCTATTTCCCCCAATTCCTCTCCACATCTGCTCCCTTCTGACTTCATTCCTTTTCCATCTCACATTAGAAAACAAACAAGAGATAATATTAAAATATAACAAAGTATAATATAATAAGATGAACCAAAAAGTATCAGTTCAGTGTTATACACGACAAACAGAAGCAGAGTCCAAGAAAAGGCACAAGCAGCAGAAACCTACTCTTTTCCACACTTAGGAATCCCACAATGGTATGTAGTCACTAATAAGTGGATATTAGTCAAGAAATTACAGAATACCCTAGATACAATCCACAGTAGTTGAGAAGGTAAATAAGCTGAAGGGCCCAAGGGAGGATTCCTCAATCCAATTTTGGAGGGAGAAGAAAGAAATCACAGGGGTTGGGGTGCAGGGGAGGGGCATGGGTGGGAGAAGGGACAGAGAGGGGAAAGGAGGAACATGATCTGGTGTTGGGGGAGAGGGAGCAGGACTGAGGACCTGAGGGCCAGCAGAAAGAATAAAAACAGGCAACCTTGTGAGGTGCCGGGGGTCTAGAATGTACCAGAGATCTTGGAGGTGAGAGACTCTCAGGACTCAAAGGGAGGGACCTTGGATGAAGTGCTGTGCAATGGGGAGTGGGAACTTGTAGAGTCTACCTCCAGTGGAGGGGCAGGACATCAAGGAGAGGATGTGGTTACTATCCCACAGTCAAAAGCTCTGACCCAGAATTGTTCCTGTCTGAAGGAACTGCAGGGACAAAAATGGAGAAGAGCCTGAGAGAAAAGAGGTCCAGGGACAGGCCCAAATTGGGATCTAGCTCAAGGGGATGCCCCAGGGCCTGACACTATTACTGAGGCTGTGGTGTGCTTGCAGACAGGAGCCCAGCATACATGTCTTCTGAGAGACTCAGAAAGCAACTGAGTCAGATGTAAACATACCCAATCAATGGACAGAAGCCAAGGATCCCTGGGATTGAATTAGGGAAAAGCTGGAAGAAGCTGAAAAGGAAGGCGGCCCCATGGAAAGACCAGTCGTCTCAACTGACCTGGACCCCTGAGATTGCTCAGACACTGAGACACCAACCAGGCAGCATACAACAGCTGGTATGAGGACCCAGACACATATACTGCCTGATTTGGCCTCAGTGAGAGAAGATGCACCTAATTCCTCGAGAGACTTGAGGCCCTAGGGAGTGGGGAGATCTGTTGAGGTGGGGCTGGAGGAATGGGGATATCCTCTTGAAGACAGGGGTTGGGGGAAGTAGGAATGGGATGGGAAGCTATCAGGGGGCAGACCTGGATGAGAATGAAGACTGTAATGTAAAAATGGATTGAAGAATTAAAAACAAACAAACATACAAACAAACAGAGGAACACAAACTGGAAGCCATAAAATATATGCAGAGAACCTAGTACAGACCCATTCAAGTTTTTTTGCATGCTGTTATTATAGCCATAATTTAAATTTTTTCTTCCAGTTCTCTTTTTACTGGAATCTTCTAAATGTTCAAAATTATTTTCACTGTTTATATAACACTAGTGTATAGCATGTAAAAAAAAAGACATGTGTGAGATAATTTAATTGCCCAAAAATGTTATTTTAATTTATAATTTCACTTTCTATACTACAATTATAATTCAACTAAATACACATGTTACTTAGTACTTTGTGATATTATTCATACATGGGATCGTAGTTTAACTGATGGTCCTGAAGGATGAATGTATTTTCTAACCAAATTCGCAATACTTACTGGAATTCAGAAGGATACTAAGACTCATCGCATCTACTTCCAAAACAGTAGCTTCTAAATACTATCACTTAATAGTAACTATTAGGAAAACCATTTGTTCAATTGCAGAGTAGAAAATTCATTCACGATTGCTCAATAAAGGTATGACTATATTTGTTGAAGTATATAAGATAAAGTAAAATAGACTACATGAGTTTGTAATGGGGAAGTAAATATTCCTGGAGACATTATGTAAAAATACTGAACAGATATTAAAATGAATATGTCTGGCCTTATGAAAGGAACTGAAAATACCAATATTTTTTGCTTGGTTGGTTTACCTTGACCTAATTATTTTTGTATTACAAATGTGGTGGTCCACTTTCCACAGAAACAGAACGTTTATAAGTTTTGTGTTAACAGACCAATACTACGACTTCTGCAAGCATGAATCATAGCTGTGCTTCTCCACTTTTCCTTTGAGCTGTTATACTTCTGCGTATAAATGTTTGTTCTGGCTACTATCCCAGCGTGCCTGGAAAGTCCAGCACTCAGTTAGTAAACTAAGTTCTGAATATTTGTGAGTCTGTTATATAATGTGGTGTAAAGATAAATTTAGAAAACATTAGGGGCTTCATGTTTAATGTGAAATATGCATTATATTTATGTCAATACTTTGGGTAGCTGATAAAGGGTGATTTTGGGGCCACCAAGTTAAAAGCATTCAAGAGGAAGTTTATTTTTTTGAGTTTCTATGTTAGCAAGAACAAACTTTAATTTAAAACAAATAAATGTCTGCAGAGTGTACTCAAATCATTAGTGCTTTAATTATGTTATGATGTTCCTGAAAGTAATATAGATTTTCCAATTGCCTGCTAATGAGATGAAGCTTACTGAGGCTGATAGAAGTGGCTTATTGTAAAACAAATGTCTTAAGTTCATTTGGGACATTACTCAGTTTATGTTCAAAGTCAGCTGGTGTACTCTTCCCTGGGGAAGACTAATTCTCCTACTCTCAGTTTTCCTTAGTTGTCCGCAGTTCTTGTAGAGCTCAATCCTTGTGGGATTTCTCCCCATCCACTTTCGCATGGGGATGTCGATTTTTGTTGTCCTTTTTCAGTTCATGTTGCTGGAGCTTTCTGGGCATAGCTTCTGACTGCAAGCAGACACTATCTCAGAGAACATTCCGTGATTCTTGGTTATTACAATCATTTCATGCCCTCTTCCAGAACGCTCCCTGAACCTTAAGATGTGGGAGTAGGTGTATCTACGGGGACTTGACTCAACCATGTAACCATGCAAGTAATGTCCTGTAGACAGAGTGCAGTACGCTTATGTACTGAATACTATAATGGATACACATATGCATGTATGTATATAATAAGCATTGATGAAGGAAAGGGGCCATTAATTTGAAAGAGAGCAATGACCATATATGGATTGTTTTGGAAGGACAAAAGGTAAGAGGACATGATGTCAAATAGTGTGAAAAGAGAAGAAATAATTCAACACACACCCTTTTCAGCTGGAATGAAATGTGCCATTCAACTCCCTGTATTAGTATTATTGACATCAAATGTGCTAATGTGATTTTAAAAAGCTATATTTTATTGGCCCTAATATTAAGAATGTTCATTTGTCCTTCAATCTCTTATTTACTAGAGACCATTTGTATTAAATAATGAAGATAAATGCACACTTGTATGTGTACCCCTAGCCAATAATATATCATTAATCTATTTTGTCACGTGGGAATTAAACGAAATTAAGATATTTACTTGTTGTCTTAGTCAGGGTTTCTATTCCTGCACAAACATTATGACCAAGAAGCAAGTTGGGGAGGAAAGGGTTTATTCAGCTTATTTCCATGCTGTTCATCACCAAAGGAAGTCAGGACTGGAACTCAAGCAGGTCAGGAAGCAGGAGCTGATGCAGAGGCCATGGAGGGATGTTACTTACTGGCTTGCTTCCCCTGGCTTGCTCAGCTTGCTCTCTTAGAGAACCCAAGACCACCAGCCCAGGGATGGCACCACCCACAATGGGCTGGGTCCTCCCCCCTTGATCACTAGTTGAGAAAATGCCTTACAGCTGGGTCTCGTGAAGGCCTTTCCACAACTGACGCTCCTTTTCTGTGATAACTCAAGCTCGTGTCAAGTTGACACACAAAACCAGCCATACACTTGTTAATTTTATGGTTGTTATACTATGTAAAAAACAATCTGATATGAATAAGTGTTTCTAATCCTGGAGGCGTTAAAGAAATAAGGTAATACATGATGTTCCATATTTTGTATATTTTCATAAAGCTAGAATGACATTTTTGAAATATAGAAGAGTACGTTGGCCCTCAAATTATTACAAATTACTATGCATGATTCATGTTTAAAATGTAATTCAATGAAGGCTTCATGCTGCCTTATTTTCAGAAAGTGTGGCAGGGAATAGTGTCCTCTTTACTTGGCAACTTGAGAGGTCAGCTGGACACCCCTTGCAGGCTTCCTTTGAGAACATTTTCAGTTAATCCCTATTTGATGCACAGTTGCACAAATTCCAAAATATGTCAAGAATAGCCCCCAAAACATTTGGAAGCTTTTGTCTATTTTCAATATGTTTTCAAAGAATGTAACTTTGGCTCCTCGAATGTGAGATATGCCAGAACCAAATAAAGAAACACTCAAATATACATACCTCATAGAAAAGACAATAAAAGTCTTACCAACGAGTATCACTGATTAGGAATAATTAAAAAATAAGTGATATCAAACACTCATAGAGATGTAGAATCTAAATCTGTATGCTACTGTGAATTTTTAAAAAATTTACATTTTTTTTCTAAATTTTTTAATAAACATATATTAAACTCCACTTATTTCATGGCCCACTAATTTTACTTTTAGTTTTCTGTAAAGAAATTGAATCGTGTATAGATATCAAATACTTAAACAAAATATTTTAAGCAGCTTACTTATATTAACAACAACAAAAAATACTATTCACTGGGCATAGAAGCAGATCTTGGATCTCAAAACTTGGAAAGCTGATTTTGAGGCAGCGTGGACTGAATATTAGGCACTATGCCAAAAAATGTAAAATACATTCATATAAATTATAGGGTGTTCACTATAAAGTGTGTATATAAATAATTGTTTGAAAGAATAAAAGAGCCAAAGGACACAGTTTTAGATGCCCCAACACAAGTGAATCTCAGCCGTGGTGTTCTAAAAAGTATGATGTAGGCAAGAAGTGTGTGTGTGTGTGTGTGTGTGTGTGTGTGTATTGCTGATCATAAACTTTATTCATGCATAAACTTTATCTAATAAGAGGAATAAGATGGTGGTAACACTGAGTGCCCACACAGTTTGCTGAGCAACATAAAAAAAGGAATCTTGCTGGGATGGGCAGAATGGCATTGTTTAAAAGGCATGATGGGAAGAAACATGTAAACACAGGATGTTCTCACTCTGTCCAGCAGTATAGAAATGCACAGAGTGGGGGTAGTGACGTTGTAGGGTCAGTAGAAGACACAGAAAACAATGCAAAAATTCCATCATCTGATTTTTAAATCTTTTTTTGTAAATTAAAAAAATACTACCACAAAAATAGTATAAACTGGAAGTAAAATCATATTTTATTGAGCACATTAATTTTAGAATTCAGATACCTAGAATAAAAACTTTCTTTGTAGAGCATTGAGCAAAAGGGTTTAGCATCTTTTTATGCTATGGTAAGAGGTCTGTTTGTTTCTGAGTTTAGAACAGGTTCAAGTAATTTACCTTTAGTCTTTTGGAGGTCTTGGAGTGTCTCTGAGCAAGACTTTAAATGAAGCTTTCCTAGTGTATCTTCCTCTGGATCTCTTCATCCGTCTCTTCACATTCTCCTCATGTACATCAGTAAATCCATTTTCTCTAAAACAAAACTTCCTACATCACTAATATCACAGTCAAATATTTTGCCTTTATTTATATATTTTCCAATTTTCATGTTTGCCAGTCTCAGTTTTAACTTTCGTTGCCCTCCCTTATTGAAAATGTCTATTTGATATGAAATGTAACAGTTAATTATACATGTGAAAATTCTATTTCAGTGCATGTGTGTGTGTGTGTGTGTGTGTGTGTGTGTGTGTGTGTGTGTGTGTGTGTGCGTACGTGCTTAATATCACCCAGCTGTTCAGGACCAAATGGTAGATTGTAGCAACCAATCATCAGCTGGTCACTGAGTGAAGGCCTATGATTGGTTGTTCATGCTACTTAACTGTGATTTGTGACTTCAGATATAGCAGTGTCTGTGTTCTGTACAACTATGAACACATATACAACAAACTGAAGTTTGAACCAGGCTATTGGGATCTGATATTATTTGGCTAAACTGTAGCAAAGTAAATCTGTACATAAAGAACATTTGGCTTTGTTAATAATTTTAAAATATTAATTTATGCTAATATAACCTTTAATGAGTCAATTACAGAAATTAATAGTTTTAGTAGTGGCACAAATATCCTCATTATTTGCCATATATGCATATATGTGTATTTATGTATGTGTGGTATCTCTGTATATGTATATGTGCATATGTGTGATGCCTCTATATGTGTATTGTGCATTGTGCATGCTTGTATGTATATATATATATGTATATATTTGCATACATGTGTATGTTTGTGTGCATTCATGTGCATTTATGTTTACCCTCATATGTGTGTGGAGTATTGTGTGTGTGTGATGTCTGTGTATGTGTACGTGTGTGTGCCTGTGTTTCATGCCTGTGTCACCTAGTAGATGTCTAGACCTTAAACAGTAAAGACAGATAGGATAAAAAGATATATTTAGGGGTTGGGGATTTAGCTCAGTGGTAGAGCTCTTGCCTAGCAAGCGCAGGGCCCTGGGTTCGGTCCCCAGCTCCGAAAAAAAAAAAAGATTTATTTATATAGCATATGTACAATTTTTCTTTCATTTTTTATGACCCAGTACCTCCCTGACATCATTATTTTTGCCCTTTGGGGTGATTAATAATGAGAATGGGAGCACCTGTAATACCAGACAGTCATAGGTGACAAGTAGCACATACGGTTGAGTATACTAGGCAAAGTCATGATTCATGCTCCAGGTGGGTTAGAGCAACACAGTCTGAGAGTTAGGTTATGCTGCTCAGGACAGTGTACAGTTTGAAAATTACTCCTGGAGTTTTCTATTCAGAATTTTCCAATTGTGGTTAACAGCGAGTATCAGAAACTTTAAAAGGCTGTAAGTACAAACCATTATTTTAGATTTAGACACCCAATTAACTGTATTGCAAACATGTTTACATCTGCAGCTTTGAGTAATGCATAACATGAGACACGGAGCTATAAACATGCTATTATCTATAAATAAAAATATTCAAAGCTTTTACGGATATAGCACTCAAAAATTCAAAACTCAAAACGCACTGTAATGAATTTCAAAATTTTGCTATACATCTCTTCCGTTTGACAAAATATAAACATATATATACATATACATATATAGATATAGATATAGATATAGATAGATATAGATATAGATATAGATATAGGTATAGGTGTAGGTGTAGGTGTAGGTGTAGGTGTAAGTGTAGGTGTAGGTATAGATATAGATATAGATATAGATATAGATATAGATATAGATATAGATATAGATATAGATATAGATATAGATATAGATATAGATATAGATATAGATATAGATATAGATGAGAAAGGAAGACAATATCACTTATTTTCTGTTTAGAAACAGAATAATAGGGACAGAATCCCGGGGGTTTCCGACTGCCTGGAGCTGACCCAGTCCCACACTTCTCTATACCCAGATACCCCAGGGAACGCAGGACTACCAGAAGCGTGGACCATCTTAGGAGTACAGGGGAGACCACCATTTCTGCTCACATGCCTAGCTCAAGAGTAGCCTGCCTGGAGACCTCTGGACACGGGAACAGAGGAGCAGCCTGGGGCACGAGCTGTGCTGTTTCCAGCAGTGCCCAGCTGACCCTGTAAGCGCCCGGAGCTCCCTGTACCCAAACCCCACTAGGAGAAAGCGAGGGATTGTTCGGTGTGACTTTATTTTTCCTGAGAACTCTGTTCAGGTTCACCTCCTATGTAAATATTACTTTTCTCAGGTTCTAAAGTCTGTTTGACTAGGAAGGAACAATGATTCTATTCGTGAACAACCTCTATACAGCAGGAATCCACACAGTTTCTAGAGCGTGTTCTCTTAGCACAAAATCTCATTTACTTTCTTCTATGAGCTAGGCTTCAAACATGCTACAACGTCATGCTTCCACCTTAGGTGACCCCATACAGTACAAAACCAGGGCAGTCTGAAGTACTCACTGTCCTTTCTCAATAGTATGGCCAAGGGCTTTGTCGTATATTATACTGTTGCACCTAAAGCTCAATGTGCTGTAGCTATATTTTAGCATGGTCAGGTAGAATAATACCTTTAAAATGAAAATGATATTTCATTGTTAGCAAAACACTTTTGTTCTTTCCATGTACTAGCCTCAAGTGAAAGATAAGAGAGTGAAATCTGGATTTAGAAATGTTCAACAAGGGAGGGGGGAGAGGTGGCAGAGATGGGCATTAATCAAAATGCAGAGTATATTAAAAGCATGGAAACTGTTACTTGAAAGGCATTTAAAATATAAGTTTTATAAAAGTGTTTAACTCCATTGATGTTAATTTTGGGTCATATGCAGGCAGTGAAATCCATGGTGACTTCCTATGGGCAACAGCTCTCTCATGTCTAAAAGAGTATTTCTCTGCAATGATCCACTATCTCTGTCTGTTACAATCTTTCTACCTTTTTTTCCATGATGATCTCTGAGCCTTGGGAAGAGGGAGGATGATACAGATGTTGCACTTTGGGCTAAGACTTACTCATTAAGTTATTCTCTGCACAGTGGCTATTTACAGATCACTATAAACTACTGACTACTGCAAATAAAGCTTCTCTGATGATTTTTGAGAGCTCTGTGGTTAGAAAAATACATATGTAAATGGCAGTGTAATACTACGATATGTTTTCTCCCAGAAATTCAAATATACATAACCATGGGTTGTTGGCCCAGGTTCAGTACTAGCTGAGGAACTGTTCTGATTTAATTGTTGCTAGAGAAGGAAGAGTAAGTTTTATTCTTCCCCAGAGAAGGTACCTATTACCCAGTAAGTGGGCCTACATCTATGAACGTACTGGTCGTAGTAAATGAACACAGTTCCTCTGAAAAATTAAAGAGCAAGAATTTTGGTCTTTGCTCCTAACTGAAGTAAGATCTTCAAATGGATGTTTGTGGTAGAGATACTTTGAAGACTAAACCATACTAGCTGAGCAGGCGGAAATGTCATCACCCATGCAAAGATAAAAGCTCATAAATGTAATCAAAAATATCGTTGTAGCCCTCTCTGGTGTACACCTGTAATAACAGCACTTGGTTATTATTAGCATCTTAATACTGAGATGGGAGGATTACAGCAACTTCAAGGTCAGTTTAGCCTATCTAGCCACGTTCAAGACTCTGGCAATAAAGTAATAAATACAGCTGCTAGGATAATAGAATGGGTGTCCGTAGTAAGGGCACAGTGACTAAGAGCATTAGTTGCTCTTGCTAAGGACTTGGGTCAAGTTCCTGAAACCCAAATATGACTGACAAATATAACTCCAGTTCCAGAGAATTTGATACCCTCTTTTGATCTCTATGAGCACCAAGCACACACATGTTGCACGTACACACACGCCGTTAGGACACTCATCTACATAAAGAAAATGAAAATAAGAAAAATATAAAGGTGGTAAGTAAATCAATTAACTATCAGCCACAGGCTTCCATAAATACATTGTTTGTAACAAATTTGTCTTAGAATATTCTTGGTTGAATAATGAATGTTACTAAATACAGCATTAAGATGTTTGATGATCTGTAATTCAAAATGAATGAATGCTCAAACAGAATGATGGTTGGTGTAAGCAAAAATTAATTGCACAGGGCTGGAGAGATGGCTCAGCAGTTAAGAGCACTGACTGCTCTTCCAGAGGTCCCGAGTTCAAATCCCCGCAACCACATGATGGCTCACAACCATCTGTAATGGGATCTGGTGTATCCGAAGAAAGCTACAGTGTAATCGTATACATAAAATAAATAAATCTTTAAAAAAATTAATTGCACATTTATAAAAACATGAAGCTATTTTTAAAAATTATAAAATATATAGTAATATAATATAAATTATAATGTAATTTAATATATAAGATATTATTAAAAGTTGAGACTGTCTTTCAGAAAATATAGAGGTTTGTGTTCCTTATCTTAAAATAATTACTTCATTGCATTAAAATTGAAAATATATTTGATAATAGCAAAGAAAAGGAAAGTTTCAAACTAGCAGAATTTTCTCACAGTTGATAAGAGCATCCTGTAACAGCATCATAGGTTGGTTATTAATAGTAAGTATACAAAATGGTCTGTACAAACCAATTAAAAATCAGTACTAAGAGGAGCGGCAGGACCCCTGCGCCTGAGACACCGCCAGAACCTGAAGGAAACAGACCGGATAAACAGTTCTCTGCACCCAAATCCCGTGGGAGGGAGAGCTAAACCTTCAGAGAGGCGGACACGCCTGGGAAACCAGAAGAGATTGCACTCTGTGCACATCCAGACGCCAGAGGAAAACACCAAACACCATCTGGAACCCTGGTGCACGGAGGCTCCGGGTAAGAGCGGCGCAGATCTTCCCGGTTGCTGCCGCCGAGGAGAGGACTTAGGCAGTACCCCACGAGCAAACTTGAGCCTTGGAACCACAGGTAGGACCAACTTTTCTGCTGCAAGAAACCTGCCTGGTGAAATCAGGACACACAGAGGCAAAATTCCTCTAGGACCGGGCACTTCCTGTGTTTACCTGAAGTCCCACACCCGCAGATCCCGGCCCGCAGCAGCTCTCTGCTCCCAAACCCCGTGGGAGAGAGACCTCACCGCCTGATCAGGTGGGCACTCCTGAGGCTGCAGAGCGGAGGAGAACACCAACACTGCCCACCCCTGCCCACATCCCTGGCCCAAGAGGCAACTGTATAAGGCCTCTGGGTTCCCGTAGGGGAGGGCTCAGGAGCAGCAGGACCTCTGCGCCTGAGACACCGCCGGAATCTGAAGGAAACAGACCGGATAAACAGTTCTCTGCAGCCAAATCCCATGGGAGGGAGAGCTAAACCTTCAGAGAGGCAGACACACCTGGGAAACCAGAAGAGACTGCACTCTGTGCACATCCAGACGCCAGAGGAAAACACCAAACGCCATCTGGAACCCTGATGCACGGAGGCTCCCGGTAAGAGCGGCGCAGATCTTCCCGGTTGTTGCCGCCGCGGAGAGGACTTAGGCAGCACCCCATGAGCAAACTTGAGCCTTGGAACCACAGGTAGGACCAACTTTTCTGCTGCAAGAAACCTGCCTGCTGAACTCAAGACACAGGCCCACAGGAACAGCTGAAGACCTGTAGAGAGGAAAAACTACACGCCTGAAAGCAGAACACTCTGTCCCCATAACTGGCTGAAAGAAAACAGGAAAACAGGTCTAGAGCACTCCTGACACAAAGGCTTATAAGACAGTCTAGCCACGGTCAGAAATAGCAGAACAAAATAACACTAGAGATAATCTGATGGCGAGAGGCAAGTGCAGGAACCCAAGCAACAGAAACCGAGACTACATGGCATCATCGGAGCCCAATTCTTCCACCAAAGCAAACACGGAATATCCAAACACACCAGAAAAGCAAGATCTAGTTTCAAAATCATATTTGATCATGATGCTGGAGGACTTCAAGAAAGACATAAAGAACTCCCTTAGAGAACAAGTAGAAGCCTACAGAGAGGAATCACAAAAATCCCTGAAAGAATTCCAGGAAAACACAATCAAACAGTTGAAGGAATTAAAAATGGAAATAGAAGCAATCAAGAAAGAACACATGGAAACAACTCTGGACATAGAAAATCAAAAGAAAAGACAAGGAGCTGTAGATACAAGCTTCACCAACAGAATACAAGAGATGGAAGAGAGAATCTCGGGAGCAGAAAATTCCATAGAAATCATTGACTCAACTGTCAAAGATAATGTAAAGCAGAAAAAGCTACTGGTCCAAAACATACAGGAAATCCAGGACTCAATGAGAAGATCAAACCTAAGGATAATAGGCATAGAAGAGAGTGAAGACTCCCAGCTCAAAGGACCAGTAAATATCTTCAACAAAATCATAGAAGAAAACTTCCCTAACCTAAAAAAAGAGATACCCATAGGCATACAAGAAGCCTACAGAACTCCAAATAGATTGGACCAGAAAAGAAACACCTCCCGTCACATAATTGTCAAAACACCAAACGCACAAAATAAAGAAAGAATATTAAAAGCAGTAAGGGAAAAAGGTCAAGTAACATATAAAGGCAGACCTATCAGAATCACACCAGACTTCTCGCCAGAAACTATGAAGGCCAGAAGATCCTGGACAGATGTCATACAGAACCTAAGAGAACACAAATGCTAGCCCAGGTTACTGTATCCTGCAAAACTCTCAATTAACATAGATGGAGAAACCAAGATATTTCATGACAAAACCAAATTTACACAATATCTTTCTACAAATCCAGCACTACAAAGGATAATAAATGGTAAAGCCCTACATAAGGAGGCAAGCTATACCCTAGAAGAAGCAAGAAACTAATCGTCTTGGCAACAAAACAAAGAGAATGAAAGCACACAAACATAACCTCAGATCCAAATATGAATATAACGGGAGCAATAATCACTATTCCTTAATATCTCTCAACATCAATGGCCTCAACTCCCCAATAAAAAGACATAGATTAACAAACTGGATATGCAACGAGGACCCTACATTCTGCTGCCTACAGGAAACACACCTCAGAGACAAAGACAGACACTACCTGAGAGTGAAAGGCTAGAAAACAACTTTCCAAGCAAATGGTCAGAAGAAGCAAGCTGGAGTAGCCATTCTAATATCAAATAAAATCAATTTCCAACTAAAAGTCATCAAAAAAGATAAGGAAGGACACTTCATATTCATCAAAGGAAAAATCCACCAAGATGAACTCTCAATCCTAAATATCTATGCCCAAATACAAGGGCACCTACATACGTAAAAGAAACCTTACTAAAGCTCAAAACACACATTGCACCTCACACAATGATAGTGGGAGATTTCAACACCCACTCTCATCAATGGACAGATCATGGAAACAGAAATTAAACAGTGATGTCAACAGACTAAGAGAAGTCATGAGCCAAATGGACTTAACGGATATTTATAGAACATTCTATCCTAAAGCAAAAGGATATACCTTCTTCTCAGCTCCTCATGGTACTTTCTCCAAAATTGACCATATAGTTGGTCAAAAAACGGGCCTCAACAGGTACAGAAAGATAGAAATAATCCCATGCGTGCTATCAGACCACCACGGCCTAAAGCTGGTCTTCAATAACAATAAGGGAAGAATGCCCACATATACGTGGAAATTGAACAGTGCTCTACTCAATGATAACCTGGTCAAGGAAGAAATAAAGAAAGAAATTAAAAACTTTTTAGAATTTAATGAAACTGAAGGTACAACATACCCAAACTTATGGGACACAATGAAAGCTGTGCTAAGAGGAAAACTCATAGCGCTGAGTGCCTGCAGAAAGAAACAGGAAAGAGCATATGTCAGCAGCTTGACAGCACACCTAAGAGCTCTAGAACAAAAACAAGCAAATACACCCAGGAGGAGTAGACGGCAGGAAATAATCAAACTCAGAGCTGAAATCAACGAAGTAGAAACAAAAAGGACCATAGAAAGAATCAACAGAACCAAAAGTTGGTTCTTTGAGAAAATCAACAAGATAGATAAACCCTTAGCCAGACTAACGAGAGGACACAGAGAGTGCATCCAAATTAACAAAATCAGAAATGAAAAGGGAGACATAACTACAGATTCAGAGGAAATTCAAAAAATCATCAGATCTTACTGTAAAAACCTATATTCAACAAAACTTGAAAATCTACAGGAAATGGACAATTTCCTAGACAGATACCAGGTATCGAAGTTAAATCAGGAACAGATAAACCAGTTAAACAACCCCATAACTCCTAAGGAAATAGAAGCAGTCATTAAAGGTCTCCCAACCAAAAAGAGCCCAGGTCCAGACGGGTTTAGTGCAGAATTCTATCAACCTTCATAGAAGACCTCATACCAATATTATCCAAACTATTCCACAAAATTGAAACAGATGGAACCCTACCAAATTCCTTCTACGAAGCCACAATTACTCTTATACCTAAACAACACAAAGACACAACAAAGAAAGAGAACTTCAGACCAATTTCCCTTATAAATATCGACGCAAAAATACTCAATAAAATTCTGGCAAACCGAATCCAAGAGCACATGAAAGCAATCATCCACCATGATCAAGTAGGCTTCATCCCAGGCATGCAGGGATGGTTTAATATACGGAAAACCATCAACGTGATCCATTATATAAACAAACTGAAAGAACAAAACCACATGATCATTTCATTAGATGCTGAGAAAGCATTTGACAAAATTCAACACCCCTTCATGATAAAAGTCCTGGAAAGAATAGGAATTCAAGGCCCATACCTAAACATAGTAAAAGCCATATACAGCAAACCAGTTGCTAACATTAAACTAAATGGAGAGAAACTTGAAGCAATCCCACTAAAATCAGGGACTAGACAAGGCTGCCCACTCTCTCCCTACTTATTCAATATAGTTCTTGAAGTTCTAGCCAGAGCAATCAGACAACAAAAGGAGATCAAGAGGATACAGATCGGAAAAGAAGAGGTCAAAATATCACTATTTGCAGACGACATGATAGTATATTTAAGTGATCCCAAAAGTTCCACCAGAGAACTATTAAAGCTGATAAACAACTTCAGCAAAGTGGCTGGGTATAAATTTAACTCAAATAAATCAGTTGCCTTCCACTATACAAAAGAGAAACAAGCCGAGAAAGAAATTAGGGAAACGACACCCTTCATAATAGACCCAAATAATATAAAGTACCTCGGTGTGACTTTAACCAAGCAAGTAAAAGATCTGTACAATAAGAACTTCAAGACACTGAGGAAAGAAATTGAAGAAGACCTCAGAAGATGGAAAGATCTCCCATGCTCATGGATTGGCAGGATTAATATAGTAAAAATGGCCATTTTACCAAAAGCGATCTACAGATTCAATGCAATCCCCATCAAAATACCAATCCAATTCTTCAAAGAGTTAGACAGAACAATTTGCACATTCATCTGGAATAAACAAAAACCCAGGATAGCTAAAGCTATTCAACAATAAAAGGACTTCAGGGGGAATCACTATCCCTGAACTCAAGCAGTATTACAGAGCAATAGTGATAAAAACTGCATGGTATTGGTACAGAGACAGACAGATAGACCAATGGAATAGAATTGAAGACCCAGAAATGAACCCACACACCTATGGTCACTTGATTTTTGACAAAGGAGCCAAAACCATCCAATGGAAAAAAGATAGCATTTTCAGCAAATGGTGCTGGTTCAACTGGAGGGCAACATGTAGAAGAATGCAGATCGATCCATCCTTATCACCCTGTACAAAGCTTAAGTCCAAGTGGATCAAGGACCTCCACATCAAACCAGACACACTCAAACTAATAGAAGAAAAACTAGGGAAGCATCTGGAACACATGGGCACTGGAAAAAATTTCCTGAACAAAACACCAATGGCTTATGCTCTAAGATCAAGAATCGACAAATGGGATCTCATAAAACTACAAAGCTTCTGTAAGGCAAAGGACACTGTGGTTAGGACAAAACGGCAACCAATAGATTGGGAAAAGATCTTTACCAATCCTACAACAGATAGAGGCCTTATATCCAAAATATACAAAGAACTCAAGAAGTTAGACCGCAGGGAAACAAATAACCCTATTAAAAATGGGGTTCAGAGCTAAACAAAGAATTCACAGCTGAGGAATGCCGAATGGCAGAGAAACACCTAAAGAAATGTTCATCATCTTTAGTCATAAGGGAAATGCAAATCAAAACAACCCTGAGATTTCACCTCACACCAGTGAGAATGGCTAAGATCAAAAACTCAGGTGACAGCAGATGCTGGCAAGGATGTGGAGAAAGAGGAACACTCCTCCATTGTTGGTGGGATTGCAGACTGGTAAAACCATTCTGGAAATCAGTCTGGAGGTTCCTCAGGAAATTGGACATTGAACTGCCTGAGGATCCAGCTATACCTCTCTTGGGCATATACCCAAAAGATGCCCCAACATATAAAAAGACACGTGCTCCACTATGTTCATCGCAGCCTTATTTATAATAGCCAGAAACTGGAAAGAACCCAGATGCCCTTCAACAGAGGAATGGATACAGAAAATGTGGTACATCTACACAATGGAATATTACTCAGCTATCAGAAACAACGAGTTTATGAAATTCGTAGGCAAATGGTTGGAACTGGAAAATATCATCCTGAGTGAGCTAACCCAATCACAGAAAGACATACATGGTATGCACTCATTGATAAGTGGCAATTAGCCCAAATGCTTGAATTACCCTAGATCCCTAGAACAAAGGAAACTCAAGACGGATGATCAAAATGTGAATGCTTCACTCCTTCTTTAAATGAGGAAAAAGAATACCCTTGGCAGGGAAGGGAGAGGCAAAGATTAAAACAGAGACTGAAGGAACACCCATTCAGAGCCTGCCCCACAGGTGGCCCATACATATACAGCCACCCAATTAGACAAGATGGATGAAGCAAAGAAGTGCAGACCGACAGGAGCCGGATGTAGATCGCTGGTGAGAGACACAGCCAGAATACAGCAAATACAGAGACGAATGCCAGCAGCAAACCACTGAACTGAGAATAGGCCCCCATTGAAGGAATCAGAGAAAGAACTGGAAGAGCTTGAAGGGGCTCGAGACCCCATATGTACAACAATGCCAAGCAACCAGAGCTTCCAGGGACTAAGCCACTACCTAAAGACTATACATGGACTGACCCTGGATTCTGACCCCATAGGTAGCAATGAATATCCTAGTAAGAGCACCAGTGGAAGGGGAAGCCCTGGGTCCTGCTAAGACTGAACCCCCAGTGAACTAGACTATGGGGGGAGGGTGGCAATGGGGGGAGGGTTGGGAGGGGAACACCCATAAGGAAGGGGAGGGGGGAGGGGGATGTTTGCCCGGAAACCGGGAAAGGGAATAACACTTGAAATGTATATAAGAAATACTCAAGTTAATTAAAAAAAAAAAAAGAAACTCTTGTCACAATGTTGTGCAAACATTATCCCCCACCTATCTCTGGTCAATAAAAATCTGGTCAGCCAATGACTGGGCAGAGAAGATAAAAAAAAAATCAGTACTAAGGCAGCAATGAAGGATATACATATATACACATATATGTATATGTACACATATATATGTATATATATGTATATATATATACATACACACACACACACAGAGATATAGCTAAAACCAAATGCAGATTTAAAAGAAACATGGAAAGATGTTTAACCTTAAATGCTGAGAGAAAAACAAATTATTATAGAAATAAACTATTTTGTATAATCATTAAATAGTCAAATATGAAGGTATCTGAGGAGAGTAGAATGAATGGTGACGTGTCAGTATATCTTATTGGTATCTTAATTACTAATAATTATAATTAATTAATTAACATAATTAATTAATTATCTTAATTACTAATAATTAGAAGGAAACGTGACCACTTTGGAAAGTAATTTTGCATTATCTTGTAAGATATATTTTTGAGCAATTATGAGCATATTAAAAGAGACTCTAAACTGCTCTGCATGTTGCTCTTAGAGATTAAAGGAGTAATAAGAAAGTAATCTACAACACTTAGTGTACAAATTATAGTCCAATCATTAACTCCAGACTAGGTACTCTCCTCCTGATGACTCTGGATAACATACAAACCCTAACTGTAGAGATGCCATTGTGTGAACACAATTGTTGAAAATAGAATTTGTGAAATTAGCAAAAAACATGCAAATGGCCTAGCGTGGAAAAATTCAAACTAATTGGCACATTAAAACAATTAAATAAAATCCTTGTGGAATGTTAACTAACTATGAGTATAAAGAACCATATATGTGGATTTCTAAGAGCTTTATTTTCAAAAACATTCTTTTTGTAGAAAATATAAGAAAATGTCACTGATTTGAATGAGAAATTTCCCTCCAAATAAAAATGACTCTTTCTTAAGTTTGCTTTTGGTCATGATATGTGAACACAGAAAGGGAAAAGAAACTAGAATACAAACTAAATTCAAGGTGTATATGTTTTGGTGTGTAGAAATGTGTGTATGTAGGTCTATATATAAGCATATATGCAATCTGTGCATGTATCTTAAAACTGCTGCTTGTGAACATAATAAAAATTTAAAAATCAAAACTTCTTGCTTTCCTGACAGTCTTATTTTATGCTGGGCTAATGGTAGGGGGTCTATAGAATTAAGAAAGGCAGCGTGGTGTAGTGAAGCATCAGTGTGAATATTCTAATTAAAAGTTAGGCTGTGAAGCAGGACATACTACTACATATGAAGGAGCCACAAACAGAAAGAGGACATCGTTTCTCATGTAAGTTGGGCATCATTACTAAGTGGGAAGTGAGTGTCTCCCACCATAGGAGCAGAGGCTTGGTCACTAGGCAGATGCAGGCGTTGAACAATTTAAGTGTAAGATTTATGTATGCATGACCTTAAACCAGACACTTGACACTAGTCTGTCTGTCTCTCTGTCTGTCTGCAACTGTGTCTGTGTCTCTCTCCATACTGTAGTGATAATGTCTTAATCACTGTTATTTTTCACATGATCTGAGGTTCTTTAAAGACCCAGTGTTCTCCAAAAGTCGCTGTACCAGTGTTCATCTCTCTGGGTTTGTATTATTGGAGAGAGTGGTTTGAAATTAGATACATCTTACTTTGTCTGCTCAGTGTTATCTCACAGGAATGATCTCAAAAGAACGGACACTAAAGAGGGAGTATGCAGAAATAAAAAATGGCCAGACTAGAAGAGAGGATGAGTCAAAGAGCCAATTATGTGGGCTAATCTTTGAAAGTGCAGAAGAATCTACTCAGAAGCAATGAAAACAGAGGCCAGGGATACAAATGTTAATAGGAAAACTGCTTCCATAATTGAAATTGACAGGAGTTCAACTTATCCAATAAAGCAATGAGAGAGACAGAAAGACATGAGGGGGCTGAGAACACAATAAGCAAAACCACTAAAAGAGTGAGAAGGCTAAAAGAGTGAGAAGGGCAGACTCTTGCCTACGAAATCTACAGATTCTTGATGAAAAACACTAGCTGCGATTCCCCGATTCCCCGTTGTAGGGGAATGTCAGGGTGGTGAGGTGGGAGTAGGTGGGTGGGAGGGGGAGCATCCTCGTAGTAGCAGGGGGAGGGGGAGGGGATGGGGGTTTGCAGAGGGAAAATCGGGAAGGGGATAACATTTGAAATGTAAATACATAAAATATCCAATAAAAAAGGGGAAAAATAAAAGGAAAAGAAACACTAATTAACAGTCCCAGTAAACTAAAACCAAGAGGCAGACAAAACAGAAGGAGCAGGGTCAGGGCTAGCTCTGGTAAAAGCATTTGAAATTCTCTGCTTCCTGAGACTCTTTCCACAAGTCAGGAAGAACTAAAGAGCACAAGTTAACTTTGATTTAATCACAGCTATACCAATGAACACAGGTACAAATTGGAAAGGAAATTCTGCCAATGGGAATATTGATAGTCTCCCTTTCTGGGCTGTAATTTCCTTTGTTGCTGTGAAATAAAGCCAGGATACATTTTTCAATAATAGAAGAAGATGAATTTTTGAGTAATTATGATATTTTATAACTCCAGTGATTGAGTTACTTTTCAGAGGATATTAACGCTTTCCTGGTATTATCTGGCAGGCTTGCTTTTCAGCTGTTCCTCCAGATTATGACATAGTGGATAACAATCTCTACGGTAACTAGAGAGAGAGTATCTGCATCGACTAAATAAAGTAGCAAGCTTCAAGGTTATGAAGAGAGCTCAGATCCTCTCAATCTGTGATACATTTCTAATATCCAAGACATTGTAAGTCGAGGAACATCTTCACAATGTTTGGTAAATACCATTTTTCCTGTCTGGGCATTTTACAATACACATGTTCTCCTTACAAAAGTCTGTTGTGTTTTTCACTGTACACTAAAATAAACAAATAGAATATATTTTGATGTGTATGTTCCATGACTGTGACAGAAAAAGGTAAAGAAGTAAAAGTTGCTGCAGTTCCTTCTGTTTCTCAATGCTGCTGTGTTTGGTTTTCGAGGAGGTCTCACTATGGAAACCAAGTTGATGTCCTACTCACATTTTTGCTGCCCCTATACCTACCTTTCTGGAATAATGATACTCATCACTAGACCTGGATAAATGTGTATCTCATGTTAATACTTTATTATTTACTGCTTTATAAACTTAATTGTACTTGCTCTCTTAGTCAATAGAAACTAATTTCTTTTAAAATTGCAAATTCCCTTTCAAGAATTTTGACTTTAAACATCAGGATAAGGTATATACTGTAGACTTCTAGTAGAGTTTATTATTCAGTCTGACATTATCTTTTCCAAACATCAGGGTCCTAGACAGAGAGAAAAAAATAGTAAATACCAGTATTTTGGTGAATATTTTTTATTTTTACTAAAAACTGTAAATACATGTTTTAAACTGTAGTATTTGATGACCCCCAAGTTTGGTTTTATCCTGTTAGCCCACTAGGTTCTTTTGATATAAATGTAAGATCCAAAAGTATCTCTGTAAAAAAGTTCCAAGTATATAAATTAATTTTGGGAAATAGATGTAGAACTTTATTTCTAAGAATAAGGTAGTTTCTGAAATCTTTGATTTAATAAATATGGGATTTCTAGGTACTTGTTTGAGCAGCAGAGGGAGCTTACACAGTATTACCGAAAGTATAGGAATATGGTAAGCAACAACAGAAAAGTAATTATGAAGAAGGAGATGCAGGGAATTTAAAGTGGTGTAAGTTACATCTCCTGTGCACTTAGACTTCATGTAGGAGGAATGCTTCATTAAATTGGGTTTGGTGGATAGGAGTTCATGTGATTGCACAAAAATGTAAAAAAAAAAAGTCTCATATCTTTCAGGTGATTTGACTTCCTAAGATTAGACATCAAAACGTGATTAAACCAAGTTTTATTGGTTACCCTACAAAATTAGAACTGTGGATCGTTATACCAAATAGTAGGTATTTAGTGCATGGTTATGTGTATAAAGAAAAGTGTGACTGAAGTAGTTGAAATGTGAAGAGTGTTATTATTTAACGCAGGAAGAAAGAGAAAAGACAGAACAGAAGAGGACTAAAGGATAAGGCTGCTAAAAGAGCAGAGTTGGGATCACAAACCACAAGAGAGAGAGAGAGAAACCTGCATTGACAGGATTGCTGAGAAAGGAAATAGACAGGCATATTACAGGAGCACGTATCTGTCTCTCCCATGCTCATCCAAGTACCCTCAGCACAGACAGGGACTAGAAAATCAGCACACTTAGAAAACTATAAACATGTGTTTTTTTCTCATGACCTACCTCAAAGAACACTGGGAAATAAAGGCAAGTGAGGGTCAGAATGTCCCCAACTCACCAGAGGTTCTATCCAAACAAGTTACTTCATCCCTCTCATACTCTGTCCTCATGCATCATATAAAAGAGTGGTAAATTACTACATGGTTCTTACAGGCAGTAGGTTTGACTGAATTTTGCTAGGAACATTTGGGTGATTGGGAGACTAATGGAACCCAATTTAATGTATTTTTCATGTGCATGAAGAAATAAGGCATTTATGACAGAACTTTAAAAGAGGGGCAAATCAGAATGAAGAACTATATGTAACTCTCATGATTCCCAATCATTCCTTCCTTTGAGTCATCTGGTACCTCTTGGAAAATGCAGAAACTTCTTGCAAGTTTCTATTTACATGGACTTAGACATGTCAAGGTACCAGTGTTATTTAAAAGTTTACCTAAATGTTTCTAACCCAGTTGTTGAAATTACAATGTTAGATATAATAAAATACTGTCTACCCAAAAACGTTAATAAATAACATTTTTTGAGATCATAACTATTAGAAAAACAGTAAGAAACAAAATGGAAAACATAACATCTATAGAACTCTTCCATATAAATTAATCATTTTTATTGATGTCTTAAGTTGCTTCATAGCCCTCTCACTGCAAAAGAGGTGGTGTGACACACTTCCGGCTCCTGGACCACTGCCAGGGCATTGATCATGTGTGTGCTGATGGTTGCTGTTGCCCTGAAGCTGATCTGCTGTCTCTTCTATTTTAATTTCAATCTCTTTTTATGGAGAATATAATTCCCCAACTACTCAGAGCTAATCATGCCATGACAAAACAGATATGGTTCTCAGGGACGAGGAATGAATGTTCTCATAAGACTGAGGGAGAAAAGGAACAGGTCTTCTGCTTGACCTTTAGGGCCATGGAAAGGTTCTAGACAACATAATCGCAGAGACCATAAAAGCCTACATTGTCCTTTGTATAAATTGTTCATTGTAAGACTTGGGCTTGAATTTGGAATTATGAAGAGACACATGTACCCTCTGGTCCAAAGACTGCTGCATTAATTAGCAGGGTGAGCTTGGGATCATCAAAGATAGACAGTTAAAATGTTCCCTGGAAGAGGCATGAATAGGAAACACAGAAATCTTTAAAAAACACACACACACACACAAGCAAATGATAGATGGGTTAATCTTATAGGAGAAAGGCTTGTATAGGAACTAGAATCAAATAGTATTAGAAGGAGAGTATATGAGGCCATGGAATTGTTAGGATACGAAACAAAGATTAGAGAATTAAATGGTGACATACAAGCATAGGAAAGATTAGTATTTCATTGTCCTAGTTACTTGAAGGATTGAAGATGACAAGGGCTATTGGACTTTCATAAATTATAACACACTGTAAGAAATTATTTTAACCTTAGTAGTCTGTCACCTTTTTGTTATTTCACGAAATCAGTTACTAAAGACTGCTGTCTGCAGTACCAAGAAAGCACAAGAGCTGTACCCAGCTACCTGTGAAAACAAGACTGTGCAAAATCTATAAGGAAATGTACTTTTGCTTTGTGTTTGGTTTCTGTTTGAAGACTAATTATCTGGGATTAATAAAATTTATTTAAATTTAAGAATTTCTAAAAAATAATTCGCAATGGCCAAAGCCTCGATGGTGTAGCTTTAGTAAATAAGACTGGGTTCAGGCTCTCTAGTACGAAGAAGAAAAAAGAATGAGAAGGAAGAAGGAAAAAAGATGGGAAGACAGGGGAGTGAAGAAAGGAGAAGGAAGAATGATGAGAATTCTCTGGAACAGAGAGAGTATTTGAACTGACAGCTTGCGTCCCCTACTGACTCCAAGTTATTATTGAATCAGCACCACTCCCATTCCTCTCTTTCTAAGAACCCTTCTCACACTGAGTCTGATATGTTTCTTATATTTTTCCACTTTCAAAGATGGCCCAGAACTGTTCCTGTCTGAAGGAACTGCAAGGACAAAAATGGAGAAGAGCCTGAGAGGAAGGAGATTCAGTGACAAGCCCAAACTGGGATCCAGCTCAAGGAGAGGCCCTGGGGCCTGACACTGTTACTGATGCTATGGGGTACTTGCAGACAGGAGCCTAGCATGGCTGCCTTCCGAGAGGCCCAACAAGCAGCTGAAAGAGTCAGATGCAGAATACTAGCACCTAGTCAATGGACCGAACCTGGGTACTCCTGTGGTTGAATTGGAGAAAAGCTGGAAGAGGCTAAGGAGGAGGGCTACCCCTCGGAAAGACCAGCAGTCCCAACTGACCTGGACCCCTGAGATCTCTCAGACACTGGGCCACCAACCAGGCAGCATACACCAGTTCATATGAGGTCTCCAACACATGTACAGCAGAGGACTGCCTGGTCTGGCCTCAGCGAGAGAAGATGCACCTAACCCTTGAGAAACTTGAGGCCCCAGGGAGTGGGGAGGTCTGGTGGGGTGGGGTCAGGGTTGGGACGTCCTCTTGGAGATGGAAAGAGGAGGTATGGGATGGGAACTTGTCAGGGGACGGACTGGGAGGTGGATGAAGACTGGACTGCAGAAAAGGATTAAATAATAAGAAAAAGAAAAAGATGGGTACATAATTGTTCTGTTTTTCACTTCTTTAGTACAGGGGATTGAACCATGGGATAGGACTTGCACCTGCTAGACAAGTGATCTACCACCGAACACTAATTTTTCCTTTTTATTTTGAGACAGGTTCCCACTGAGTTCCCTAAACTGGTCTTGAATTCACTCTGTAGCTTTTTTGGAGTAGGGGTAAGGGGGTGTTTGAAGTTGCAAGCTTCCCACAGCCGTGTCTCAGATAGCTGGAAGTACATGCCTAGACTACATGGCCCACTGGTAACACTGGTAACATGACTTGCAGGAGTTTATACAATGGTGAATTTTATACACACAATATTCACTTATTTTCTTCCACAAAGCATAACTAGCCTCAACTTCAAACCCATCCTGTTTTGGCTATGATAAAAATAAATCATTGGAAGTATGTCATTCCTTTACCCTACATTATTTTCTGCCAAAACACAGCACTAATAATTGATTACCTGTGCCATGAGATCAATATAATGTGTAACTTTGTTTTCCCAAGTTACACTCTGCATTCCCAAACTGAACCCCTTCAAAGCATATTTGGGGGGGAAATAGAAACTATATTTTAGTTATGTGTATATTATGTTGGATTTCCCCTGAATTTGGTGTTTTAGGAACTAGAACAACAACTTGACATATTCTCTTTCAAACTCTACTGCAGCCAATCGTCTGACTTTCACTGAGTCAGAAACTATCCTCTGTCGGTCGTGTGTCCCTGTGTGGGCCATTTTATGACTCTTTGAGATTAAGATATTTCAAACCTCACTGACTATATGTTTCCACCGGGAGATGGAAAACAGACTTTATAGTCTCTGCATACAATGCAATCTTTAAAATAAAATTCCATAAATTAAGGCTCACATAAAACCAGTGGAAATGTTGCTGTTGGGAGCAACTGCTTTCTAGCATGGATCAAGACTCTAGGAAGAGTTTCTAGGGAAATAGCCTTAAACTAGGGCTGTCTTTAATTAGCATGAAGGGCTTGGGGAACTTCTGCCTTGGCAAAGAGCCTACACCTACCAAAAAATTAGACAGATCAATATGTAATCACATCTATGTAATCACTGCTTGAAATATACTAATCATGGCATACTTCTTTATAGAAAATACTCCCAATTCAATTTCTTCTATAAGATGCCCAACAGCCTGACAGGTAAAGAGGCTATAAACTATGCCAGGATGAACAAGGAAGTCCTAGGATAGCCTCCATCCTAGAAAATCAGATGCATATTCCAAGGAACCCCACTTCATTAGACATGCATGAGAGTCACTTACTAGAAGGAGATCTGATGTAAACTCAGGTGTTGATCCTTAAACTCTTAAGTGTACATGAAATAACATGTATGATCTATTCCAGCTGCTCATATCATAAAGTAAATGGGAAGGGATAGGATTGATCATTGGCCTAAGAATTGGGAGGCACACAAGTAAAGTGACTACCTTATTGAAATTCTGACTCTGAAGTTAAGGCTATCAGGGTGTGAGAATCTTGGGATACACTCAGGCTACAAACTGGGGTCTTTCTAAGAAAGATTAGTGTCCCTAAGAAGAGAGGCCCCAGCAAGCACATTATCCCATCAGTTCATATATGATGAAGAAGAGGCCTTTGCCAGAGGCTGAACATGATAATCAGTGTCTTGACTTTGGACTGCCCATCCTCCAAGGTTGTAAGACTGAGTTATCATTGTTACAAAGCACCTAGTTCATGTTGATCTTCTAAAGCATCTTGAAGAGACTGAGAATAGACCTTTCTCTATACCAAGGATCCTCTCTTCACTTCCACCATTGTCCTCATCCTCACCATTTTTCATGCTTTAACCCTTTCTCTCAGTGAGAACTTCCTAGATTCCAACAGCTACTTTTTAGATCACTATAATATTTTATATTACCTTCATTTTTATTATTTTGTTCTTAGCATATATGTATATATATATATATACATATAATGTATCTACTTTATATCCCAATCGCAGCTTCCTCCCTCCCTTTTCTCCTCCTAGTCCTTTCATCTCACCTCAATCCTCTATCTACTCCTCCTTCCCTTCTCCTCAGAAAAGGGGAGTCCTAACATGGATATGAAGCTGCTTTGACGTATCAAGTTGCAATAAGACTAAGTGCATCTCCTTCAGCTGAAGCGGGATGGGGCAGCCCAGTGAAGGGAAAGGCATCCAAAGGGAGGCAATGTACTCAGACACAGCCCCTGCTCTTGCATTAGGAGCCCCACATGAAAACCCAGCAGCACAACTCTTACATATGTGCAGAGGGCCTAGGTCATTCCCATGCATGCTTTGTGGTTGGAAGTTCAGCTCTTACATATTTTTAATGTCTATTATATTCATTATCCATCTGTCTTCCTCAAATGAGCATTAATTTAGGTAAAGATTTGTCTTTGTTGTTAACTATGACATCATCAAAGTCTACAAGAGCACCAGATTTAATTAAGGTCTTGATATAAAGTTGTCATGTGAATAACTTAAGGATAAAACATTTGAATCATTCATTTGTGTGTGTGTGTGTGTGTGTGTGTGTGTGTGTGTGTGTATGTGTGTGTGTGTGCATGTAGTGGAGAGTAGAGCTAGAAAAGAAAGTCAAAAGAGTAGGAATATAGCTGATTCTGATATTTTTTCTATGATTTTAATTAGCATATAATAATTGTACAAAGCAATCGGTTTTATTGTGATATTTTTCTGCAGTTCAAGAATATAATGTACTTTGGCCACATTCAGCTCCCTGTTGCTTAAATTTATTTTCCACTTTTCTATTCAACTTTCATCATCTTTGTTTTGCTTTCCTGGCTTTCACCTATCATAGGAAACACAAAATACTTTATTTCTGAGTCTGGTGTGGTTTACTTAGGATGAAGGTCTATTCCCCCTAGACTCCTGCCAGTGACTTAACTTCACCCTTTCTTATGTAAGAATAATATTCCACAGTGTCTAGTCAGGAACAGTGGATGGAGGTGTGAGAATGTGAGGAAAAGGCCAGTTAGAATGAGTTCCACACTATTCTCCCAGATCACTTCCCCATTTAACAAGAACAACAACACTGAGTTCAGTTTCCTCTCGCTCTCTACCTTCTACAGTGTGGTCTGACCCCTACCATATTCTCAAACACTGTTCTTCTGAATTCATGTACTCGTATCTTTAGACAGAACCTTTGTCTGGATTACAGACGCTAAGATACCAGTTACTCTTCTACTCACACGGATTTCTAGGAATAGGCATTGGCTGACTTTAACAGTTAACACATCTGGTATTGTACCACAGATAGACATTCCTGGAGCCCTGTGTGGTAAGATTCCCATTCCCATTCCCATTCCCATAGATATGATGGGGTCAGAAAGCCAAAACAAGTGAAAGCTCTGTCCCTTTCTGTTTGGTGGTAGGTTCTGCTGTATTTTTGTTTGTTTTCTTCAGCTTCTGGAATTTCCTAGGGAAAGAGGAGATACATTTCGGTGAGATTAAGACAAAGTTTCTGAAAATCTATAGTAAAGATTCCCCTTCCCTATACCATTCACTCTCCTTTCAACAAGTAGGATATGCTTTTTTTCTCCAACCTTTTCAAAGAAAAATTGCTATTAAATTATGGCTAGAAAGAAAAGAGACTTGCTGAGAGGGGCAGGGGGAAGTGGTAATAGCAACCAGAATACACTGTAGACATGCCCAAAATTGACAAATATAGAACTAAGAAAAGTTACACACATTTAAAAGAATACCATTGAGTGGCCTTTCATATGTCAATAATGGTGATAGTATCTTAGAAAAATTGGCACATTTCTGTAAAAGGATTTTGATATCATACAGATTATCAGCCTGGAATTTTCCACAATGAAGTAAGTCTTTTGGGACCATACACATAACATGTGCTTTGCTGAAGGAAACTTTTTATTAACTATCCCAGTAATCTATATTAAATTATCCTTAAACCAATACTTTTGATTCATATTTGATACTTTTATTTTCAATATATTGCATTGGGCTTCTCCAACAATCTCTTACAAGATATATATGCTACTCCATGTGTTCCTGGTTTAAAAAAAAAGTCATGTAGATAGATCATGTAATCATGTTACTTAGAAGATACTAAAGTATCAAAATTTAGTATTTGTCCAAAATTCCACAGCAAATTTTGTTCAAGCTTGCAAGCACACAGCCAGAACTCAGGAAGTCCCTGACATACTCAGTGGGCTGGCATGCTCTTCCATAAATGTATAAAACCCAGTCGCCTACACTGAATGTTAGGTGTCACTTGTATAAAAAGAGACATTTTAATGGTAATCTCATTGTCTCATGAAATAATTTTCTTCTATTTCATGAAATAGCATTATTTGAGAAATTATACTTCAAGCCCTGCATTACCAAAGTCCTAAGGTAAGACGTGATTACCCTGTTTTTATTTTTTATTTATCATTCCATTTGTTTACATCTCAAATGATATTGCCCTTCCTGGTTATCCTTCTACAACTTTCCCATTCCATTCTTCCTCTCCTCCCTCTCTTTGCCTCTGTGATGGTGCTCCCCCATTCACCCAACCACTCCTGCCCCACCTCTGCTACTTATGTATCTGGAGCCAAGGATTCCTCCTGTATACTCTTTGGTTAGTGGTCTACTCTCTGGGAGTTCTGAGTGGTCCTTCCAGCTGACATTGTTCTTCCGATGGGGATGCAATCCCCCTCTCCCCCTCCAGTCTTTCCCCCAGACCCCCCAACAGTGTATCCAAACTCAGTCTGGTTGTTGGCTGTGAACATCAGCATAACAGAAGTGGCCAAATTCTTATTGTTTCCACTTTTGTTCCCAAGCAAGCCATTCTCCGCAGAAAAGGAGCTATTTTAACATAATAATCAAAATACTGTCTATTACTTGATAACATTCCTCAATGAATTGACTACTAGCATAACCATAAAGTTTACATAACCCGCCTTTGTTAATTCCTCTACAATGAGTTTAACATGTTCTTCCTTTCTTTCAGTAAGTTACAGTGCTGTGGTATTGCCTTTTTTCTTCCTTCTGTTCTCAAATGCCTCTTTTTCCCTGATAGTCTTGGCATAACTTTCTGTCTCCCAAGAAACCCATTGGGTACCACGTCTTTTCACAGTGTGACTCTTCCTCTTCTTTGGTTTGAAGCTTACAAATTGTCATCCCTGGTATTTTCCTATTTATTTAACATAAAATACATGTCTGCATTCTTTCTTTTCTGAGTTATTTTTTTATTTCAATACCTGCTTTGTTTTCTTCATGGTAATAATAGTTCACTGTTATTTTGGTGTCTTTAGTTATTTAAAAAAATTTTAAGCTTAACATCCCTGAGTGAATCAGAGTAGGGATTGTATCCACAGATAAGCCAAAATATTTTGTTAACCAGAGAACTAAAATAGTGCCTATCTCTTACCTTAAACTACCCTGCATCACCCAAACACAGCTGGAATTGCACCATCATCATAGCGACCACACCATAATAATTGTCTTTGTCTGTCTTATCTTTGCTGTACCTTTAGCCTCGAACATAATAGTGCATCAGAAATTATTTGTTATGTTAACTGTATTTTTACTAAGGTAAGAAAATATCCCTTTCAAGTTCAGATGAAAATATTTATAGGAAGAAATACAGAGACAAAGTTTGGAGCAGAGACTGAAGGAAGGGCCATCCATAGACTGTCACACCTGAGGATCCAGCCCATATACGTACAGTCACCAAAGCCAGTTAATATTGCTGATACCATGAAGTGCATGCTGACAAGAACCTATATACAGCTGTCTCCTGAGAGGCTCTGCCAGAGCATGACAAATACAGAAACAGACGCTTGCAGCCAACCATTGAATGGGATCCCCATTGGGGGAGTTAGAGAAAGGATTGAAGGAGTTGAAGAGGTTTACAACCCCATATGAACAATAACACCCACCAGTCAGAGCTCTCAGGGACTAAACCCCCATCCAAAGAATACACATGGACAGACCCATGGTTCCAGCTGCATATGTAGCAGAGAGTGGCCTTGTTTGGGACCAATGGGAGGAGACACCCTTGGTCTTGCCAAGGCTTGACTGTCAACCCCTCTCCAGGGTAGGGGAATGTCAGAGAAGGAAAGCAGGAAGGGGTGGATGGATAGGTAGGGGGACACCCTCACCGAAAAAGGGGAGGAGGATGGGATAAGGGGTTTATGGATGGGAAATGGGGAAGGGGGATAACACCTCTCCTGGGCACGTACCCAAAAGATGCTCCAACATACAACAAAGTCACATGTTCCACTATGTTCACAGCAGCCTTATTTATAATAGCCAATGAAAGCTGGAAAGGACCCAGATGTCCTTTAACAGAGGAATGGATACAGAAAATGTGGTACATCTACACAGTGGAGTACTACTCAGCTATCAAAAACAATGATTTCACAAAATTCATAGGCAAATGGATTGAACTAGAAAATATCATCCTGAGTGAGGTAACCCAATCACAGAAAAACACACATGGTATGCACTCACTGATAAGTGGATATTAGCCCAAAAGCTTGAATCACCCAAGATACAATCCAGAGACCACAGGAAGCTCAAGATGAAGGATGACCAAAGTGAGGATGCTTCACTCCTCCTTAAAAGGGGGTACAAAAATATTCATAGGAGAGGATATAGAGGCAGAGTTTGGAGCAGCGACTGAAGGAACAGCCATTCAGAATATATATATATATATATATATATATATATATATATATATATATATATATATACAGTCACCAAGACTAGGTAAGATTGATGAAGCTAAGAAGGGCATGCTGACAGGAACCAGATATAGATGTGTTCTGAGAGACACAGCCAGAGCATGTCAAATACAGAGGCGAATGCTAGCAACAAATCACTGAACTGAGAACGGGACCCCTGTTGGAGGAATTAGAGAAAGGTTTGAAAGAGTTGAAGTAGCTTGCAATCCCATAAGAACAACAATGCCAACCAACCAGAGCTCCCAGGGACTGAACCACTATCCAAAGACTATACGTGGACTGACCCATGGCTCCAACTGCATAGGTAGCAGAGGATGGCCTTGTTGGGCACCAATGGAAGGAGAAGCCCTTGGTCCTGCCAAGGTTGGACCCCCCAGTGTAGGGGAATGTTGCGGGGGTGGGTAGGAAGACAAGGTAGATGCGGAGAGGAACACTCTTATAGAAGAAGGGTAGGGGGATGGGATAGGGGGCTTATGTCTGGGAAACCGGGAAAGGGAATAACATTTGAAATGTAATTTTTTTAAAAAAATCCAATAATAAAAAAGAAAAGAAAAAAAAGTCCAATGAAAGAGTGCTCTTGCTTTAGTAAGAATTTCTTCATTTCTTATTGGCTTCTTCTTTTTTTTTTTTTTTTTTTTTTTTTTTGGAGCTGGGGACCGAACCCAGGGCCTTGCGCTTGCTAGGCAAGCGCTCTACCACTGAGCTAAATCCCCAACCCTTATTGGCTTCTTCTAAGGAGGGTTAATTGACTCTATTTTAAATTTACTTTAGCTACATAATTATTCTTTCTAGAGAGGAGTGATTCCAAGCATGGAGATCTAGAGAAGCCATCATTTCATTTTTCTCACCATTTGCTTTTTAAGGGTCTTTGTTTCTGCATAAAATATAATAGATGTAAAAAATTTTCTTCACGCTTTTTTTAAATTAACTTTAAAGTGTACGGAATATTCAAGAACTATCATTAAAACCTAGTAGGTACTCAATAAATTTCTTATAACCAACAGAATCTGTTTACTTCATTTCACATTTACTTACCCTTCAAGCTTGAAGAAAATGTAATTTCCTAAAAATCAAGAAAAACATATTTTTCTGATCATTTTCCACAACTAAGGTATCTAAGAGTAGTGAATATTTGTTGACTTTCCTGATTGCAAGGAATAAGGAATTTTTTTTTCAAAACAAAGCTCTGTCAGAATGTTTTTTCTCAATACAGGAAACCTATAATTAGCTCCTATTGTGCAGATAATTCATGAGCTGAATTGCTACAGAATTCTTTTTCTTCTATATAGTGCGTGTTATGTTTAAAAACCAACCACACATTCTTTGGTGCTGATCTTGTTCTTTTGTGTTGCCTTTTATAAATATCACTGGACCGAGTTTCATGCTTGGAGTCCTGAATGTTAGTCCTCCCTGAGAGTATCCGCCTGATGAATTTCATTCAGAACAATGGGTTCCTCCTCCCACAGGCTAGCTAAGTAAGGATCACCTGTGGTGATTATTAACCTCACAGCTTGATAGCCTCATGTTCAGCCCACTCATCAAGATTTGAAAGTCAAGTTATGCTAACCACCCTAGATACCCTGATGTATACATAATCTCTCCCCCAAATAGCATGGAATGGACTCACCATGTACAAAATAAAGAGTAAAAGGCTTCTGTATTAACTCTCATTCCATTATGGTATTCTCGGTGGGAGAAGTGTGAAACATTGAACTTTACTTTCATAGAGAAGCCAAAACACCATTCCAGTACACTTTTATTCACCCCTAAAATTAATGGGAAATTTAAACATATAGACAGAAACATAACTAAGTCCTTTAAATGTCTTCATAGCTCTGTAAAGTAAAGATGTGGAGAGTTAGGACTGGCTGGTGAGACAGTGCAACAGGTAAGGTTCTTACTGCATAAACTCAGAGACGCAAGTTCAATCCCTGGAACCAGCATAAGCTGAAAGGAGAGAACTGATACCATAAAGTCATTGGACCCCTACACGTGCATTGTGGCAAAATCACCTATATACAAGCAGACACACACAACAATGAATACCTTTTTTAACCTTTCCATGAACAAAGGATAGAAATACACATTTATCACTATAGAATAATGTCAGGGGTATAAAATAGTGAGCTTACAAACTTGATGCCAGCATCCTGCAACATGCATTGAGCTCACTGCTAAGGACTTAACTCCACAACTCCCGGGCTATTTGGATTATTTCTTCACTGGGTCCTGATGAATAATGCTGTTAATGACACTCAGTTCAGTTCCTTCATTGGACATCTCCTTCCAGTTGTCTAGGTATGGGGCTCATTTTACATTTTAGCTCACATCTAGTTATTCATCTTAGGTCTTACAAAACTCATAAAATACGCTTATACATAGTGGCATCATCATTTCCTATACCTACCAGGAAGAGATAATAATATGTAAAGTATACACAAATCTTTAACTGATGCCAAATGGAAACGTGTTCTTCTGTGTTCTCTAGAAGCTTATGTCTTACATCAGTCAGTATACAAGTTATCTAGAGATTACTCAGAGTCTACACCAAGCCCTCAGATGACCCTTTTGCAGAAAACATGATTGCATGATAGTGGATTTTCAACTGGCCAAAAGAAGTAGACGATGAGAGTATATAGTTGAAATAGTCGGTCATCCTTCATTAAAATATACTTTCTAATTTTCATTAATATTACAACCTTAGATTTGGTAATTTTATAATAAATTATGAAATAAAATAATCTTGGCTGCTAATCAAAATCATTCCTTTTTCAATTTGTTCTTTTTAGTTCTTTTTAACTTGTGTATAAATGTCATAATAAGCTTGACAATGTTTTTTCTATATTTAATTGGCTATTATTTTATTTATTTACATTTCAAATGTTATCCCTCTTCATGGTTTACCCTCTGGAAACCCCTTATCCCATATCCCACCCACTGCTTTTATGAGGGAGCTCCCCAACCCACTTACCCACTCCAGCCTCCCTGCCCTGGCATTCCCTACACTGGGGCATTGAGACTTCCCCGGACCAAAAGCCTCTCCTCCCATTGATGCCAGATAAGGTAATCCTTTGCTACATATCCGGCTGGAGCCATATGTACCCTCTGTGTACTCTTTAGTTGGTGTTTTAGTCCTTGGAAGCTTTGAATGTTCTAATTGGTTGATATATTATCAGGTTGCAAACTTTTTCAGCTCTTACAGTCCTTGCCCTAACTTATCCATTGGGGTGCCTGCACTCAGTCCAATGTTTGGCTGTGTACATCTGCGTCTGTATTAGTCACGTTCTGGCAGGGCCTTTTGGGGACAGTTATGCTGGGCTCATGTCAGTAAGCACTTCTTGGCATCAGCAATAATGTCTGGGTTTGGTGTCAGCAGATGGGATGGATTCTTAGGTAGGGCTGTCTTTGTCCATGCATTTCCTTTTGACAGGAAGAATTCAGGATTAATATTTTTGAGGTGGGTAGGTGGCCCCATCCCTCAACTGAGGGCCATTCCTATCCATTGGCTATGGTCCCCATAAGATCTAAGCTTGACAATTTTTATTATTGTATTTTCATTATTTAAAAAATTTCCTTTTTTTAAACTTAAGGAAAATTTGTTAGTTCAGTTAATATTAGTATTTAACTCCATTATTACCTTTGGCCTTTTGTTTATTTGTTTCCACCTTTCTTTTTATTGGACATTATTATTATTATTATTTGAATTTCAATGTTATCCCCTTTCCAGGCTTCCCCTCCAGAAACCCCCTATCTCATCCCCCTTCCCCCTGCTTTTATGAGGGTGCTCTCCCTCCCACCCCACCCCTGCCTATACTGGGGCATCAAGACCTCACAGGACCAAAGGCCTCTCCTCCCATTGATGCCAGACAATGCCATCAGTTCAAGTAAATTTTTATTATATTCTTCCCCTCCCCAAAGTCCCTCCAGATCTTTTCTCCTCATGAAGTTCTTTCTAAAAAAAAAAAAACCTCTCCAAACCAAAAAGACAAAATAAAACTACATCCAAAATGGAAAAACTAAACCCATCAAACTATAACCAATTAAAATTACACAGACACACACACACACACACACACACACACACACACACACACACACACTGGCAGACACCTGGTGGTGGGGAGAGAGAGAGATATGGAGAGAGGGAGAGAGACAGAGAGACAGAAAGAGTCAGAGAGACACAGAGAGACAGAGACAGACACTTAGGGCAGGGAGAGAAAGAGAGGAAGGAAGAGATTCAGAGTCAGTCTGAGACAGAAAGACAGAGAGACAGAGATAGAAACCTGTGAGTCACAAATTATGTGCTAGTTACCCACTCTTGAACATAAATCCTGTCTTAATGTGGCTGATATAACCAATGTCACTCTTTTAGAGAAAACTGACATTCCCCCTCCTAGCAGGTATAAGTGACAGTTCAGTTGTTATTCTTTACCCTAGTGGCTAGGTTTTCATTCATTTCTTCACATTTTTTTTAAAATATAAAAAATAAATTATAGTAAAATAAGATAAATCTATTATAGAGAAGTCGTGTAAGACAAATCAACAGAATGAAAACAGCCCAAGAGAAAGCACAAGAATTAGAAATACACTCTTTCACACATTCAGGAAACCTATAAAAACATTAGGCTGAACCTGTAATGTTTCGGCAGAGGCCTGGTACAGAATCATGCAAACCCTGTGTGTGTCGAGTTAGTCTCTGTGAGTTCATATGAAGTTTGCTTATGTTAATTTAGAGGGCTTTGTTTTCTTGGTATACTCCAGCTCCTGACTCTTACACTCCTTTTGCCTACTCTTCTGTGGTGTTCTCCAGGTCTGAAGGGAGGGATTTGATGGGGACATCCTCTTTAGGGCTGAGAGTTTAAAGGTCTCGCTCTCTCTCTCTGCATAATGTCTGGCTATGGCTCTCTGTATATGTTCTCATCTACTATAAGAGGAAGCTTCTCTGATGATGAGATTCATAATTTTAAATACCTTATTGATATTGTATATATATATTGTTATATTAGAATAATATATTAATTAAAAGGTCATTTCCAATATTATAATATTATATATTGCTATCTACTGAATATAGCATAATTCTCAATGTAGTTTTTGCATTGTATTTTATCAGTATTTGGTCAAGTTCAGAAAAAAGATTATTCACATTTTCCTGGATTTCTGTGTAAAAGTTGTGTAATTATTATACTGTTATAAATAGCTTTATATTTCAATTGTATTTGTTTATTTGCTGCATTTCATTATTAATTTTATTAGCTCCTTTTACAGATCTTTTGGGATATTTATTTTAACAATACTGTGATGTTTTACACAGACTCTTTGCTGTGCTCTTATATATGTATGCCTTCTATGGCCACCTCCTCTTATTTCACTGCCAGATCCTCTAGTTTGACATTCCAGAAGATTCAAAGGGCAAAGCTTCACATAAGAATTTGGATTTCTCCTGAGAGACACAGCCAGAATAGAGCAAATACAGAGGCGAATGCCAGCAGCAAACCACTGAACTGAGAATAGGACCCCCGTTGAAGGAATCAGAGAAAGAACTGGAAGAGCTTGAAGGGGCTCGAGACCCCATATGAACAACAATGCCAAGCAACCAGAGCTTCCAGGGACTAAGCCACTACCTAAAGACTATACATGGACTGACCCTGGACTCTGACCTCATAGGTAGCAATGAATATCCTAGTAAGAGCATCAGTGGAAGGGGAAGCCCTGGGTCCTGCTAAGACTGAACCCCCAGTGAACTAGATTGTTGGGGGGAGGGCGGCAATGGGGGGAGAATGGGGAGGGGAACACCCATAAAGAAGGGGAGTGGGAGGAGTTAGGGGGATGTTGGCCGGGAAACCGGGAAAGGGAATAACACTCGAAATGTAAATAGGAAATACTTAAGTTAATAAAAAAAATTAAATAAAAAAATAAATATATTAACTTAAAAAAAAGAATTTGGATTTCGGGGTTGGGGATTTACCTCAGTGGTAGAGTGCTTGCCTAGCAAGTGCAAAGCCCTAGGTTCGGTCCTCAGCTCTTAAAAAAAAAAAATAAAAGAATTTGGATTTCCTGTGTTGAATATACAGGACAATATAGGCTTTCTTATAATTGCCCTTTAGAAATTTTAAATTTCATAGAATATATTTTGATCACTTTAGTTTTAAAGTGTTTCTTCCTAATCCTACTTTCTGAAAGATCTTCTGAGGAAATTATAATTAACCATCCTCTATGTATTCACTGTGTAACTTTTAGTCACACATATCAATAAAATTTATAACCTAAAATATAAGACTTCTTTACAAACACCTGTATTATCACTGCACTGAGGTAAAAGCTACAGGTAATAGAACTGGAATCCAGACAGTCTAGGATCTCTCTCTTGTAGGATGCTGTGGTGGTTTTATTAAGAATGGCCCCAATTGGCTAATGTATTTGTATGCTCAGTCACCACAGAAGAGTACTATTTGAAATGTGGCTTTGTTATATGAGATGTGGCTTTGTTAGGGTAGGTGTGGCCTTGTTAGAGGAAGTATGTCCACTAAGGGTGGGCTTTGAAGGTTTCAAGTCTTCTCCAACATCATGTATGCCTTGGTGCATATCCCCATGTAACCCACTATGATGGCAATGGACTGAGCATCTGAAAATAAAGCAAGCTCAACCCTTCAGGTCTAAACCAGTGCTCTGAACAGACATTGAACACTGACTCTGCCCACACCCAGTCACATACACCCAGAAGAAGCCTGACTACCAGTTGTTCTGAAAATGTCCAGGATCACAGGAGAGGCCACAATATCTGCCCCAACAGCCAAAGAAACTGGGTCCCCGGGTCCACTGAACAGACCTTGGGCTCTGGCTCTACACAGTCCACCAACATCCAGAGAAAGCTGGATTTCCCGGTGTTCTAACATGCCCAGGATTATAGGTGAGGAGGCCAAAACATCTGCCCCAATACCTAGAGTAACTGGGACACCCAGAATCCAGGGATGCAGGATCTCTCGCCCCGCCAGTAGCACAAGTTCCTTCCTATCTGAACCAATGCCCTGAGGAGACCTTAGGCACTGGCTCTGCACACAGTCCCACAACACCCAGAGGAAGCTTGATTCCCAGGTACTCTAACATGCCAAGATCATAGTTTGAAAGTGCACAGGAATGATAGATGTAAGCAACATAAGAATATAAGAGACTGAAAAGAGAGAATCTCAGGGGCAAAAGCTACCATAAAAAAACATTGACACAACAGTCAAAAAGTGAAAAATGCAAGAAGCTCCTAACTGAAAATATCCAAGAAATCCAGGACACAATGAGAAGACCAAGCCAAAGAATAATAGCTATAGAAGAGAGCAAAGATTTCCATCTTATAAGACAAGTAAATATCTTCAACAATATTATAGAAGAAAACTTCGTTAACGTAAAGAAAGAGAGGCCCACAAACATAGAAGAAACTGACAGAACTCTAAATTGACCAGAAGACAAATTCCTCCCATCACATAATAATCAAAACAATAAATTCACGAAACAAAGAATATTAAAAGCAGTAAGTGAAAAACGCCAAGTAACATATAAAGGCAGCCCCATCAAAATTACACCAGATTTCTCAACAAAGGCTATGAAAACCAGAAGATCCTGGGAAGATGTCATACAGACTGTAAGAGAACACAAATGCCTGCCCAGGGTACTACACGCAGCAAAAGTCTCAATTACATAGCTGGAGAAACCAAGATATTCCATGGCAAAAACAAATTTATACAATTTCTTTCCACAAATCCAGCCTTACAAAGGATAATAGATGCCAAACTCTAACACAAGGAGGGAAACTGCACCCTAGAAAAAGCAAGATCTTTGCAGTAAAACCAAAAGAAGAGAGACACAAAAACATAATTCCACTTCTAAATATGAAAATAACAGGAAGCAACAATCACTATTCCTTAATATCTCCTAGCATAGGTAGAATCAATTCCATGATAAAAAGACACAGAGAGAGAGGCAGACAAGCCTGGGAAACCAGAAGAGACTGCTCCCTGCACACACATCTCGGACGCCAGAGGAAAAAGCCAAAGACCATCTGGAACCCTGGTGCACTGAAGCTCCCGGAAGGGGCGGCACAGGTCTTCCTGGTTGCTGCCACTGCAGAGAGCCCCTGGGCAGCACCCCACGAGCGAACCTGAGCCTCGGGACCACAGGTAAGACCAAATTTTCTGCTGCAAGAAAGCTGCCTGTTGAGCTTGGGACACACGGAAGCAGAATTTCTCTGGGACCGGGCACGTTCTGTGTTTACCGGAAGTCCCACACCCGCGGATCCCGGCCCGCAGCAGCTCTCTGCTCCCAGACCCGGTGAGAGAGAGACCCAACCGCCTGGTCAGGTGAGCACTCCTGAGGCTGCAGAGCAGAAGAGACCACCAACACTGCTCACCCCTGCCCACATCCCTGGCCCAAGAGGAAACTGTATAAGGCCTCTGGGATCCCGTGGGGGAGGGCCAAGGAGCGGCAGGACCCCTGCCTGAGACACCGCCAGAACCTGAAAGAAACAGACCGGATAAACAGTTCTCTGCACCCAAATCCCTTGGGAGGGAGAGCTAAACCTTCAGAGAGGCAGACAAGCCTGGGAAACCAGAAGAGACTGCTCCCTGCACACACATCTCGGACGCCAGAGGAAAAAGCCAAAGACCATCTGGAACCCTGGTGCACTGAAGCTCCCGGAAGGGGCGGCACAGGTCTTCCTGGTTGCTGCCCCTGCAGAGAGCCCGTGGGCAGCACCCCACGAGCAAACTTGAGCCTCAGGACCACAGGTAAGACCAAATTTTCTGCTGCAAGAAAGCTGCCTGGTGAACTCAAGACACAGGCCCACAGGAACAGCTGAAGACCTGTAGAGAGGAAAAACTACACGCCCGAAAGCAGAACACTCTGTCCCCATAACTGACTGAAAGAGAGGAAAACAGGTCTACAGCACTCCTGACACACAGGCTTATAGGACAGTCTAGCCACTGTCAGAAATAGCAGAACAAAGTAACACTAGAGATAATCTGATGGCGAGAGGCAAGCGCAGGAACCCAAGCAACAGAAACCAAGACTACATGGCACCATCGGAGCCCAATTCTCCCATCAAAACAAACATGGAATATCCAAACACACCAGAAAAGCAAGATCTAGTTTCAAAATCATATTTGATCATGATGCTGGAGGACTTCAAGAAAGACATGAAGAACTCCCTTAGAGAACAAGTAGAAGCCTACAGAGAGGAATCGCAAAAATGCCTGAAAGAATCGCAAAAATCCCTGAAAGAATTCCAGGAAAACAAAAATAAACAAGTAGAAGCCCATAGAGAGGAGACACAGAAATCCCTGAAAGAATTCCAGGAAAACACAATCAAACAGTTGAAGGAATTAAAAATGGAAATAGAAGCAATCAAGAAAGAACACATGGAAACAACCCTGGATATAGAAAACCAAAAGAAGAGACAAGGAGCTGTGGATACAAGCTTCACAAACAGAATACAAGAGATGGAAGAGAGAATCTCAGGAGCAGAAGATTCCATAGAAATCATTGACTCAACTGTCAAAGATAATGTAAAGCAGAAAAAGCTACTGGTCCAAAACATACAGGAAATCCAGGACTCAATGAGAAGATCAAACCTAAGGATAATAGGTATAGAAGAGAGTGAAGACTCCCAGCTCAAAGGACCAGTAAATATCTTCAACAAAATCATAGAAGAAAACTTCCCTAACCTAAAAAAAGAGATACCCATAGACATACAAGAAGCCTAGAACTCCAAATAGATTGGACCAGAAAAGAAACACCTCCCGTCACATAATTGTCAAAACACCAAACGCACAAAATAAAGAAAGAATATTAAAAGCAGTAAGGGAAAAAGGTCACGTAACATATAAAGGGAGACCTATCAGAATCACACCAGACTTCTTGCCAGAAACTATGAAGGCCAGAAGATCCTGGACTGATGTCATACAGACCCTAAGAGAACACAAATGCCAGCCCAGGTTACTGTATCCAGCAAAACTCTCAATTAACATTGATGGAGAAACCAAGATATTCCATGACAAAACCAAATTTACACAATATCTTTCTACAAATCCAGCACTACAAAGGATAATAAATGGTAAAGCCCAACATAAGGAGGCAAGCTATACCCTAGAAGAAGCAAGAAACTAATCGTCTTGGCAACAAAACAAAGAGAATGAAAGCACACAAACATAACCTCACATCCAAATATGAATATAAAGGGAAACAATAATCACTATTCCTTAATATCTCTCAATATCAATGGCCTCAACTCCCCAATAAAAAGACATAGATTAACAAACTGGATACGCAACGAGGACCCTGCATTCTGCTGCCTACAGGAAACATACCTCAGAGACAAAGACAGACACTACCTCAGAGTGAGAGGCTGGAAAACAACTTTCCAAGCAAATGGTCAGAAGAAGCAAGCTGGAGTAGCCATTCTAATATCAAATAAAGTCAATTTCCAACTAAAAGTCATCAAAAAAGATAAGGAAGGACACTTCATATTCATCAAAGGAAAAATCCACCAAGATGAACTCTCAATACTAAATATCTATGCCCCAAATACAAGGGCACCTACATACGTAAAAGAAACCTTACTAAAGCTCAAAACACACATTGCACCTCACACAATGATAGGGGGAGATTTCAACACCTCACTCTCATCAATGGATAGATCATGGAAACAGAAATTAAACAGTGATGTCGACAGACTAAGAGAAGTCATGAGCCAAATGGACTTAACGGATATTTATAGAACATTCTATCCTAAAGCAAAAGGATATACCTTCTTCTCAGCTCCTCATGGTACTTTCTCCAAAATTGACCATATAATTGGTCAAAAAACGGGCCTCAACAGGTACAGAAAGATAGAAATAATACCATGCGTGCTATCGGACCACCACGGCCTAAAACTGGTCTTCAATAACAATAAGGGAAGAATGCCCACATATACGTGGAAATTGAACAATGCTCTACTCAATGATAACCTGGTCAAGGAAGAAATAAAGAAAGAAATTAAAAACTTTTTAGAATTTAATGAAAATGAAGGTACAACATACCCAAACTTATGGGACACAATGAAAGCTGTGCTAAGAGGAAAACTCATAGCGCTGAGTGCCTGCAGAAAGAAACAGGAAAGAGCATATGTCAGCAGCTTGACAGCACACCTAAAAGCTCTAGAACAAAAAGAAGCAAATACACCCAGGAGGAGTAGAAGGCAGGAAATAAACAAACTCAGAGCTGAAATCAACCAAGTAGAAACAAAAAGGACCATAGAAATAATCAACAGAACCAAAAGTTGGTTCTTTGAGAAAATCAACAAGATAGATAAACCCTTAGCCAGACTAACGAGAGGACACAGAGAGTGTGTCCAAATTAAGAAAATCAGAAATGAAAAGGGAGACATAACTACAGATTCAGAGGAAATTCAAAAAATCATCAGATCTTACTATAAAAGCCTATATTCAACAAAACTTGAAAATCTGCAGGAAATGGACAATTTCCTAGACAGATACCAGGTACCGAAGTTAAATCAGGAACAGATAAACCAGTTAAACAACCCCATAACTCCTAAGGAAATAGAAGCAGTCATTAAAGGTCTCCCAACCAAAAAGAGCCCAGGTCCAGACAGGTTTAGTGCAGAATTCTATCAGACCTTCATAGAAGACCTCATACCAATATTATCCAAACTATTCCACAAAATTGAAACAGATGGAGCACTACCGAATTCCTTCTACGAAGCCACAATTACTCTTATACCTAAACCACACAAAGACACAACAAAGAAAGAGAACTTCAGACCAATTTCCCTTATGAATATCGACGCAAAAATACTCAATAAAATTCTGGCAAACCGAATTCAAGAGCACATCAAAACAATCATCCACCATGATCAAGTAGGCTTCATCCCAGGCATGCAGGGATGGTTTAATATACGGAAAACCATCAACGTGATCCATTATATAAACAAACTGAAAGAACAGAACCACATGATCATTTCATTAGATGCTGAGAAAGCATTTGACAAAATTCAACACCCCTTCATGATAAAAGTCCTGGAAAGAATAGGAATTCAAGGCCCATACCTAAACATAGTAAAAGCCATATACAGCAAACCAGTTGCTAACATTAAACTAAATGGAGAGAAACTTGAAGCAATCTCACTAAAATCAGGGACTAGACAAGGCTGCCCACTCTCTCCCTACTTATTCAATATAGTTCTTGAAGTTCTAGCCAGAGCAATCAGACAACAAAAGGAGATCAAGGGGATACAGATCGGAAACGAAGAGGTCAAAATATTACTATTTGCAGATGACATGATAGTATATTTAAGTGATCCCAAAAGTTCCACCAGAGAACTACTCAAGCTGATAAACAACTTCAACAAAGTGGCTGGGTATAAAATTAACTCAAATAAATCAGTTGCCTTCCTCTATACAAAAGAGAAACAAGCCGAGAAAGAAATTAGGAAAATGACACCCTTCATAATAGACCCAAATAATATAAAGTACCTCGGTGTGACTTTAACCAAGCAAGTAAAAGATCTGTACAATAAGAACTTCAAGACACTGAGGAAAGAAATTGAAGAAGACCTCAGAAGATGGAAAGATCTCCCATGCTCATGGATTGGCAGGATTAATATAGTAAAAATGGCCATTTTACCAAAAGCAATCTACAGATTCAATGCAATCCCCATCAAAATACCAATCCAATTCTTCAAAGAGTTAGACAGAACAATTTGCAAATTCATCTGGAATAACAAAAAACCCAGGATAGCTAAAGCTATCCTCAACAATAAAAGGACTTCAGGGGGAATCACTATCCCTGAACTCAAGCAGTATTACAGAGCAATAGTGATAAAAACTGCATGGTATTGGTACAGAGACAGACAGATAGACCAATGGAATAGAATTGAAGACCCAGAAATGAACCCACACACCTATGGTCACTTGATTTTTGACAAAGGAGCCAAAACCATCCAATGGAAAAAAGATAGCATTTTCAGCAAATGGTGCTGGTTCAACTGGAGGGCAACATGTAGAAGAATGCAGATCGATCCATGCTTATCACCCTGTACAAAGCTTAAGTCCAAGTGGATCAAGGACCTCCACATCAAACCAGACACACTCAAACTAATAGAAGAAAAACTAGGGAAGCATCTGGAACACATAGGCACTGGAAAAAATTTCCTGAACAAAACACCAATGGCTTATGCTCTAAGATCAAGAATCGACAAATGGGATCTCATAAAACTGCAAAGCTTCTGTAAGGCAAAGGACACTGTGGTTAGGACAAAACGGCAACCAACAGATTGGGAAAAGATCTTTACCAATCCTACAACAGATAGAGGCCTTATATCCAAAATATACAAAGAACTCAAGAAGTTAGACCGCAGGGAAACAAATAACCCTATTAAAAATGGGGTTCAGAGCTAAACAAAGAATTCACAGCTGAGGAATGCCGAATGGCTGAGAAACACCTAAAGAAATGTTCAACATCTTTAGTCATAAGGGAAATGCAAATCAAAACAACCCTGAGATTTCACCTCACACCAGTGCGATTGGCTAAGATCAAAAACTCAGGTGACAGCAGATGCTGGCGAGGATGTGGAGAAAGGGGAACACTCCTCCACTGTTGGTGGGATTGCAGACTGGTAAAACCATTCTGGAAATCAGTCTGGAGGTTCCTCAGAAAATTGGACATTGAACTGCCTGAGGATCCAGCTATACCTCTCTTGGGCATATACCCAAAAGATGCCTCAACATATAAAAGAGACAAGTGCTCCACTATGTTCATTGCAGCCTTATTTATAATAGCCAGAAAATGGAAAGAACCCAGATGCCCTTCAACAGAGGAATGGATACAGAAAATGTGGTACATCTACACAATGGAATATTACTCAGCTATCAAAAACAACGAGTTTATGAAATTCGTAGGCAAATGGTTGGAACTGGAAAATATCATCCTGAGTGAGCTAACCCAATCACAGAAAGACATACATGGTATGCACTCATTGATAAGTGGCTATTAGCCCAAATGCTTGAATTACCCTAGATCCCTAGAACAAACGAAACTCAAGACGGATGATCAAAATGTGAATGCTTCACTCCTTCTTTAAATGAGGAAAAAGAATACCCTTGGCAGGGAAGGGAGAGGCAAAGATTAAAACAGAGACTGAAGGAACACCCATTCAGAGCCTGCCCCACATGTGGCCCATACATATACAGCCACCCAATTAGACAAGATGGATGAAGCAAAGAAGTGCAGACCGACAGGAGCCGGATGTAGATCGCTCCTGAGAGACACAGCCAGAATACAGCAAATGCAGAGGCGAATGCCAGCAGCAAACCACTGAACTGAGAATAGGACCCCCGTTGAAAGAATCAGAGAAAGAACTGGAAGAGCTTGAAGGGGCTCGAGACCCCATATGTACAACAATGCCAAGCAACCAGAGCTTCCAGGGACTAAGCCACTACCTAAAGACTATACATGGACTGACCCTGGACTCTGACCCCATAGGTAGCAATGAATATCCTAGTAAGAGCACCAGTGGAAGGGGAAGCCCTGGGTCCTGCTAAGACTGAACCCCCAGTGAACTAGTCTATGGGGGGAGGGCGGCAATGGGGGGAGGGTTGGGAAGGGAACACCCATAAGGAAGGGGAGGGGGGAGGGGGATGTTTGCCCGGAAACCGGGAAAGGGAATAACACTCGAAATGTATATAAGAAATACTCAAGTTAATAAAAAAAAAAAAAAAAGACACAGAGTAACAGACTGGATATGTAAACAGGACACTGCATTTTTCTGCATATGGGAAACACACCTCCATGTCAGAGACAGACACTATATCAGAGTAAAAGCCTGGAAAATAATTTTCCAAGCAAACGTTCCAAATGAACAAACTGGAGTAACCATTCTAATATCAAATAAAATTGACTTTCAACCAAAAGTTATCAAAAAAGATAACAAAGGACATTTTACACTCATTAAAGGAAAAACCTAATATGATAAACTATCAATTCTGAACATGGATGCTCTAAATATAAGGGCATCCACGTATATAAAAGAACATTTTCTAAAGCTCAAAGCACAGATTGCACCTCACACAATAATAGTGGAAGACTTCAATACCCCACTCTCAACAATGGACAGACCATGAAAACAGAAACTAAACAAACACACAGTGAAACTAATGGAAGTTATGAACTAAATGGATTTAATAGACATCTATAGAACATTTGATCCTAAAACAAAACAATATACCTTCTTTTCAGCATCTCAATGTACTTTCTCCAAGATTGAACACATAATCAATCACAAAACAGGCTTCAACAGATATAAGAAGATTGAAATAATCACATGCATCCTATCATCACTGCAGACTAAGGTTGTAACAACAGAAACTGAGGAAATTAGAAAAATTATCAGATCCAACTACAAAAACCTATATTCAACCAAACTGGAAAATTTGGAGGAAATGGACGATTTTCTAGACAGATACCAGGTACTAAAGTTAAATTAGGTCAATTAAACCATCTAAACAGTAACATAATTTCTAAAGAAACAGAAGCATTTTTTTTAAAAACTCTCAACCAAAAATAAAAAAAGGACCTATTGGGTTTAGCGCAGAATTCTATCAGACCTTCAAAGAAGATCCAACACCAATACTCTTTAAACTACTTCACAAAATAGAAACAGAAGCAACACTACCCAGTTACTTCTTTCAAGCCACAAGTACGCTTATACCTAAACAACAGAAAGACCATAAAAAGAAAGAGACTTCAGAAAATTTCCCTCATGAATATCAGTGAAAAAAATACTCAATAAAATTCTTACAAACCAAATCCAAGAACACATCAAAAGGATCATTCTCCATGTTCAAATATGCTTCATCTCAGGGATGCAGGAATAGTTCAATATATGGAAATCCATCAACATAATCCACTACATAAACAAATTCAAAGGAATAAAAAGCACTGATCATCTCATTAGATGATCATCTCATTAAATGCTGAAAAAATATTTGATGAAATTCAATATCCCCTCATAGTAAAAGTCTTGGAAAGATCAGGAATTCAACGCCCATAACTAAACATAGTAAAAGCAATATACAGAAAACCAGTTGCTAACATCAAACTAAATGGAGAAACTTGAAGCAATCCCACTAAAAACAGGGACTAGACAAGGCTGCCACTCTCTCCCTACCTATTTAATATAGTAATCCAAGTTGTAGCAAGGGCAATTAGAAAACAAAAGGAGGTCAAAGAGATACAAATTGGAAATTCAAAATTTGAAGTCAAAATATCACTATTTGCTGATGATGTGAAAGTATACTTAAGTGCCTGTAAAAATTCTTCCAGAGAACTCCTAAACCTGAAAAATCAACTTCAGCAGAGTGGCTAGATATAAAATTAACTCACTCAAATCAGTAGCCTTCTTCTACTCAAAGGATAAACTGGCTGAGAAGGAAATTAGGGAAACGAAACACTTAACCATAGTCACAAATAATATAAAATATTTTGGTGTGACTCTAACCAAGCAAGTGAAAGATCAATATGACAAGAACTTCAATATTCTGAAGAAAGAAATCAACGGTCTCAGAAGACGGAAAGATCTCCCATACTCATGGATTGGCAGGATTAATATAGTAAAAATGGCCATTGTGCTAAAAGCAATCTACAGATCCAATGCTATCCCCATCAAAATTCCAAATCAATTCTTCATAGACTTAGAAAGAGTTATTTGCTAATTCATTTGGAATAACAAAAAACCCAGGAGAACAAAAACTATTCACAACATTAAAAGAACATCTGGGGAAATCACCATCATTGACCCCAAGCAGCTATTACAGAGCAACTATGATTAAAACTGTATGGTTTTGGTACAGAGATAAGCAGGTAAATCAGTGGAATAGAATTGAAAAGCTACAAATGAACCCACACACCTATGGCCATTTGATCTTTTACAAAGGAGCTAAAACCATCCAGTGCAAAAGAGACAGCATTTTCAAATGATGCTAGTTCTACTGGTGGTCAGCATGTAGAAGAAGGCAAATCAAACCATTTTTATTACATTGTCAAAAGCTCATGTCCACATGGATCAAAGATCTTGACATAAAACCAGATATACTGAAACTAATAGAAGAGAAAGTGGGGAAGAGCCTCATACACATGGGCACAGGGGAAAATTTCCTAAACTGAACATCTATGGCTTATGCTCTATGATCAAGAATCAACAAATATAATCTCATAAAATTGCAAAGCTTCTGTAAGGAAAAGGACACTGTTGTTAGGACAAAATGGCAAGCAACAGATTGGGAAAAGATCTTTGCTAATCCTATATCTGATAGAGGACTAGTATCCAATATATACAAAGAACTCAAGAAATTAGACTCCAAAGAATCAAACAATCCTATTTAAAAATGGGGTACAGAGGTAAACAAAGAAGTTTCAACTGAGGTATATTGAATGACTGAGAAACACCTAAAGAAATGTTCAACATCCATAGTCATCAGGGAAATGCAACCTTGAGATTCTACCTCACATCAGTCATAATGGATAAGATCAAAAACTCACATGACAGCAGATGTTGGCCAGAATATGGAGAAAAATTCCAATGTTAGTGGAATTGCAAGTTGGTACAACCACTCTGGAAATCAGTCAGGAAGTTTCTCAGAAAATTGGACATAGTACTACCTGAGGACCCAGCTATACCAGTCCTGGGCGCACACACACACACACACACACACACACACACACACACACACGAGGCTCCAACATATACATGCTCCAACAAGGACACATGCTCCACTACAGTCATAGCAGCCTTATTTATAATATCCAGAACCTGGGTAGAACCCAGATATTTTTCAGCAGTTGAATGGATATAGAAAATGTGGTACATTTACACAGTGGAATTCTAGTCAGCTATTTTAAAACAATGACTTCTTGGAATTCTTAGGCAAATGGATGGAATAAGAAAATGTCATTCTGAGTTAGGTAACCCAGTCGCAAATGAACACACATGATATGCTCTCACTAATAAGTGCATATTAGATCAAAAGCTCGGAATACCCAAGATACAATTCCTAGACCACATGAAGGAAGGAAGACCAAAGTGTGGATGCTTCACTGCTTCTTAGAAGGGGAATAAAATATTCACAGGAGGAAATACAGAGACAAAGTGTAGAGCAGAGACTGAAAGAAAGACCATCCAGAGACTGCCTCACCTGGAGATCCATCCCATATACAGACACCAAACCCAGATATTATTTCTGATGCCAAGATGTGTTGGCTGACAGAAGGCTGATATAGCTGTCTCCTGAGTGCTCTGGCAGAGCCTGACAAGTACAGAGGTAGATGCTTGCAGCCAACCATTGTACTGAGAAAGGGGTCACCAGTGGAGGAGTTAGAGAAAGGACTGAAGGAGCTGCAGGGGTTTGGAACACCATAAGAACAACAACAATGTCAATCAACCAGACACCCGAGACCTCCCAGGGACTAAACCTCTAACCAAAGAGTACACATGGGGGGGACCAATAGTTCCAGCTGCATATGTAGCAGATGGCCTTGTCAGGCATCAATGGGAGGAGAGGCCTTTGGTTCTGTGAATGCTTGATGCTCCTTTGTAGGGGAATGCCAGTGTGGATAGGAAGGAGGAAAGGGGCTGGGTGGGTGTGGGAGTACCCTCATAGAAACAGGGGAAGGGGGAGGATATAGGGGTTTTCTGGAGGATAAACTGGGAAAGGGGTTAACACTTCATATGTAAATAAAGAAAAATCCAAATATATATATACATATATATGTGTGTGTGTGTGTGTGTGTGTGTGTGTGTGTGTGTGTGTGTGTGTATGAAAGCAAGCTCAAATCAAATGCTTTATAAAAGAGTCTGTGCTGGGCATTATGAGAAACTTAACAGCCTAAATCTAGAAATCCTAGAGGCCAACAGAACCTTATAACTTTATAACTTATAACATTTAACCTTATAATCTTGATTTCTACCTCAGCAAGTTGATTGGTTGAATTGAGGAATGTAAGGTATTGAATCTAGAGCTTATGGCCTTTTGGGATGATGTGTTCTGAGGTAAAAACTTAGCTCACAGCTATATCTACTTTCTTAAATTTAAAAATAGCTGGAATCTCATGAAACTATTTCTTCCAGAAAGCAGTTTCACCTGAATTTTTTCAAGTCATTGGCAATATCATACTCTTACATCATTGCCAAATTTCTGGAGGTAAAACCTGCTGTCACAGTGAGATGACGTAGATCTGTGCTGCTTGTGATGTGAGCCATCATTTCCCCATGCATACCCCAGGAAAGAATGCACAGTATGGGCATGGGTTGGTTCCATGTCTATGGCTATGATAAATCACCATGACCAAGAATGCTTGTCCATAATAGTGGGAATAGCATAGCAGCAGGCAACAGACATTGCAGTTGGAGCTGGGAGTTAAGAGCTGAGAGCTTACATCTAGAATCTGAAGGACACAATGGCGAATAAATGACAAATGGTAGAAGTCTTTGAAATCATAAAGCCGACTTTCAGTGACATACTTCCTGTAACAAGTCCATAACTCTTAAAATGGGAAGCAAGTGTTCAAATGTCTGAGACTGTGGAATATTTCTCATCCAAACCATCCTTCTGCCACAAATTGAATATTAGCTTCTATTTCTCTCATCCAATAGGAGAAAGCCTTTCCAGATAATACACTCATAACTCTAGATTTCATATCTGCCCCATCCCAATTTTTTATACTGCACAAACTCATCTTTTTATTACCAACTTTTCTCCCTGTCTTTAGATCAAATATTAGTTTAAATTTGTTGTACTTTTAGGATATATCTGCTGTATGTATCAGACGGTAGAGACAATACATTTGAGTCTTAGTTGTTTAAGAAACTGAAGTTTTAAGTTTACTTACTCACAAATGGATGGTAAAGGTGAACAATTTTCCCTTGCTGGCTTTCTTTGAATAGTTTCATTTTTTTACTGTATCTTAATTTATACTGTCAAAAAATTTATACATAATTAGTCCCTATAAATACATGGCTAATTGTTTTCTTCTGTTTCATACTCTCAGTTACAGAATGAGATCTAAAAATCTTCAAGTTCAACAGAGTTTCTAAGGAGAGGCCTCAGACTTAACACTCTCTAATCTTTTGTTGATTAATATTGTTCTCTGAACCATATTAATGTAGTCATTGAACAAATTGAAAAGAACTTTAGAGTAGTAAGTATCTACATATTTTCTATTTATATTTTCCTGTTAAAATTTTACCCTATTTCTTATGTAAGGCATACAAATCAAATTATTTATCTATCAACCATTCAAATAATTTTATTTTAATTGCATTTCAAATGAAACCTTTAATATCTCTACACTTACCTCTTTACCCTGTTAACATAAATGTCCTTAAATATACCTCACCATTGGTCGAAAATTCAATTTCCCACTCATACAAACAATATAAACCATAAGATACAAATTTGAAGTGTACATGTACTAGTTTGAGATAAATATGTATGTATAACTCTATAAATGTGACTGCTACCATAGTATAAAATATTAAACCAAGTGAGGTAGGTAGTGCAGGACAGTGACCCTCTTACAAATCTGTAGATGCAGCATCAACTGTTGTCAATATTTTACTTTCTACCTTTGTGTTAACACCCTACATGTTTAAGATTGTCATATTTTAATTTAATCAACCGTAATTACTTCTGAAAGTTTTTAATATTAAAGGAAATTTATTGGGTGCTCATTCTGTCTTTAGTGCTCTGTTTAATTCTGAAGCAAAGACAGAATACGTCATACTTGTCCTAGAAGAGTTTACAACAGTTTTGGGGAAAAAATGTGAAAGAGGGTCCAAAGCAGGGAGGAAAAGATTGTACCAGAACGTCACGAAGGGAACAAAATGAGGACTGAAGGAGAGGAATGGCTTCAAACTTTGGAATGTGAGCAAAGTGTTGCCTTTAGGGAAATGGAAGTTAATTTACACATCATTGAAGACAAGGAAAGTAGAAAAAAGACCTTTCTAGAACAGGGCATCTTATTGTTATTAGTTTACTGCTGTTTGACAACCCAATGGCTTTCTTTTGTTTTTACTCTTTTTTTTTTTTTGGCTTGGAACAAAAGATGTTGGAATTCTCTAACTTAAGTTGTTTGAACTGGTTACATTCTTCCAATCTTCATTGCTATGAACATGATATACTAAAAATTAAAGGAGCTGTTAATCTGGAGTTCCAAGATCTGGTTGAGCTCTCTGTCTCTCTGTCTCTGTCTCTGTTTGTCTCTCAGTCTCTCTCTGTCTGTCTCTGTCTATCTCTCTCCTTCTCTCTCTGTGTGTGTGTGTGTGTGTGTGTGTGTGTGTGCGCGCGTGTGTGTGTATGTGTTCATGTTTGTGAGTACTCCATATATACATGTGGAAATAAGAGGATAACCTCAGGAATGACACTTCCCCTTCCAATTTGCTTGACACCGATCCTCTTGTGCTTTGCCAATGGATTTGCCCAGCTAGCTAGCCTATGAACTACTGAAACATCTCTAGCTTCGGTCTCCCATCTTGCTATGGGAACGCTGGTGCTACAAACTAAAATGCCTAGGGAGTAACTCCTTTAGCCACTGAGTCATCTCCTCAGTCCGCGAAACTATGGAGTTTGTTGAGAAATCTAATACACTTACTTATCTGATTTCGAACAGAATTTCATGAGCACAGGTTGGCCTCAAAGTAAGAATGGGTAGAGGCCTTGAATTTTAAGTCTTCCTGTTTTCCCCTCCCAAATATTCACATTACAGTTAGCTGCACGTCACAATGTCTGACTTTTAATTTGTATTATTTGATAGGAATGAAGAAACTCCTATGTTTAAACCCCAAATTTAGTTTCACTCTAACAAAATTTTAGTTCAGAAAATATTTATCATTTTAATAGGAAAATAACAAATTTTCATTCCTTTTAGTGTTTTAGCACAAAGAAAATAATACATTTCTTAAAATTTAGAATGTAAACATTTTATATTGATACATCAATTTGCCCTTTTAAATGTGGTGAGACAGATAATACTGTAAATATGGGTTAAGCATTCTTATTTAAAGTATTATTTAAACAAACCAACTGCTTATAATTTCCCATTTAACCAATTGTCTATCAGCTAGAAATCAATGGACTTTATATTTAAATAAAGAGTTAAATTTTCTTGGTTAATACAAGTATCCAAAGTGTCACTACCACTGTAAGCAGTCAGAGACAAGAGCAGTGTAAGGGTTTTATGGTGATCAAAGGGCCAAGGAATGTCACAAACATCACACCATAAAACAGACCTCCCAAGAGAAATATGTTTGGGGTGAGGGGTAAAAAAACCTAGGCTAAGAGAGATAAAAATCAAGTCATACTGATATGGACTTTATATGGAGCATACTCACATTTAATGATGAAAAGTTGTCATTAGTGATGGGTGTCAAATTGGGCTGTAGAAACGACTTGTCACACTGGCCTATAGTGATGATAAAGACTGAAGGGAGTAAGTCTTCATTCAGGAAGCACCTTGTCCTGGAATGTGGGTGGTTCTAATAACTAGAGGCTAAGGGCTTCTGGAATATCAAGTACTCCTAGGTTCCTGAGCTTCATGTATTTGCTATGACTAATGGCACTCAAGATGCTATGTATATCATGTGCAAGATGAAGAAGTTGCAGACAAGCCTTCAGGATTGATTAGTAATTAAAGGTACTTACCTCACACTCTGATCACCAGAGTTAGATTCCTGGGATGGACTGGTGGAGAGAAGGAGAGAAACAACACTTACATGTTGTCCAGTGATCTCTCTCTCGATCTCTCTCTCTCTCTCTCTCTCTCTCTCTCTCTCTCTCTCTCTCTCTCACACACACACACACACACACACACAAAAACAAGGTACAAAATCTACAAAGAACTCTCAGAAATCATGGGTGGTGGTACACACCAATGATTCCAGCACTCAAGAACAGAAGAAGATTCCCCACAAGTTCAGAGCCAAGCCAGGCTATGTAGTGGGTCACCGGCCATCCAGAGCTATGCAGTGAGATCCTACCTCAAAAAAAGGAGAAGGAGAAAGAAAATGAAGATGAAGAAGAGGAGGAAGAGAAGGAGAAAGGGAGAAAGAGAGGGAGAAGAGGAGGGAATGAAGAGGAAGAGAAGAAGAATGAAAGAGAGGAGGAAGAAAAAAGAAAAGACCTAAACAAACAACACTAACAACAATGATAATGACGACGACGATGATGACGACAACAACAAACATTGCTGGCGAAAACTGTTTCTACAATGATTTCACAGTGCTCACTGTAAATATCTGTTGGATCTCCTAACTTCTGGAAAGGCAGTGTGAATGCAGAGACACAGACCTCATTAAGAGTAGCTAGGTAACATCTGATGTCCACTCATGGGAACTCCACATTGGAATTCAGGAAGCCACAGGAACTAGATTTCACCAGCATGAAATGTTGATCAGCATAAGGAATGATTCACTTAAGCTCCTGAATTTCAGAGTTTCAGTTTATTAATTTCCAGTGGAAACTATGTCTTTTTACTAAATAGATTTTGCTTATCTTTTATCCAAGCTAATCTTCTCTGGGAACAAATTTAAGAAAGAAAAGAAAGATGCAAGTCATTTGTAGACCTTCCAACAAGAATAATTCAGCCTAAGAACAAATAGTGAACTGATACACCTTGAGAAGTATTGTTAAATTAGATCAACATCGACAAAAGTGATATAAATTCATATTGAGCATGTGTTTTGTTTGAGAAATCGTAGAAAGAAGGCCTGGATAGTTGAGCAGAGTTCCACGATGTTTAAGACACAATTTGTTAAACTTAGCACAGTTGTTTCACAGAACCTGCCCACAAAGGAAAAACAGCTCGTGTATGACAATGTTATACCTGAATGTTGTTATCAATGCAAATTCAATGTGACCATTAAAATATGTAAGTCAAACTTCACATCTCAGGGACTTTCTGAAATGAGAAATCTTAGAATTCCTGATTTGAAGTTTAAAATGAACATGTGATTAGGCCTTTCCTTGATACTCTGTTCTCCATCAATTTCTGTGCTCTCCTGACATATGCTGCTCGACAACAAGTCTTCTTAATGAGTAGTTGCATGTTGGTTGCTGAGATCAAATAAAATTCTAAACTATCATTTAGTTTGACCCCAAGTCAATTTTCTTTTTTGTGTAGTCCATGAGCATAAGAAACTTGAGTGTATTTACAAGCTTTGCTAGCAACAGAAGTGATACACATAGGAACAAGCCTGTAGACACAGAGAAGGAGACAATCTCCATCTAAACATATGCACATATAAAATATATTAACAGCAAAACACAAATATAATTTTCTTAGTGTGGGTTTCTATTACTGATGTGAATCACTATGTCAAAAAAAAGTTGGAGGAAAAACGTTTAATTAAGGGGATAAAGGGATTTGCTTCTGAGAATTTCACCAGTAACCTCTCATAGGCTCTCTTCATGATATCATGCCTCAGCTTCTCTGAATGACCCCTTCAGCCCTGGGCCTTCAGCTGCCACTGAGGCTGCACCTTCATGAATGGCCTTCCCTGACCTCTCACATTGCCAAGCCTCAGCTACTCTTCATGACTCTTCCATGCCTTCAAAACCAGTACCACCTGGGTGACTCTTTCAAATCACCAAGTCTGGCTGTGACAGGAAGTACAACCTTGGCAGCCTCTGGAACACAGATTCCCTATACTCCCAGAAAACACTTCCCAGAAGATTTCACCTCAGTGATGCTAATCTCTTCTTAATCACTGCTAATTTCTTGGCTCCAGCTCACCAGCATCAATTGTCCCAGTAATGTCAAGGTTGCATTTCAGTAGTTCCAGTATCTTGTTTATCACACCTGATCCTTAGCCTCAGCTAATCAGAACCACAGAATCTGAATCAAAATAGCAAACGGACCTGATAGAATCTTCAATATTTTCTCTGAAATTTCATAAGCCAGACCTCCATCTTCAGCAAAGAACAGTCCAATGTGGTCTCAATATTTAGTGATTTGTTTAGCCCAAAATTCCAAAGTCCATCTACAGTCCTCCCCAAAACATGATCAGATCTGTCACAACAATACCCCACTATGCTTGTATTGACTTCAGTCCTAGTTAGGGTTTATTTTGCTTTAGACAAAGCAGCATGAATAACAATTAAGTTGAGGAGGAAGCAGTGTTTGTTTGTCTGTTTGTTTTGCTTCCACTTCTGTATTGCTGGACATTATTAAAGGAAGTCAGGACAGGCCCTCAAGTAAGGCAAGATCCTAGAGGCAGGTGCTGATGCCGAGGCCTTGAAAAGGTGCTGCTTACTGGCTTGTCTCTCCAGACTTGCTCAGCCTGCTTTCTTACAGAACCCAGTACCACCAGTCCAGGGATGACAACACCCGCAGTAGGCTGGTCCTTCCCACATTAATCACTAATTGAGAAAATGCCTTACAGTTGGATCTCATGGAGGCATTTCTTCTCTGATGACTCTAGGTTACATCAAATTGACATACAAAACCAGCCAGTACAATGAAGATGAACAGAAAAATTGCTATATAGAACTTTCCAGGTTCCAAGTTCATCTTTGATCGTGAACATCATTGCCTTGTTTCTGGATGTACCTTCTCTCCAATAATCTGGTTTCTTCTTTTTTATGTTGGACCACATGGCCTTTGGTAACTCTGAAGCAAGATGCTAATTACAGAGACTCAGAAACTGCCCGAGTCTTGTTTGTATACATGGAGCCGTAATACCGTGAATACCATTCCTCATCAATCCTATTTTGTTATTTCAACCAGGGCAAATCAAAACTCTCTAAATCCACGATAATTTCAAATGGGTTTTTCAAAATCTTTCCTACTGAATAACTGTTTTCAAAATGTGTTGGCTTTGCAGAAGAAAGAGAAAAAAACACTAAAACCTTCTTGCATATGAAGGGAGACAAAATATTTTCCAATCTGAGCATGCATGCCAAATGAGTATTCTAACATTTTTTCAAATGTATTCTTGATCTTTTGCTGGTCTATTTTTTTTTCTCCTTATGAAAATCAGCATCCTACCCTCTGCTCACAACACTCACACTTCTCATCATGAGGTAAGTAGTAAAGTATAAATGCTTTAGTATGCTGATATTCCTTAATACTTTATAACTCCAAAGATAATAGTTCTTTGTGTTGGAGATAAAAACATAAATATTCGCTGATGCTTTTATTTAATAGCAGATGGGATGGTACTCCCCTGGGTAATTAGTCTTCTAGTTTTTAATGTTGCTGCTTTCTTTACTTTATTACAAATGGTGTGTGTGTGTGTGTGTGTGTGTGTGTGTGTGTGTGTGTGTGTGTAAGAGAGAAAGAGAGAGAGAGAATATTCATATACTATGCAGATTTTACAAATTGAAAAAATTGTCTTTCTAAAATATCAAGGAAATTACAGCCACTGATCAGGACCCAGGCACTAATTATAGATTTCACTAGCCTATTGATCTTTTCAGGTCCAGATATCAACATATCATATCTTTTATCCGTGTCTATATCAAAATGAAGATAACTATGAAGTCATTGTATTTACTTTGATGGCATGCTTTTAATTATCTAGATGATTTCTGTGAAGAGTATAAACTGATTTAACATTTATTCATACACCTTAGTATCATTGGCATCAATTTATTAAAACACAAGCATTTAGACAATGAAATTTTAAACTGTAGTGTAAAAGACTGAAGATATTGGACAGGTCAATTGTTCTGTTGATTGAGTGGTAATTTTAGTCTTTTATTTGATCCCACAGATACTTGCTTAATAATAGTGTCAGTTTCATTGAAATGCCAAAATGGGCTTCAGGCTCAAAGTCCAGATTTTGTAGCTGCAATATTTTTTTTTCTTTATTTTTTTTTTTTATTAACTTGAGTATTTCTTATATACATTTCGAGTGTTATTCCCTTTCCCGGTTTCCGGGCAAACATCCCCCTCCCCCCTCCCCTTCCTTATGGGTGTTCCCCTCCCAACCCTCCCCCCATTGCCGCCCTCCCCCCATAGACTAGTTCACTGGGGGTTCAGTCTTAGCAGGACCCAGGGCTTCCCCTTCCACTGGTGCTCTTACTAGGATATTCATTGCTACCTATGGGGTCAGAGTCCAGGGTCAGTCCATGTATAGTCTTTAGGTAGTGGCTTAGTCCCTGGAAGCTCTGGTTGCTTGGCATTGTTGTACTTTTGGGGTCTCAAGTCCCTTCAAGCTCTTCCAGTTCTTTCTCTGATTCCTTCAATAGGGGACCTATTCTCAGTTCAGTGGTTTGATGCTGGCATTCGCCTCTGTATTTGCTGTATTCTGGCTGTGTCTCTCAGGAGCGATCTACATCCGGCTCCTGTCGCTCTGCACTTCTTTGCTTCATCCATCTTGTCTAATTGGGTGGCTGTATATGTATGGGCCACATGTGGGGCAGGCTCTGAAGGGGTGTTCCTTCAGTCTCTGTTTTAATCTTTGCCTCTCCCTTCCCTGCCAAGGGTATTCTTTTTCCTCATTTAAAGAAGGAGTGAAGCATTCACATTTTGATCATCCGTCTTGAGTTTCGTTTGTTCTAGGGATCTAGGGTAATTCAAGCATTTGGGCTAATAGCCACTTATCAATGAGTGCATACCATGTATGTCTTTCTGTGATTGGGTTAGCTCACTCAGGATGATATTTTCCAGTTCCAACAATTTGCCTACGAATTTCATAAACTCGTTGTTTTTGATAGCTGAGTAATATTCCATTGTGTAGATGTACCACATTTTCTGTATCCATTCCTCTGTTGAAGGGCATCTGGGTTCTTTCCATTTTCTGGCTATTATAAATAAGGCTGCGATGAACATAGTGGAGCACGTGTCTCTTTTATATGTTGAGGCATCTTTTGGGTATATGCCCAAGAGAGGTATAGCTGGATCCTCAGGCAGTTCAATGTCCAATTTTCTGAGGAACCTCCAGACTGATTTCCAGAATGGTTTTACCAGTCTGCAATCCCACCAACAATGGAGGAGTGTTCCTCTTTCTCCACATCCTCGCCAGCATCTGCTGTCACCTGAGTTTTTGATCTTAGCCAATCGCACTGGTGTGAGGTGAAATCTCAGGGTTGTTTTGATTTGCATTTCCCTTATGACTAAAGATGTTGAACATTTCTTTAGGTGTTTCTCAGCCATTCGGCATTCCTCAGCTGTGAATTCTTTGTTTAGCTCTGAACCCCATTTTTTAATAGGGTTATTTGTTTCCCTGCGGTCTAACTTCTTGAGTTCTTTGTATATTTTGGATATAAGGCCTCTATCTGTTGTAGGATTGGTAAAGATCTTTTCCCAATCTGTTGGTTGCCGTTTTGTCCTAACCACAGTGTCCTTTGCCTTACAGAAGCTTTGCAGTTTTATGAGATCCCATTTGTCGATTCTTGATCTTAGAGCATAAGCCATTGGTGTTTTGTTCAGGAAATTTTTTCCAGTGCCCATGTGTTCCAGATGCTTCCCTAGTTTTTCTTCTATTAGTTTGAGTGTGTCTGGTTTGATGTGGAGGTCCTTGATCCACTTGGACTTAAGCTTTGTACAGGGTGATAAGCATGGATCGATCTGCATTCTTCTACATGTTGCCCTCCAGTTGAACCAGCACCATTTGCTGAAAATGCTATCTTTTTTCCATTGGATGGTTTTGGCTCCTTTGTCAAAAATCAAGTGACCATAGGTGTGTGGGTTCATTTCTGGGTCTTCAATTCTATTCCATTGGTCTATCTGTCTGTCTCTGTACCAATACCATGCAGTTTTTATCACTATTGCTCTGTAATACTGCTTGAGTTCAGGGATAGTGATTCCCCCTGAAGTCCTTTTATTGTTGAGGATAGCTTTAGCTATCCTGGGTTTTTTGTTATTCCAGATGAATTTGCAAATTGTTCTGTCTAACTCTTTGAAGAATTGGATTGGTATTTTGATGGGGATTGCATTGAATCTGTAGATTGCTTTTGGTAAAATGGCCATTTTTACTATATTAATCCTGCCAATCCATGAGCATGGGAGATCTTTCCATCTTCTGAGGTCTTCTTCAATTTCTTTCCTCAGTGTCTTGAAGTTCTTATTGTACAGATCTTTTATTTGCTTGGTTAACGTCACACCGAGGTACTTTATATTATTTGGGTCTATTATGAAGGGTGTCGTTTCCCTAATTTCTTTCTCGGCTTGTTTCTCTTTTGTATAGAGGAAGGCAACTGATTTATTTGAGTTAATTTTATACCCAGCCACTTTGCTGAAGTTGTTTATCAGCTTTAGTAGTTCTCTGGTGGAACTTTTGGGATCACTTAAATATACTATCATGTCATCTGCAAATAGTGATATTTTGACTTCTTCTTTTCCGATCTGTATCCCTTTGATCTCCTTTTGTTGTCTGATTGCTCTGGCTAGAACTTCAAGAACTATATTGAATAAGTAGGGAGAGAGTGGGCAGCCTTGTCTAGTCCCTGATTTTAGTGGGATTGCTTCAAGTTTCTCTCCATTTAGTTTAATGTTAGCAACTGGTTTGCTGTATATGGCTTTTACTATGTTTAGGTATGGGCCTTGAATTCCTATTCTTTCCAGGACTTTTATCATGAAGGGGTGTTGAATTTTGTCAAATGCTTTCTCAGCATCTAATGAAATGATCATGTGGTTCTGTTCTTTCAGTTTGTTTATATAATGGATCACGTTGATGGTTTTCCGTATATTAAACCATCCCTGCATGCCTGGGATGAAGCCTACTTGATCATGATGGATGATTGTTTTGATGTGCTCTTGAATTCGGTTTGCCAGAATTTTATTGAGTATTTTTGCGTCGATATTCATAAGGGAAATTGGTCTGAAGTTCTCTTTCTTTGTTGTGTCTTTGTGTGGTTTAGGTATAAGAGTAATTGTGGCTTCGTAGAAGGAATTCGGTAGGGCTCCATCTGTTTCAATTTTGTGGAATAGTTTGGATAATATTGGTATGAGGTCTTCTATGAAGGTTTGATAGAATTCTGCACTAAACCCGTCTGGACCTGGGCTCTTTTTGGTTGGGAGACCTTTAATGACTGCTTCTATTTCCTTAGGAGTTATGGGGTTGTTTAACTGGTTTATCTGTTCCTGATTTAACTTCGATACCTGGTATCTGTCTAGGAAATTGTCCATTTCCTGAAGATTTTCAAATTTTGTTGAATATAGGTTTTTATAGTAAGATCTGATGATTTTTTGAATTTCCTCCGAATCTGTAGTTATGTCTCCCTTTTCATTTCTGATTTTGTTAATTTGGACACACTCTCTGTGTCCTCTCGTTAGTCTGGCTAAGGGTTTATCTATCTTGTTGATTTTCTCAAAGAACCAACTTTTGGTTCTGTTGATTCTTTCTATGGTCCTTTTTGTTTCTACTTGGTTGATTTCAGCTCTGAGTTTGATTATTTCCTGCCTTCTACTCCTCCTGGGTGTATTTGCTTCTTTTTGTTCTAGAGCTTTTAGGTGTGCTGTCAAGCTGCTGACATATGCTCTTTCCTGTTTCTTTCTGCAGGCACTCAGCGCTATGAGTTTTCCTCTTAGCACAGCTTTCATTGTGTCCCATAAGTTTGAGTATGTTGTATCTTCATTTTCATTAAATTCTAAAAAGTTTTTAATTTCTTTCTTTATTTCTTCCTTGACCAGGTTATCATTGAGTAGAGCATTGTTCAATTTCCACGTATATGTGGGCATTCTTCCCTTATTGTTATTGAAGACCAGTTTTAGGCCGTGGTGGTCCGATAGCACGCATGGGATTATTTCTATCTTTCTGTACCTGTTGAGGCCCGTTTTTTGACCAATTATATGGTCAATTTTGGAGAAAGTACCATGAGGAGCTGAGAAGAAGGTATATCCTTTTGCTTTAGGATAGAATGTTCTATAAATATCCGTTAAGTCCATTTGGCTCATGACTTCTCTTAGTCTGTCTACATCACTGTTTAATTTCTGTTTCCATGATCTGTCCATTGATGAGAGTGGGGTGTTGAAATCTCCCACTATTATTGTGTGAGGTGCAATGTGTGTTTTGAGCTTTAGTAAGGTTTCTTTTACGTATGTAGGTGCCCTTGTATTTGGGGCATAGATATTTAGGATTGAGAGTTCATCTTGGTTGATTTTTCCTTTGATGAATATGAAGTGTCCTTCCTTATCTTTTTTGATGACTTTTAGTTGGAAATTGATTTTATTTGATATTAGAATGGCTACTCCAGCTTGCTTCTTCTGACCATTTGCTTGGAAAGTTGTTTTCCAGCCTTTCACTCTGAGGTAGTGTCTGTCTTTGTCTCTGAGGTGTGTTTCCTGTAGGCAGCAGAATGCAGGGTCCTCGTTGCGTATCCAGTTTGTTAATCTATGTCTTTTTATTGGGGAGTTGAGGCCATTGATATTGAGAGATATTAAGGAATAGTGATTATTGCTTCCCGTTATATTCATATTTGGATGTGAGGTTATGTTTGTGTGCTTTCATTCTCTTTGTTTTGTTGCCAAGACGATTAGTTTCTTGCTTCTTCTAGGGTATAGCTTGCCTCCTTATGTTGGGCTTTACCATTTATTATCCTTTGTAGTGCTGGATTTGTAGAAAGATATTGTGTAAATTTGGTTTTGTCATGGAATATCTTGGTTTCTCCATCAATGTTAATTGAGAGTTTTGCTGGATACAGTAACCTGGGCTGGCATTTGTGTTCTCTTAGTGTCTGTATGACATCAGTCCAGGATCTTCTGGCCTTCATAGTTTCTGGCGAGAAGTCTGGTGTGATTCTGATAGGTCTCCCTTTATATGTTACTTGACCTTTTTCCCTTACTGCTTTTAATATTCTTTCTTTATTTTGTGCGTTTGGTGTTTTGACAATTATGTGACGGGAGGTGTTTCTTTTCTGGTCCAATCTATTTGGAGTTCTGTAGGCTTCTTGTATGTCTATGGGTATCTCTTTTTTTAGGTTAGGGAAGTTTTCTTCTATGATTTTGTTGAAGATATTTACTGGTCCTTTGAGCTGGGAGTCTTCACTCTCTTCTATACCTATTATCCTTAGGTTTGATCTTCTCATTGAGTGCTGGATTTCCTGTATGTTTTGGACCAGTAGCTTTTTCCGCTTTACATTATCTTTGACAGTTGAGTCAATGATTTCTATGGAATCTTCTGCTCCTGAGATTCTCTCTTCCATCTCTTGTATTCTGTTGGTGAAGCTTGTATCTACAGCTCCTTGTCTCTTCTTTTGGTTTTCTATATCCAGGGTTGTTTCCATGTGTTCTTTCTTGATTGCTTCTATTTCCATTTTTAATTCCTTCAACTGTTTGATTGTGTTTTCCTGGAATTCTTTCAGGGATTTTTGCGATTCCTCTCTGTAGGCTTTTACTTGTTTATTAATGTTTTCCTGTGCTTCCCTAAGTGTGTTCATGTCTTTCTTGAAGTCCTCCAGCATCATGATCAAATATGATTTTGAAACTAGGTCTTGCTTTTCTGGTGTGTTTGGATATTCCATGTTTGTTTTGGTGGGAGAATTGGGCTCCGATGATGGCATGTAGTCTTGGTTTCTGTTGCTTGGGTTCCTGCGCTTGCCTCTCGCCATCAGATTATCTCTAGTGTTACTTTGTTCTGCTGTTTCTGACAGTGGCTAGACTGTCCTATAAGCCTGTGTGTCAGGAGTGCTGTAGACCTGTTTTCCTCTCTTTCAGTCAGTTATGGGGACAGAGTGTTCTGCTTTCGGGCGTGTGGTTTTTCCTCTCTACAGGTCTTCAGCTGTTCCTGTGGGCCTGTGTCTTGAGTTCACCAGGCAGCTTTCTTGCAGCAGAAAAGTTGGTCTTACCTGTGGTCCCGAGGCTCAAGTTCGCTCGTGGGGTGCTGCCCACGGGCTCTCTGCAGAGGCAGCAACCAGGAAGACCTGTGCTGCCCCTTCCGGGAGCTTCAGTGCACCAGGGTTCCAGATGGTCTTTGGCTTTTTCCTCTGGCGTCCGAGATGTGTGTGCAGGGAGCAGTCTCTTCTGGTTTCCCAGGCTTGTCTGCCTCTCTGAAGGTTTAGCTCTCCCTCCCACGGGATTTGGGTGCAGAGAACTGTTTATCCGGTCTGTTTCCTTCAGGGTCCGGCGGGGTCCTGCCGCTCCTGGGCCCTCCCCCACGGGAGCCCAGAGGCCTTATACAGTTTCCTCTTGGGCCAGGGATGTGGGCAGGGGTGAGCAGTGTTGGTGGTCTCTTCCGCTCTGCATCCTCAGGAGTGCCCACCTGACCAGGCGGTTGGGTTTCTCTCTCACCGGGTCTGGGAGCAGAGAGCTGCTGCGGGCCGGGATCCGCGGGTGGGGGACTTCCTGTAGCTGCAATATTAAAATATGAAATGCAGTTTCAGGAAATACAGGGAGGAAATAACTTCTACATACCATTGCATCTTTTTACATTTGTCTGAAATTCAGTTTGGCATGTGGATAAATGCTGAATAGAAAGGAAAAAGACACAAGTAAATAAAAATGTAAATTACCTATGCTGGAATCAATAGTTATGAATAAGGAAATGTTTGCTACTGTTTTTTTCACAACAGAATAAAGAAGCTATATGGACATGAATATTGATAAGTATAAATAATATAATACCTAACAAACTATTTAAATATGCAAAAATATTCCTTGGTATAGACTAGGACATCAGAAATGTACAGAAACTACTGTTCTGGACTTTCTGGATCCTTCTCGGAACTTCTTTGTGCTTGATGTGTGTGTGTGTGTGTGTGTGTGTGTGTGTGAGAGAGAGAGAGAGAGAGAGAGAGAGAGAGAGAGAGAGCACTCAATCTTTTCAACTATAACAAATGCATATCTCTGAGGAAGGAAACATTACTGGAGAGTGTTCATGAATTTTTATGGTATATATAATTTGACTGTGACTGAACTCAAACTAAGATCTATCCTCCAATTAATTTTTTCCCAAAAGTTAATTAGTGGGACTCATAAGTAATAACATCTGTAAATGAAGCTCCTAAAATGACTGTTGGGATATAGTTATGGTTTGTATATGTTCTTGCCTTGATAATAATGTACTGAACCTGTAAACGAGCCCCAATTACATGGAGTCCTTATAAGACTTGCCTTGGTCATGGTGTCTGTTCACAGCAATAAAACTCTAAGACAGAAGTTGGTACCGGGGACTGGAGTACTGCTGTGATACACCTGACCATGCTTTTGTTTGGAGGAATGTGGATTGTGGGACTTTGGAAAGCAGTGGAATGCTTTAAGTTGAGCTATTCAGGAACTGGAGATGTGAGAGAGGCACAGAGAGTCAGGAAACCGAACAAAAATATGTAGCAGGTGGGATGAGGTTTGGGGATAGCCACTGGGGGGTCCCAGACACCAGGGAAATATGAGGCTCCCAGGACCCAACAGGGATGACCTTAGCCGAAATGCGCAGAGAAGGAGGAAGATAGAACCTGTTGGGACCACCTCCAGTAGATAGGCATGGCTCATGATTGAGGGATGGGGCCACTCACCCATCTGAAAGTTTTTAACCCAGAAATGTTCCAAAGGAAGAACAGGTACAAAAAATAACGGAACAGAAACTGAACGAAGGTCCAACCAGGGACTGCCCCACCCGGCAATCCATCATGTCTGTAGACATCAAACCCAATACTGTTGCTGTGGTCAAGAGGTGCTTGCTGATCCAAATCTACTATTGTAGTGGTTCCTGAGGAGATCCAGCCAGCAACTGACACATGCAGGTGTGGATGCTTCAAACCAACTATCGAACTGAGCTCAAGGAACCAAGATGGGACATTGGAAGAAGATTGGAAAGGGCAGAAGGGAATTGCAACTCAATTGGAAGATCAACATAGGCTGGCCTGACCACCCAGTTCTCCTAAAGTCTAGACCACCAACCAAGGAGTGTACTGGAGGGATCCATGGCTCCAGATACATATGTAGCAGAGGATGGCTTTGCCTGAGAGCAATGGGAAAAGAGGCCCTTGGTCCCGAGGAGGTTTGATGTCCCAACTTAAGGGGATGCTCGAATGGTGGAGTGGGAGAGTATGGGTGGGTGGGGGAGCACTCTCATATAGGCAAAAGGGAGGGGGGAGAGTGGATGTGGGATGGGAGGGTTGGTGGAGGGTTGACCGGGAAGTGGGATAGCATGGGATGGGAGTTTGGAATGGAAAGATTAATAATTAAAGAAAAGAAAATCCATAAAAATATTTTTTTAATTCTTAAAAAAGCCTAGCAGAGACTTTGTTCTCTGGTTAAGTCTCGTGAGTAGTGTTTTAAACAAGTATAGCAAGCTTAGAAAGGAAAAATATAAAATATGTGCTTCAAGTATTAAAGGGACACCAGGAAGTGAAATGGAACTGAATCCTATGTTGTAGGAGTTAGCAGATTAAGGGATTTGGGCACAAAATATTACCTAGCAAATTTAGATTCAGGCATGGTAGAACACACATTTTTATTTTTTTCAGTTCCTTTTAAATGGACACATGCATTGGTGACATTTAATAGTGACATATATGTCATAGGTAATGGCAGATCCATTGCTTAAATATCTCTGAGTCTTACATGTGATGTAGACAATTCCTAGCAAACTAGAGGTGCAAAGGATGGTGAAACTCACCAGCACCTGGCCATCCCTTTACCCTTGACCCAAGTTTCAACTCTAGAACTCTAAGCTGGCCGTACCAGCTTCATACTGCCCATGTGCAATAGAAACTTGTTTGGAACTGCTCTACTATTAATATTTGTGTTAAATATTTTATCTCTCTACAGAATAATATTTGTACTTATCTTTGTTTTAAATGGATATTTTATTGATTTATATTTTAAATCTTATCCCCTTTCTTGGTTTCCCCTCTGCTAACCCCCATCCCATCCCCCCTTACCCTGCTCCTATGAGGGAGCTCCCCCACCCACCCACCCACTCCTGCCTCACTGCCCTAGCATTTCTCTATAATCCCAGGAGACAGAGCCATGCATTCCTCAAGGCCAATCTACAGAGCAACTTCCAGGAAAGCCAAACTCAGGCAGAGAGAGTAGGAAACCAGAAAGCTAGTAATAGAAAAAGGGGTCCATGTTCCAGCCCCAGCATCAGCAGAACTCAGCAGCTTGGGCCATGTAGCTCTGGTTTTAGAGTGAAAAACAGAAAGGGAGTACTGGGACAATCCCGATTAAACACATATACACCCACATATACATATTTAAACATGTATACACAAACACACACACCTATAACAAGGAAAAGGGGGATGAATTTGAAAGGAAACAAGTGGAAAGGTGTATGAAAGCATTTATGGGAGGAAAGGGAAGGGGTAAATGATGTAATTATAAGTAGTAGGAAAAATACACTTAAAAAGAATACTTAGTTTTATTTTGTACTCTCTCCCTGCTCTTTCTTACACATACAATTTCTCTTACACTCCTCTCTCTCTCTCTCTCTCTCTCTCTCTCTCTCTCTCTCTCTGTGTGTGTGTGTGTGTGTGTGTGCGCGCACGCGCGCGTGCGTGCCTGTGTGCACTCTTTCAGAACTTTTCTAAAGTAAGAAGTCTAGCTTTCTCGAGGCAGCATTCACATAGACGTTTCCCCAGAAAGAGGAAGCTGACCAAAGAGTTAGATGTCAATTTGACTCCTCCTGCACTTCTAAGCAGCATTAGCGTTTCACACTGCACAACTTGGATCCCTGAAACCTGCCTAGGGTGGCAAGGGAATGAAGAAAGGACACACGCACGCGCGCGCGCGCGCGCACACACACACACACACACACACGCACGCACGCACGCACGCACGCACGCACGCACACAGCCAGAAAAGCTGGATTGGTTGGCATTGAATACTGGTGGGCTGGAGCTGCAGCAACTTTCAGAACTTGTGCATGTTTATTGCACACCAGCCCAGCAAGAGAGGCTGGCTCTTCTTGGAAAGAGGTCTCTGTAGGTAGTCAGATGTAGGAGGAAGATGTGGTAATTGTTTTTACACACTAGCCAGCCATTAGTTACTACTACTACTACGTGTATATACTGTATTAGTAGTAACTACTACTAATACAGAGCAGAAGGCTTTGCCATTCCCTTGAGCCTCACCAAGGGAAGGCAGTTAGGGGTAACACCTGTTCATTCCCTGCAAAATATGGTAATCAATGGGTTGACACAAAATACACTAAATAACAACATTCCACATTGATTGTCAGATTTTTCAAAAACTTCCCTTGTCTAGCTATCTTGTTGTTCAGGATACATTTTAGTAAACTTCTTGTGAGTGACTGCAAATGTAGTATATCCCCAGAAGTACTGCTTTCCCTCAGAGTTAAAGCTATATTGATCCAAAGAAAGCCTAAACATTACCTGTGTAGTCACTGAGTTATGGAACATGTTTCCCATTAGAGATGAGTAAGAATCAAAAAACCAAATTGTAGAGAAGACATTACCTCACTATTTACAAACATAATTTTCCAGGAAAATTATTCATAGCAGGCTTTGTTCTTGATTTATGACTCACTGGAATCCCTGGAGTGGTAGGAGCTACCATGATCTGGATGTTTTTCATCCTAGCACTCTGGACCTCCTTATTATCTCTCATAGAAAAGGCACAGGAGAGCAGGCTAGACTCTGCCAGGATGGACACAAAGGCAAGATGAAGCACAGATGGTGGAGGCAGGGGGAGTGCAGAGGTCACAGGGCAGAGATCTCTAAGCTTTCTGTCTTTTTGGTGAACAGTGTGGGCTGGACATGAACTAATCACTGTGATACATATTTTAAAGTGAAGCCTCAGGATTGAATTGACAATTTCAGTCCTGAATGCAACAGAAATAAAGACAGGATCAGAGCAACCTTTCACCATGCATAAAGGTCCTTTAGCAAAAAGGGATCTGGGCACACACTTGAGTAGACTCAGTAGATGTTTCTGGAGAAATCAGGTTGTTTCCTGTTTCTTTTTTTGTCCTTTCCTTTTATTGGATATTTTTATGTATTTACATTTTAAATGTTGTCCGGTTCCCTCCTCTCCCATTCCCCTCCATTCTTCCCCTGCTTCTATGAAGATATTCCCACTCCCACCTACCACTCCTACCTCAACGCCCTGGTATTCCCCTACACTGGGCAAACAAGCCTTAACAAAACCAAAGGCCTCTCTCACTACTGATGCCCAACAAGGCAGTCCAATGCTACATATGCAGCAGGAGCCATGGGTCCCTCCATGTGCACTCTTTGGTTGGTTGTTTAGTCCCCAGGAGCTGGGGGGGGGGGTGTCTGGTTGATTGATATTGTTGTTCTTCCTATGGGGTTGCAAGCCCTTCAGATCCTTCTATCCTTTCTCTAACTCCTCTACTGGGGTCCCCTTGCTCAATCCAATGGTTAGCTGCAAGCATCCTCATCTGGATCAGTAAGGCTCTGGTAGAGCCTCTCAGGACACATCCAAATCAGGCTCCTGTCAGCAAGCACTTCTTGGCATCATCAATAGTGTCTGGATTTGGTGGCTATATATGGGATGGATTCCCACGTTGGGCAGTCTCTGGATGACCTTTCCTTCGGTCCCTGTTCTACCCTTTGTCCCTGTATTTCCTCCCATGAATATTTTGTTCCCTCTTCTGAAGAGGACTGAAACATCAGCACATGAGTTAAGAAGGGTCAGTCAAACTGATATACTTAGTTGTACTCTGTTCTGTGATTTGTCTCTTTGCCTAAAATGTAAATGTAAAATGAGTGCTGATTAGCTGTAGTTGGGAAAATGGGTTCTAGTGCTTGGAGGTTTTATTGTCTAATAATCAGTAGCAATGGCATCTTCAGTATAGAGATCGATGGCTCACAACACTCATGGAGTAAAGCGAGATGCTCAGAAGAATGACCAACAGAGTATGTAATATAAGCTACATAATTTTGCAGAGGAAAATTCCTCAATTTTTAAGAGATAATAAAGGTAGCAAGCAAACTGTAACGATGCAGCTCTCTTCCAAGCAAGTGGGACAAATGCAAAACTAGTGTTGAAGGATTGTTTATCAGTAGTGTAGCTTCATTTTTACCAGTGAATCAGAACACCCGAAGATAAAGCAGTGTGGGGAGAGAGGGTTCACTTTGGCTTGTGATTCCAGGTTATACTCCATTATTTGGATCATGTCCAGGTGACAGGAACTTGAAACAGTAATTCATGTTATATTTATAGTGAAGATCAGAGTGAAAGAAGTACATTCATGCTACTTGCTTATGCTTAGCCTCAGAATCTTCCTGCTTAGAAATGGTGCTCTGCTTGGTAGTACTAGGTAGGTCCTCTTCATATACATTAATTTAGTTACTGTGGTCTCCAACATAGTAGCCCATAGGCCAACTGAAACTCAGCAGTTCCTCATTGAGACTCTCTTCCCAGGTAATTATAGGTTGTGTCAAGGCAACAGTTTAAGCTAAACACCACAATACTGGATAATGGCTATTTTCAACGGTTCAGAAGGCCATGTGTTTTCTATCTGTAACAATCTACTTGTAGATACGTCAGACTGCCATTCCTCTTGAGGCACTTGCAGGATTCTATACTTTCCTTATTTCCTTTAAGCAATGCAGACTCAGCCACCCAGCCCTTTCTTGGTGTCCTGAGAAAGAAAGAGACAAAGCACCCCTTGGAGGGTGCAATGGGAAACAGCAGTCTCTTCATTCATGTACAGAGATCTGGGGTCAGGCTCTTTCACTAGCCTTAATTACGTATTCTTGTCTATAGCACCTGAGCTGATCTTCAAGGGTTGGAAGCCAAAATGGGACAAGCTAATAACTGGTGGGTGATCATCCTGAGATGGCCAACCTCAGATGATTATATAATCTGCGACTGGTTCGCCCTTATTAAGCAAGGCTATAATGAATTCATTTTAGGAAAGATTCCTGCTATTAAAATGTTTTTCCTGTTGTTATTATTAAACAAATATAGCAATCATTAAGTAATAGCACACCACTTTACAGCAGATCTCTGCAGATATATGAAGATATACTGTATCATAGTGATGCTGTATAGACAAATAGATGACTTCCTAAGTCTTATTATGATTCTATAAGAATTCCTAAAATTATATCAGTGATTCTTAAGCCGTTTTATAGTGGGGCTGCTATTAAGTCTTTTTCTGATAGTCAAAACTACAGGTAGAACTCTGCCAGTCTCCCAAGTGTCACTAGTTAATTGCTCTTAAACTTTCTCCTACTCAAAGCACACTCCAAGAGGTTGTAAAAAATTAACTAAAGGTCATAAAAAGTGAACTAATGATTTATTGTAGGTGCTAAGACAGAGGATAAAATATTGATTGGGTTTTTCTATATGAAACTTCACTAATAATAGTTATTTTTTTTATTAACTTGAGTATTTCTTATATACATTTCAAGTGTTATTCCCTTTCCCGGTTTCCGGGCAAACATCCCCCTCCCCCTTCCCCTTCCTTATGGGTGTCCCCCTCCCAACCCTCCCCCCATTGCCGCCCTCCCCCCAAAAGTCTAGTTCACTGGGGGTTCAGTCTTAGCAGGACCCAGGGCTTCCCCTTCCACTGGTGCTCTTACTAGGATATTCATTGCTACCTATGAGGTCAGAGTCCAGGGTCAGTCCATGTATAGTCTTTAGGTAGTGGCTTAGTCCCTGGAAGCTCTGGTTGCTTGGCATTGTTGTACATATGGGGTCTCGAGCCCCTTCAAGCTCTTCCAGTTCTTTCTCTGATTCTTTCAACGGGGGTCCTATTCTCAGTTCAGTGGTTTGCTGCTGGCATTTGCCTCTGTATTTCCTGTATTCTGGCTGTGTCTCTCAGGAGCGATCTACATCCGGCTCCTGTCGCTCTGCACTTCTTTGCTTCATCCATCTTGTCTAATTGGGTGGCTGTATATGTATGGGCCACATGTGGGGCAGGCTCTGAATGGGTGTTCCTTCAGTCTCTGTTTTAATCTTTGCCTCTCTATTCCCTGCCAAGGGTATTCTTGTTCCCCTTTTAAAGAAGGAGTAAAGCATTCACATTTGGATCATCCGTCTTGAGTTTCGTTTGTTCTAGGCATCTAGGGTAATTCAAGCATTTGGGCTAATAGCCACTTATCAATGAGTGCATACCATGTATGTCTTTCTGTGATTGGGTTAGCTGACTCAGGATGATATTTTCCAGTTCCATCCATTTGCCTATGAATGTCATAAAGTCATTGTTTTTGATAGCTGAGTAATATTCCATTGTGTAGATGTACCACATTTTCTGTATCCATTCCTCTGTTGAAGGGCATCTGGGTTCTTTCCAGCTTCTGGCTATTATAAATAAGGCTGCGATGAACATAGTGGAGCACGTATCTTTTTTATATGTTGGGGCATCTTTTGGATATATGCCCAAGAGAGGTATAGCTGGATCCTCAGGCAGTTCAATGTCCAATTTTCTGAGGAACCTCCAGACTGATTTCCAGAATGGTTGTACCAGTCTACAACCCCACCAACAATGGAGGAGTGTTCCTCTTTCTCTGCTTCCTTGCCAGCATTTGCTGTCACCTGAGTTTTTGATCTTAGCCATTCTCACTGGCATGAGGTGAAATCTCAGGGTTGTTTTGATTTGCATTTCCCTTATGACTAAAGATGTTGAAGATTTCTTTAGGTGTTTCTCAGCCATTCAGCATTCCTCAGCTGTGAATTCTTTGTTTAGCTCTGAACCCCATTTTTAATAGGGTTATTTGTCTCCCTGTGGTCTAACTTCTTGAGTTCTCTGTATATTTGGATATAAGGCCTCTATCAGTTGTAGGATTGGTAAAGATATTTTCCCAATCTGTTGGTTGCCGTTTTGTCCTAACTACAGTGTCCTTTGCCTTACAGAAGCTTTGCAGTTTTATGAGATCCCATTTGTCGATTCTTGATCTTAGAGCATAAGCCATTGGTGTTTTGTTCAGGAAATTTTTTCCAGTGCCCATGTGTTCCAGATGCTTCCCTAGTTTTTCTTCTATTAGTTTGAGTGTGTCTGGTTTGATGTGGAGGTCCTTGATCCACTTGGACTTAAGCTTTGTACAGGGTGATGAGCATGGATCGATCTGCATTCTTCTACATGTTGACCTCCAGTTGAACCAACACCATTTGCTGAAAATGCTATCTTTTTTCCATTGGATCGTTTTGGCTCCTTTGTCAAAAGTCAGGTGCCCATAGGTGTGTGGGTTCATTTCTGGGTCTTCAATTCTATTCCATTGGTCTATCTGTCTGTCTCTGTACCAATACCATGCAGTTTTTAACATTATTGCTCTGTAATACTGCTTGAGTTCAGGGATAGTGATTCCCCCTGAAGTCCTTTTATTGTTGAGGATAGCTTTAGCTATCCTGGGTTTTTTGTTATTCCAGATGAATTTGCAAATTGTTCTGTCTAACTCTTTGAAGAATTGGATTGGTATTTTGATGGGGATTGCATTGAATCTGTAGATTGCTTTTGGTAAAATGGCCATTTTTACTATATTAATCCTGCCAATCCATGAGCATGGGAGATCTTTCCATCTTCTGAGGTCTTCTTCAATTTCCTTCTTCAGTGTCTTGAAGTTCTTATTGTACAGATCTTTTACTTGCTTGGTTAAAGTCACACCGAGGTACTTTATATTATTTGGGTCTATTATGAAGGGTGTCATTTCCCTAATTTCTTTCTCGGCTTCTTTCTCTTTTGTATAGAGGAAGGCAAATGATTTATTTGAGTTAATTATATACCCAGGCACTTTGCTGAAGTTGTTTATCAGCTTTAGTAGTTCTCTGGTGGAACTTTTGGGATCACTTAAATATACTATCATATCATCTGCAAATAGTGATATTTTGACTTCTTCTTTTCCGATCTGTATCCCCTTGACCTCCTTTTGTTGTCTGATTGCTCTGGCTAGAACTTCAAGAACTATATTGAATAAGCAGCGAGAGAGTGGGCAGCCTTGTCTAGTCCCTGATTTTATTGGGATTGCTTCAAGTTTCTCTCCATTTAGTTTAATGTTAGCAACTGGTTTGCTGTATATGGCTTTTACTATGTTTAGGTATGGGCCTTGAATTCCTATTCTTTCCAGGCCTTTATCATGAAGGGGTGTTGAATTCTGTCAAATGCTTTCTCAGCATCTAATGAAATGATCATGTGGTTTTGTTCTTTCAGTTTGTTTATATAATGGATCACGTTGATGATTTTCCGTATATTAAACCATCCCTGCATGCCTGGGATGAAGCCTACTTGATCATGGTGGATGATTGTTTTGATGTGCTCTTGAATTCGGTTTGCCAGAATTTTATTGAGTATTTTTGCGTCGATATTCATAAGGGAAATTGGTCTGAAGTTCTCTTTCTTTGTTGGGTCTTTCTGTGGTTTAGGTATAAGAGTAATTGTGGCTTCATAGAAGGAATTCGGTAGTGATCCATCTGTTTCAATTTTGTGGAATAGTTTGGATAATATTGGTATGAGGTCTTCTATGAAGGTCTGATAGAATTCTGCACTAAACCCGTCTGGACCTGGGCTCTTTTTGGTTGGGAGACCTTTAATGACTGCTTCTATTTCCTTAGGAGTTATGGGGTTGTTTAACTGGTTTATCTGTTCCTGATTTAACTTCGATACCTGGTATCTGTCTAGGAAATTGTCCATTTCCTGAAGATTTTCAAATTTTGTTGAATATAGGTTTTTATAGTAAGATCTGATGATTTTTTGAATTTCCTCTGAATCTGTAGTTATGTCTCCCTTTTCATTTCTGATTTTGTTAATTTGGACACACTCTCTGTGTCCTCTCGTTAGTCTGGCTAAGGGTTTATCTATCTTGTTGATTTTCTCAAAGAACCAACTTTTGGTTCTGTTGATTATTTCTATGGTCCTTTTTGTTTCTACTTGGTTGATTTCAGCTCTGAGTTTGATTATTTCCTGCCTTCTACTCCTCCTGGGTGTATTTGCTTCTTTTTGTTCTAGAGCTTTTAGGTGTGCTGTCAAGCTGCTGACATATGCTCTTTCCTGTTTCTTTCTGCAGGCACTCAGCGCTATGAGTTTTCCTCTTAGCACAGCTTTCATTGTGTCCCATAAGTTTGGGTATGTTGTACCTTCATTTTCATTAAATTCAAAAAAGTTTTTAATTTCTTTCTTTATTTCTTCCTTGACCAGGTTATCATTGAGTAGAGCATTGTTCGTTTTCCAGGTATATGTGGGCATTCTTCCCTTATTGTTATTGAAGACCAGTTTTAGGCCGTGGTGGTCCGATAGCACGCATGTGATTATTTCTATCTTTCTGTACCTGTTGAGGCCCGTTTTTTGACCAATTATATGGTCAATTTTGGAGAAAGTACCATGAGGAGCTGAGAAGAAGGTATATCCTTTTGCTTTAGGATAGAATGTTCTATAAATATCTGTCAAGTCCATTTGGCTCATGACTTCTTTTAGTCTGTCTACGTCTCTGTTTAATTTCTGTTTCCATGATCTGTCCATTGATGAGAGTGGGGTGTTGAAATCTCCCACTATTATTGTGTGAGGTGCAATGTGTGTTTTGAGCTTTAGTAAGGTTTCTTTTACGTGTGTAGGTGCCTTTGTATTTGGGGCATAGATATTTAGGATTGAGAGTTCATGTTGGTGGATTTTTCCTTTGATGAATATGAAGTGTCCTTCCTTATCTTTTTTGATGACTTTTAGTTGAAAATTGATTTTATTTGATATTAGAATGGCTACTTCAGCTTGCTTCTTCTGACCATTTACTTGGAAAGTTGTTTTCCAGCCTTTCACTCTGAAGTAGTGTCTGTCTTTGTCTCTGAGGTGTGTTTCCTGTAGGCAGCAGAATGTAGGGTCCTCGTTGCGTATCCAGTTTGTTAATCTATATCTTTTTATTGGGGAGTTGAGGCTATTGATATTGAGAGATATTAAGGAATAGTGATTATTGCTTCCTGTTATATTCATATTTGGATGTGAGGTTATGTTTATGTGCTTTCCTTCTCATTGTTTTGTTCCCAAGACGATTAGTTTCTTGCTTCTTCTAGGGTATAGCTTGCCTCCTTATGTTGGGCTTTATCATTTATTATCCTTTGTAGTGCTGGATTTGTAGAAAGATATTGTGAAATTTGGTTTTGTCATGGAATATCTTGGTTTCTCCATCAATGTTAATTGAGAGTTTTGCAGGATACAGTAACCTGGGCTGGCATTTGTGTTCTCTTAGGGTCTGTATGACATCAGTCCAGGATCTTCTGGCCTTCATAGTTTCTGGCGAAAAGTTTGGTGTGATTCTGATAGGTCTGCCTTTATATGTTACTTGACCTTTCTCCCTTACTGCTTTTAGTATTCTTTCTTTATTTTGTGCGTTTGGTGTTTTGACTATTATGTGACGGGAGGTGTTTCTTTTCTGGTCCAATCTATTTGGAGTTCTGTATGCTTCTTTTATGCCTATGGGTATCTCTTTTTTTAGGTTAGGGAAGTTTTCTTCTATGATTTTGTTGAAGATATTTACTGGTCCTTTGAGCTGGGAGTCTTCACTCTCTTCTATACCTATTATCCTTAGGTTTGATCTTCTCATTGAGTGCTGGATTTCCTGTATGTTTTGGACCAGTAGCTTTTTCTGCTTTACATTATCTTTGACAGTTGAGTTAATGATTTCTATGGAATCTTCTGCTCCTGAGATTCTCTCTTCCATCTCTTGTATTCTGTTGGTGAAGCTTGTATCTACAGCTCCTTGTCTCTTCTTTTGGTTTTCTAGATCCAGGGTTGTTTCCATGTGTTCTTTCTTGATTGCTTCTATTTCCATTTTTAATTCCTTCAACTGTTTGATTGTGTTTTCCTGGAATTCTTTCAGGGATTTTTGTGACTCCTCTCTATGGGCTCCTAATTGTTTATTTATGATTTCCTGGAATTCTTTCAGGGATTTTTGTGATTCCTCTCTGTAGGCTTCTACTTGTTCTCTAAGGGAGTTCTTCACTTCTTTCTTGAAGTCCTCCAGCATCATGATCAAATATGATTTTGAAACTAGATCTTGCTTTTCTGGTGTGTTTGGATATTCCATGTTTGTTTTGATGGGAGAATTGGGCTCTGATGTTGCCATGTAGGCTTGGTTTCTGTTGCTTGGGTTCCTGCGCTTGCCTCTCGCCATCAGATTATCTCTAGTGTTACTTTGTTCTGCTATTTTTGATAGTGGCTAGACTGTCCTATAAGCCTGTGTGTCAGGAGTGCTGTAGACCTGTTTTCCTGTTTTCTTTCAGCCTGTTATGGGGACAGAGTGTTCTGCTTTCAGGCGTGTAGTTTTTCCTCTCTACAGGTCTTCAGCTGTTCCTGTGGGCCTGTGTCTTGAGTTTACCAGGCAGGTCACTTGCAGCAGAAAAGTTGGTCTTACCTGTGGTCCCAAGGCTCAAGTTTGCTCACGGGGTGCTGCCCACGAGCTCTCCTCGGCAGCAGCAACCAGGAAGATCTGTGCCACCGTTTCCAGGGAGCTTCAGTGCACCAGGGTTCCAGATGGCGTTTGGTGTTTTCCTCTGGAATCAGTAATGTGTGCAGAGTGCAGTCTCTTCTGTTTTCCCAGGCATGTCTGCCTCTCTGAAGGTTTAGCTCTCCCTCCCACGGGATTTGGTGCAGAGAACTGTTTATCCGGTCTGTTCCTTCAGGGTCCAGCGGTGTCTCAGGCGCCAATAGTTATTGTTTTAAACCTTCAGTGAACCTGTGGAGCTGTGACAGGTGATGGATGTTTAGCCAGATAATTACTCCTGATGGATATGCATGTAAACAGTCTCTGTTGTAAACTTTTATTTCAATTTATGATTTGATTTTCATATGAACTTGTGATAACTTTGTAACATGTGATCCTATACTCTAATAAAAGATATTCTGAAAGTGCTGAGGACTGAGGGAAAGAGTCAGGGCAGCTGGAGAAGACAGCTGGAGCAGGACTGAGCTGGAGGGGCCTGAGATGGAGAGTCAGGACTGAGTGAAGAAGAATTGAGCTGAATTGAGCTAAGGAGAACTGAGCTAAAAAGATCTGGACTGAGAAAAAATGCAGAGTAGAATAATTTTGAAACTATAGGTAACATAAGAGAGCAATGTGCAGAATGCGGAGGGAAAGAGAAAAAAAGAAGCTGGAGAGCAGGAGCAGGCAGGTTTTTCCTTACCCTGGAACAGAACAGGTCATTTCTGAATAGCAACGCAGGCTTAGTCTTATTAAAAGGAACAAGTCTTTTCTCTTATAAACTTGGGTTTAATTCATTTAGTATTTAAAGGGCAGAAGCTATTTCTTTCTCTATGCAATAAAGATTGGAGCTCAACTTTCATCCAGAATGAGTGAGTTCTTCCTGCACCAGTGTTTAGTCTTTGCTCTATATGCATATGTAAGTATGGATGTGTGTAACTATGTAATTGTGAGAATGTATGCATGTGTATGTGTAAGAATGTAATTGTGAGAATGCATGTAAGTTTGACCCAACTGCTGTGAGTTAAATGTATAAATGCACATTTATGAATCTTTATATGAAATTATATACATTTATGCATATTTGTCTATGTAAAAGTTTTTCCTTCTGCAAGTGCTATTCACTTCTCTTGGTTCAATAGAACTTTATTGCTCCAAACTTCCCCCTAGCCTGATAAGCAACAGGCATGGGGCAAAAGGGAAAAGGTTCCAGCAATTAATCCTCTACTTTATCTCCTGCTGTTTTAGAATGAAGTGCTAAATGCCATAGGCTGCAGTTTCTGGCTCAGAGGGACACAGAAGGCAGGTCAGTTACAGTAGCAGAGCATAGAGACTTAGACATAGATAAGTAAATCAGCTACCATAGCATAGTAACTTAGACATAGATAAGTAAACTTATTATACAGCAACTCTAAATATCTCATAAGACAAAGTCTTACCCTCTGCCAATGCTCTTCCCCCTCTGCTGCCTCAAGGAGAACCAACAAGAAAGAAGACTAATGCTGGGACTGGCCCCTGGCATTCGAGTGATAATTTTTCTTCATCTTCTTGGGTTTTGTTTTGTCGCATATATTTGTCATTTTGAACATTAAAAAATAGATGAAAAATACATTTTGGACCTGTACTTTATTTCATATTCCTACTGAAATAGTTCTTGGCAACATATACCTTCTTAGCATGACTCTTCTTCATCCCTATCTCATAGATCTTAATTTCCAGCCATGAGTGAATTGCTTTGGAGCATTAGTCTTAGGATAAAGTGCACCCATGTTTGTCGTCTGCACATCAGCGTTAGAGATCTGAAAGTACCTGCTCCTGTCCTCTGCCTTGCTCCTGAGTATTAGATTCACTCACTCAGCCAGGCTAATGCTTCTACAACGTAAATCCTCATTTATTCCAGTGCATGGGATTTCCAGCAGATTTGAAACCATAGTTTTTGATGAGGCAAAATGCAGCAAATCTTGTAAAAGCATACAAAACAGTAATTTTCCTCATCATGGTTTAAGATTTTAATGTGTCTGAAAAATATAAATCTCCTCTGGGAATGTTTTTCTTAATTCAAATTCATGTCAAAGTCAGAAATTCCAGTGCTAATTTCATTTCACAAAGAATAGGCAAAAGAAACAAATCCAAGACTCATAGACTATAGAAGAATTTCCAACAATACCCTTTCCAAAAGGGTAAGATCATATGTTACAGCCACAATGAAAGCAGGTGATAAAGGGGCCAGCTGTGACAGTTACACATTAGGAACTGCCCCCATTACCCCATTCATATAGAAAATGGTTTCCTAAAGAAGCTTAAGATTTGGATATTTGAGTAATAACACATGACTGTTACTACCAAAGCCAGATTATGAGGTGTGCTTTAAAAATCAAGCTGGCCTGAGGGAGAGATAACTTTCAATGGGATTCACTCCTAAATAAGAATTATAGTCAATTAGAAATAATCCCTTCTTTTATGCATGGGAATAAAGCTGTGCTTAAAATAGCCTAGAGGAACTTGTCGGTAATCTTATTTCATTTTTACAAATTCTATTCTGAGATTTTTAGAATGAACTTCTGATCATAATATTTCTTAGTACTGTTTGGCTTAGCTCTTGTCCCCCAAAGGCATGCATGAGTATCGGAAATCACAAACCATGTGAAAAAGTAGTATTTGTTCCTAGCAGTTAACCATGCTTTTGAGTAATGCTCAGTGATCCAAATTAGGTAAACAAATGACAGGTAGAACCTCCCAGGTGCTAAATTTGCAACCTAAATAGAAACCAAACATGATTTATTCATTCATGGAGCCAGTATTTATGTAGCAACTATTCAGAAGTAAAAGCTTCTTCGCATTTGAAATTCAAAACAACTCTCCTATCATTCAACCATCACTGTCTGCTCCAAAGGTGAAGGGATAGTGTGGTAAAATTGAGTCTCTACCAATAATGTAATCACTTTCATCAAATTTTACATTTGAGACTAGAAGGGGAGATTATTGCCCTTCAGTTATAAACTCTTCAATTCTAAATCATTTGGGGGTACACACCTGGAAAGCCATAGAGTTCCTCCACCACCCACTTCACTCTACTTTCTTACCATTAATTGAATCCATCAACAGCCACTTTTCTTTTATCAAATTAAGATAGTAGCAAGGACAGAATACTGGTAGACAAATGACAGAGTTTGTTCAGATTTTGCCATGGTTTCCCTACATTTTTCTGTTTGTGTTTCCATTGAGGATGCCACCTTAGCCCTCAAACACAGCATCCTCATCACCTCTGGCCTGTGACAACACAACACTTCAACGTTTCATTGTTTTCTGGTCCTTTGCAATTTAGTCATGTTTCCTGAAGTGTTCATCAGTTTCGGTGCGTGTGACAACTCTCCTGATTACAAACCATACCGATAAGAGTCTAATACATCAGAAATACTGTGTATCAAAATTACTAGTCCTGTTAATGTTGACTTTAATCCTAATGTAGGCAGAGTCTAACCTGTGCTGCTTCCTTTCCATTCTTGATTTGGTTAAAATGTGTCACTAACTCAAGGAAATGCCCAAGGAGAAACTGAATTAAGCTGCACTTGCTGCAAGTGGAATTATTGTTTTATTTCAATGTTATATTTCTATATGCTATGAAGAAGTATATTGAAAAACATTGAAAAGTAACTTTTGTGGTTTTTAAAAAATATGTTTAGCATGTGCTTTCAACACAGATAGAACTGTGAAAGTATGTCCTTTTTCTAAACAAGCATAGTTCTATCATTATTATTCCTAGTCAGCATAGGCTGACTTTTATTCTCCTTGACATTTGAGCATTCCTTGTATCCATTTAGTTTTACCAAATCGGCAGATAAACAAGTGAAGGCACAATTCACAGTCAGTTATTGAACTGTTCCTGTTTTAGTTATCTTGTGTCTCAGGGTAACTCTATGATGTATTCTCTAAACTATCTTTTCTTCCAATGAGACACAATGTAGAGATATATTGTGGGATATACTCTCATTAAGAAAATTTCTCACTTGAATAAATTGCAAAGTTTTCAAAATGCTGCAGTCAAATAATCCAAGCAAATGCTGTAACTATAAAGAACAGTAAAGAAGACTTATGGAGCAAGATAATGTCATACCAGCTGATCCAGAAGTCAGAGCCATTTTGAGGTACTTGAAAGCCCCACATTCTGCTACCACCACATCATTGCAGAGCATTGTTCTAAAACATCTCATATCTCAGGCAGAACCCACAGATAAGATTTGGTACTCTGCAAATATTTTCTTTGCTTTTAATGTTCAATAATTAAAATTTTAACAACAAAAATTCTAAGGTTTTAAATGCTTTCAGAAGTCAAAGGTTGTAGCAATGCTGGGTATTATTACTCCACATGATCATGGTCAGTGCGGGATGACTAGCACATATTCTTTATGAAGGATTCCTGTGTGTTGCAGTTCTCAGAGTTTCCCTCAGACATGGTGATACACTATAGGTTTAAAGGCTGCATTTTACTGATTTTCATAAGTTGCCTTAAAATAAAGTTTTTAATCTTCATCAGGAATTTATACATGGACACCTTTATGATACGAAGGTTGGCAATCAGAATGTGTGTCTCTGTTATTCATTTCTCTTCTGGATTTGATGTCACAGCTCATTCTGAACAAAATGGACACTTATAAGGCATATTAAAAACGTATTAGATAACAATTACTATGTGTTTATATGTCTACCTCAGAGAAGACTTTTTTATGTCTGAGATACAAATTCTATCAGTTTATGCTCTTTGTTTATCCTCATCGAATACTTTGATTTAATCCTAACACAATTAGAAGTGTCTTGAGAGCTTCACAGAAAGGCTTGGGGCTGAGCTTCTTGACAAACTGTGTCTAAATATTTGGGAGAAAAATCTCTTAATCTTAATCAAACATGAAGCTGATGTGGGCCCAACAATTCAAGTTCTCTCTGCATTTGAAAATATGAAGATATGACATTTAAAATTTTTCGTTCCACAGATCTACAAGTCCTCTACAGAAGGATAGCTTTCTTATCTATTTATCCAAAGGAAAGAACAAATAAACCATATGGGTAACTGTTTATCTAAAAGAATAAAAACAAGAATACATATAATTCTGTGAATAAAAACACAAATATAACTTAAATGGACTTTTCTCATCTAAATTATTAGTACACCATCTAAGAGTCAAAGACTACATAAACAAAAACCCTCATACCCAACATGGAGAAGCCTCCTTTTGAGTTGTTGGTTTGAACTGTTCAATAGACTATTGATTTTACTCTTGGTTTCTCTCCAGATATAAAAGCTAAGTTCCTATTGGAAAGGACCCCACTTATTTCAGAGGCCACTGCATTGGAATTGACCTGAATGACACCTTTCTGAGTCCAAGCCTTTATGTACCAGAAGGTGCCATGAAAACTTCCAAAGGAGGAAAGCAACCAATGAATGTGGTGTGCATACCTGGGTGGTAACCAAGAGCTCTCTGTACTTTAAGAGCCATTCAACAGGAGGGAAAACATGCATGTGTTGGGAGCGATGCCCTTGAAACCCTCCATTATTGATATTATTATTATGGTTAGACTTAAGTATGACTGAGTTCATGGAAAATGCCCAGCCAGCTGCAGAAGACTAATACAAATTTGGTGGTCAGGATTAATAATGATATGATAAAGTTCTGACCTTGCTGAGAAATACATCTGACATCAAGATGCCCAATGTGATGACCTGTAACCTTTCTGAGAAACCAACATCCTGCTGACTAATAGATATGACAAACCTGTGACCTTTCTGACATCCTGTTGACATCAGCTGGCCACACGAATACTGTGTACTTGGCCTGTGTAAATGTTTCACACTCCTCCCCTCCCTCTGTTACCTATGTTATGGTATAAATTCAGCCTTGGGAAAAAATAAAGTTGTCGCCTTCATCAGACTCTTGTTTTGGCATCCTTCTTCGAGTCTCTTGTCCCCCATTCTCTTCCAGGTACCTTCAGCACACTCGTTGACATGCATGGAACTGGAAACATAATCAATTATTAAGTGTTAGTGAAGTCATTAATATTGGAGCCAACCTAAACCACCACTTCGCTAAAGCAGTATAACCTTCAACTACATTATAAATATTTGTCCTGCAACCCCAGATAAATATAGTTCTTACACCCTTATCAAGGAAATGTCTCTTTGCAGCAGACATAAACCATTACAAAAAGCCACCGTCAATCAAAAGTCAGGGTGATGGAGCCCACTCTACAAACCTTCCACACTGAAGGCTCACAGAACATTGTGGAAGAAGAGACTGAAAGAATAATAAACATACTAAAGTGAAGGTGATGTCTTTATGCAGGGTAGAATGAGCCTGTCACTGGATGAGAAGGAAGGATGGGTAGGAACAAAGTTTTAGAAAGAGGCGAAGGAGATGGGAGAACAAGATTCTTTTCTGCACATAGATACAGGTTGTTATGAATTTTTTAAGGGATGGGTATGTACAGGGTTTTGTGCTGTCTAGATGGGCAAATTATATCTTATCAATTGGATCAGAGGTTGCTGTGTGGTGTGTTCTTTCATGTGGCGACTTAATTGAGTTCAAGAGAAGGGGCAGTGGACACACCCAAGCCTGCCACAGAATTGGGATATATATGCCTGGCATGGTAACAACTTGCCAAGGAAATTGTGAGTGAGAGCAGGGTGGCAAGGTGTCATGCTGGAACAACTCGCAGACTGCCCAGGTCAGAGAGTACCTTGGGGGCCAGCGTGGAATCACCAAGATAAGGATAGATACCCCACAGTGCTATGTGGCCCTATGGGTGCCAGAACTAGAGAGAGATTAAAGTACCCTGCCATGTTGGTCCCACAGGTGCTGGCGCTAGCATGGGATAAAAGGTTATCAGTTTTTTAATATTCACCACAACACTAAAGTAGATAGGGGAAGCTCTACAGACCTCAATCTTACACAAAGTACTATACACATCTAAGGAATGCTAAGAGTATGGGGAAATACTCTTCTCCACGGAAAACTGGTTATCTAATAGCAAATAATCAACCCTGAAAACATACATTCAAGGAACATTATACAAATGAAGCAGGGTATATTTATGTATATACGTGTACATATATATAATGAAAAAGGGGTTTCAAATTTGAAAAAAAGCAAGGAGGGTTTAGAGGAAGAAAGCAGAAGTCAGAAATAATGTAATTAAATTATAATATCAAAACTAAAATGTAAAATAGTGGGTTTAGAGGGATATTGGCCTGGAAACCGGGAAAGGGAATAACATTTGAAATGTAAATAAGAAATACCCAATTTAATATAGATGGAGAAAAAATAGTGCATTTATAGTAAAACTATTCTACTGACAAGTAAATTGCATGCTAAAAAGCAGACAAAAGACCAAACAGCAACAACAATAGCAAAAATTCTTTACCAATAAATAAAAGGTTAACAGCTAAGTTGACTGGAAATGAAATCAGCAACCAGAAATAAGCAGACTCTTGGGTTAAGCAAGAGCAAGATGATCATACATAGCCTACTGACAGCCTACCATGTTCTGTGAGTGCTAGGGACAGGCTCAGGCTGTACTTATTACACAGCTTAGGGAAGACACGTGCTTGCATTATGTACCTCTGCTCTCTGTATGTCAAGATTTGTAGCATAAACAAATATCTGTTGCTCAAATATGATTCTTCCTGTATAATTCACATAAATAAAAACCCTGAAAAATAAGTATCATTGATTTTATAAAAAAATAAATAAAAAGTACAAATAAGTACATTGAGGCATCGCATTTGTTTTCTTTTGCCCTTTCTCCATAAGAAATCTCACATCTGTCCCTGGGTAGGAGACATGTCAGAGCACTAGTGTAGCATGTGCAACCAATCTAGCATGTGCACGGCCAGGAACTGTTCAGGACCCAGTAGCATGTATGCAAATGAGAGGAGGGGCGGTAATAAGAAAGGAAGAAAAAAGAAAGTAAAAAAAAAGAAGGAGGATAGGAAAGAAGGAAGGAAAGAAAAAAGAAAGGAGGGAAAGAGCAATAAAACACAAGAAACATAGAAAGAAACAACAAAGAAAAAAATCTTAATTTATTGCCTCCCAATAGTCCTTAGGTCATCCTATCCTTGTGCCATTCACACGGCCTTTGACTCTTCATGATCTGTGACCTCATCATTTCACCTTATTTCTGTATGTAATGAATAATCCTGTAGTTATGGGATTACATACAATAATCTAAAGGAACATTTTGTTGTCCTTTGAAACAGAGTGGAACAAAACACACAGCCCCCAACAGTAAATAGCTACAGTTTCTCATCGCTGACACCTTCACTTTAAAACCCACTTTCCTGTGTCTTCAGAAATTCCTAAATACCATCTTTATTATTCTATTTTTTAAAAATTTGAGCCATCACAAGTGTTTGGCCATAGTACATATGTTTATTAATTTAAACACAGCAATAATGCCCCAAACAAATTTGATTATATGTAAATATGCATATTTTACGTTATTTTGTATGCAGAATAAGCTTAAAAATTTTAAGCCCAATAAGAAATTCTATTATATAATGTCCATTCAATTGAAAAACAGCCATAATTATATAGCACATGGTCTTACTGTTTAACTCATGAATACATTTCTCCTAGTCTCTAGGTTCCCCAAGATATATGATCTATCTATGCAAGTCATGGAATATAATTTTTCTTTCATTCCAAACACTTAGAGAATTATAGGGTCTAGTATGAGATTAACACCTCTGGTGGAGATGATGCTTAAAAATTAAAGAGCCATATTTCACTGTGAAGTGTTCTACATAGCTCCTGAAGCAGCAGAGAACTTCTCATTGTTCCTTTTCAAAAAACATTGTAAATTTTGTTAATACCAGCCTCCTGCCATGAATGCCAAAGTATTATTAGATATTTTACATGCTAATTTTTTCTTTCTGATAATAAAAGACAAATGAATTAGTATTTGTTCTACATATTATGACCCTCATCTAAATATCTCTTCCTGAGAAAATCTACTGTATCTTGTGTACTTATAAGCATGAATTGGTGAATGATTTGTCTTATTGCCTTTATAAAAAAAGGATATGAAGTTGAGGATACTAATGCACATAGTAATTAAACCAAATCACAAACCAGAATATCAATTTACTTTGTTTCCAATGACAATATTCAGTTGGTAGATTGTGTTTAAGTATATTGTCTTGGTTCAAAATTTTAACCCAGTAATTCTGTAAATGTTTACAGTTTCAGATAAATATCTAACGATGTGTTGAAAGTTGGCCATTTTTATCTTTGGGTTAATTCTCAGTTTCACTTAAGGCCCTGAGGTGGAACAACTTAACCACCTAAATCAAAGCCGCAGTCTTAGTTCACATGCTGCAAACATATTTGAAACAGTTTCTGATCCACATTGAAAATCTTAAGAATCGGGGAAAGATTATATGGCGTATGTGAAGTTCACCGAAGGACAAAGGGAATGGCTTTTCCTCATTGAACATGGAGTTGTGAGATGGTGGTTGAGTGATACAGGGGACCAGAAACACAGAATTGTGTCTGTACAAACAATGGGTCAGGGCAAAAGGCTACAGACCCATTAATAGTAAGCTGTAAGACAATTATGCCAGCTACACAGAGAGGAACAGTTTCACTCCAAATCTTTGCCAAAAATAAAGACTAAGAAGTGCTACTGTCGGGAAAATATGCTTCCAGGCTGATGACATAGTACACACATCCATTGTTCTCTAAGGACCAGTTTCATGGCAGAAAATAGCTGAGAAAGAATCATGATACTCCTCGTGCTAAAGAATAATGAAAAATGAGTGAGTACAGCAGAGTGGATCGTTTTTGTTTCATGAGTAAAGTGGAAGACATAGATAAATCCATATTTCAGAACAGTAAAGAATGCTTACTTTTAGTTTAAGTATGTCCTAAACATTGTATAGCACATGCTTTCACCAAAGAAATTCAAATGTAAATGTAAAAATTAAGTTTCACCAACATATTTTTTAACTCAAACCTCTTATAGTGCCTAAATCATAGAAAAACAATAAAAGCAACCGATCCCAGCAGACCTTCTGTCATGAATGACTGAGTGGGCAACAATATACTAGGCTGTTAGGAGACAAAGAACTCAAAAGAAGAAAAGGGCAAGAAATGAAAAGTAATGGCAGAAGAGATTACATTTATAAGATACGAGAGGAACAAGGTGTATGCATGGGCTTCTGCACTTGAGAAGGAGAGCCCTGAGGAAGAGGAATTCAATGTCATTCTTGGCTGCATAGTAGATCTGAGATCATCCTTAGCTTCACAGAACCTTGACACAGATAGAACAAGACAAAAGAAATCATTATGACACTATTTACCATTTAAAATGAGAAAATACAGCAAGAAAAATATTAAGATGGTAAGACAACATTAATCTACATATTCTGAAAAGTTTGGTCTGTAAAAACAACAGGAATGGCATTTGTTCATGAGTGTGGGATTGCTGGGACCCATCAGTGTTCTGACTCTTAATGGGTTTTAGGGCCGCCTTAATCTCTTTTATCATTTTTTTGTGAATTTTGTATGATTTTGGTTTTTGTGTTTTGGGATTCTTTTTTCCAGTCTTGTATAGACATTGATTCCCCGAGATTTTTGAGCTCAATTAAATTTATGTTCCTATATGCATCTTTCATCTAATCTTCACTGAACTTGACAAACTCTCAGGCACATTATCATCTTGTAAATTACATGTTTCTGTTAAATAAGCTGATACCAAAAAAACAAACTTGCATTCAGAAATGAAATTTAATGCTTAAATCGTGTGTTACTTTGATTTACATTCGGGCATATATTTCCTTATAAGAACACCTGGGAATCAACACTATGGAGACAGCAATCCAAGCATATGAACAACTGAATATGTATAAACCTGAATGTGTTTGTAAATATGTAGATTGAGGGAGTAAACACCTTTAATAGCAGTAAGAAATCTGTTACTGATTATGCATGGGGAAGAAGGCAAGCGTCAAGTCTCATAGTAAAGTTCCTTCTAAGTTTCACTGTCTGAAGAAAGTTTGAAGTATGAATTGATATACCAGACTGAGGCTTTGAACAGTAAAGGCTTGTGCTTTGAACATATATACACATGTAGTCGGATAGTACATGTTTTAAGCTGACCTAAGTACTAGGATGCTTTCCAAGCTCAACATTTCAGTGCTACATATGTGAACTGTTTTGACATTTATTAAGCACATTGTCCTTTCTTTCTGTTGGAAATGTAAATGTGTGCAGTCATCAGATGAAGAGCATTATTTCTTCAGTGACAAACACTAGCTGAGTACATTTTTGTTTGATTAAAGGTAACTTATAATGAAGATGATTCTGGATTGAGAGGGTTGTGTTTTATTATGTTCTTAGCTCTTTTTCATTTTTCAAGAATAATGGACAATAGACATGAGGTATTTAGCTCATGTCTCCTTCTGTGTGATATTCAAGTCCCTCTTTTCTAGTCATACCCAAGTAGGTTGCTACTGCCAGCCAAATGAGTCTTTTCACTGAGTACATGACATCACTAAACTATGTACTGTGGTTTATCACCTCATTGCTTAGTACATCCATTTGCTCAAGGAAATATCAGGAAACTGATTTCTTCAATTCGAAGCCATTTTAATAGGTCAATATAATAACAGTGAAGAAGATAATATATGTAAGTAATTAATAAGTTGAATAGCACTTTCTTGTTCATAATACAGAATATATTGAGAAGGTACCACTGAGGTATGCATGGCCCACATTCCTGGCAATGTTTATTTAGAAAATTTCAGGAGTCTGAGGAAAGAGGGAAGGAAGATGAGCTCTTCCCTGGTGTGGCATTTGATTGTTCAGCTTGTTATAGTTGGCATATTAAGTTTTTACTGAAAGATTCAGCAAGAAATTAGGTGAAGGGGTAGACAGACAGCTCAGTCATTAAGCATGCACGATTCTTACAGAGGACCAATTTTCTATTCTTAGCACCAATGGATCAGAATTACCTATACCTCTAATTCCAGGGGAATTCAATTTAATTTTCTGGTCTCTACAGGCACATGTCCATATCGACACACAAGCAAAAATACATGTAATTAAAAATGAAATTTAATCTTTTAAGGACTAAAGTTAGATGGAAATCAAAGAAAGATTCTCTTGAAGCAAAGAATTTTGTCAACCCTGCAAGTTCTGTATGCCTAGAAAGCTAGGAAAAAGTTGCATAGGCTACATGCAAAGAATCAATCTGAATCATACTGATGTGCATAACCAGTGTGTATTAATAAAAAATAAGTACTATTATTGGGAAAATTATATTTATAAATTTATTTTATATGAGTCTAATATGTCAATTTTCATACTAATAACTTTTCTAACTTTAGACAACAGCAGAATTCCTAAAAGATAGCTAATTAGATTAGCAGTTAAAAAGAATAAAAACAAACAAAACCAAAGCAGAAACACAAGAAGAATTTATAGAAACAGAAGTACGCATATGTGCACACATTAAAATCCCATAAAAATACAAAACTAGAAACCATACGATATAAGCAAAAAGACTGATAATGTAAGAGAAACAAACAAACAAACAAACCAGACAAATTATTATGAGACCACTACCACCAACAACAGAAGAGTTCTTTCTGTGATGGTCATCTACTGCTAGGCATGGTCCCTGCCCTTAAGTGTGATTTGTATACCTATTGAGGTGTTTTGGGGAGAAAGCTAATCTTTCTTTTGTCAATAGGACATAGCTTCTGGGTGAGGGCTGGGAGCTGTGTCTGCCCCGTTAGCACCAGGATCCCATCTGGTGCAGACCCATTCAGGTTCTGTGCATGCTGCCTAGCTCTGAGAGTGTGTGCGCATCAGTCCTGTTGTGTTTAGAAGGCCTTGTTTCCTTGGTGTCCTCCATCCCCTTGACTCTCACAAATCATTCCACCTGCACCACAGAGATCTCCAAACCTTTAACAAATCTTAATATGCTCCAAAGGAGCTTCTTATTAACTAGTGGGACTGTGTGAATCCTGTACCATCTGTTCACATATTATAATCTAAAGAGACAAGCACATTTAGAACACCATTTTATAGACACCCACTGAGAACTATCAAATAGTCCAGGATTTTTTTCTATGTATTGATGTACTTATATCTTTGAAGCCTTAATGACATAGTGGATTTTTGATGGCTTTTAAACTTTCCTTCTGTGATCAGAGAAAGTGATTGTTTTATTCCATACCTTTATCTTGCCTTGAATTATGTATAATATTTGTTTACATAGTCATGGGCTTTTCTGTTTGAAAAGATATATAGAGTGAAGAGAGTATAAGTGATTAATTTAATTAATTCAAGGACAATATTCTGGTCAATGTAGGATGGTCATTCTTAGGACAGAAGAGCAGATTCTTTTGTAGTTTACCTAAAGTAATCTTTTATATTAACAAAGATTCCCTCAAATTTTTTCTAATTATAATTTTTCTTTATTTTTAATTTACAGTTGCCTAGATCAAGGAATATTATCTGTACTATACAGTTCTATAGCAGTTCTGTTCACTGAATCTGACCCTGATTCCACACACGTGACAACTCAGTGTTGTGGCTAGAATATTAAATGTTCCCCACAGGTCCACCCCATTTGACTCATGGTTTCTAGTTGCTTGGAATATTGTGGAACGTTTTGTATTTGTAAGCTTGTTAGAGAAAATAGATCACTGGGGATAAACACTTAGACTGTTAACCCATCCTAGATATCCTACCTCCTGAGTCTAGTGTGCCCAGTCAGACTCTTTCCTTCTCCTGCCATTTGTTGTGTAACAAAACTTTTCCAGGGAAGATGCACCATACAATCTACTTACCCCTGATGCATATACATGAACAGATCAAAGTACAGATAACATCAACATCCAACTTTGTTAAATGAATGGTTTTTATCAGGGTCACTTACAGGAATGTCTCAAGAACATCTGCATTACCAAGACCCATCCCAACATGGGTGACAGCCTACGAAGGCTGGGAACATGAAGCACATTGTACAGCCTACAGGCAGCTCCAGAAGTTGAAGAGTGTCCCTGCCAGGTGCCTCAGCTGGTTTAAACTTTCTCCAGACAGTGTGGCTGGTTTAGTTTCTCTGGGATAGACAGTGTGGTCTCAGTCTTCTCTGTAGCTCAGCTTCTAGGAAGGAACCTTGTGAATCTGTTTAGTTTCAAGGATTTCCTAAAACTATTTTGAGGTTTTTCCCTTCCTGCCAAATGGATGTTTCAATCCTCACAGAAAATGCAATGCCTTACATTCTCCTGCCTGATGCTATGCCTTCCCCACATTGATACACGGTGTCCCTTTGGAACTGTATACTGAATTAAACCATTTCTCTCTAAAATTAATTTATCACCGTATTTTAACACAGCAATGGGAAAAAGTAGCTCAAAGAGTATTAAACTTGAAAAATCAGCTTACATAAAGTAAATTTCAGGACAAAAAAAAACCCAGTTAAAAGAAGGTAAATGCAAAGTTCTTAAGTTTGAACTCTTTTTTTTTAACCTTATTTTTTAAATTGAATTTTTTTATTTACATTTCAAATGTTATTCCCTTTCCCGGTTTCCCGTCCATAAATTCAATTCCTGCTCACTCACTCCCTCTCCCTCTTGTTTTCCCTCTCCCTCTCCCTCTCCCTCTCCCTCTCCCTCTCCCTCTCCCTCTCCCCTTTCCTCTCCCCTTTCCTCCCTCCCTCCCTTACCCCCTCAGAATTCATGATAGTAGAATAGTAGATATGACCCTTAATCTAGACACCTGGTTGAAAGATTTAGGAAATGAACTCTATAAGGAGTTAATTCTTTGAACACAAGCAATGTACATGAAGGAAAAAATGGAGAAAAATCATATTCTGAGTTAAGAGGGTTTAAGTAAATACATTGACTGCAAGGATAGCACTCTTGCCCTTGTCATTCTGAGGACATAACTATTGCCTTTTTCAGAGTCTTCATGAAATCATACCAGATCCAAAAGGGAAAAGGATGAAACCAAAAAAAAATAAGAAAAACAAAATGATCTAAGTTACAGGACATACTAAATGCAGGGGGAAATTCTCAGAAATTTTGATAGTAATTAAGTATACTATTCTCTGTAAAGTACAAAAATATATAGAAAATGTATAGTCCAATTTTAAATAAAATTAAAAATCAAAGAGAATTTGCCAATGTTTCTGGCTGCTATACAAATCATAACTGCTTTAAATTCATCATCAAGACTTGAAGACACACTGCCTACAGTATAGCAATTTTATTTGTGACATACCCCCAACACCTCTCTACAAATGTTTCCTATAAGCTTCATACAGTAATGTTCCATTCAGTTTCTTAAATTGTATTCTTTTTGGCACTATTCAAGTCACAGGTCTAGTTTGGGGCCTAGCATTGCACCACCAGAGTCCTGCAAAGGTCTCACAAACTTTAGCCTCACAGTTATTTCCCATCAGGAGGAGATGTAGATAAAAGTAATATTCTTAGCTATTTTCCCTCCTTTGTTTGGCCTTATCATTTGGATTTAATCTAATCTCTGCATCTATTTAAGCTTGAGGTAAAACTTTTCAAGGTGAGAGCCTGGACTACTCGTAAAGGCATTTTGTATTGCTGACTGTAATAGTACAGGTTTAAGGAGGAGAAAGATACCTCCTACAGGACATACCTGCAGCACGAGCCATAGATTTTTTAGGTTTCTAGGGAATATTTAGAACTCTCTGCAAGACAGTCTCCAAGATCCTTGGATTTCCATCCTCCTTGATAGGTAGAAGTAAAATTTTGAAAGATAAGATAACCCAGTGCACATACAGAGTTCTGTGTAATTGCAAGTTTTCTGATTATAGCAGATCCTCTCCGTTAAGATAATGGATAAAGATGGAGAGGAAACTGTTATCATTGCAAATGACCTTAAAACTGTGGATGAAAAAATCATAAGGCACCAGCTAACTTTAGTGTTTTATCATAATCCAAAACTAACCTAATTACTGGTCATAGAACACAAGAGATGTAGCATGATAGTTAAGAGTCACTAGTCTGTAAAAATTTGGGGTAACCTTTTGGTGATTAGAGAGATGTACAAAACAAATGATGATTCAAGTAACGTCGGTTAACTACCAATGGAACAGAATGAACATCTGGATTAACTGATAGGGTATGACATCCCTCCGATAGGGAATTTTTTAGCTTGCAAACAACTAATTATTAAATATGTGATTGTAAGAAATAGAAAGCCTATTGTTAGCATAAGTAAAAATGGAGAACTTACTTTAAGAACTTAGTAGACTCTTACAGTCCTCAAATAACCTACTCAGATCCACCATAAATATTTATTAAATAAATATATGACGATTAAAATAATATTATACAGAAAGAATCTTCATGACCTAGCAACAGCTACCCTAAAATCAGTGTATTTCCCATGCATTATGCATCACTCATAATCATTAAAAATCTTACAAAGGTAAAATAAATCTAATAAATTTCAATGAGTTGCTACGTTTCACCATAAACTTCTGTTATAAAGAAACAATAGTTTATGAAACATAAAATTAGAAAACTGTCATTCTTATATCAAAAATTGTTAAAGAGTTATATTTAGTTTTTTCATGATCAGAGAATTATAAAAAAATATTAACCATGGTGTCATAAATTATAATGGATTCAAATTGTATACTGTATTAGTTACTTACTTGACTCCTTGCTGTGTAACTAAAAAAAAGTAAGAAAGGAAGGACTTACCTTGGCTTACGGTTGCTGTCTATCATGTTAGAGAAGTTTGATAGAAGGAGCAGAAGGCAGCTTGTCAGCTTGCATTCACAGTCGGGACCCAATGATGAGTGATTGTTCTCAACCAGCTTTTTCTATCTGGGACCCTAGGCACTTGAATGTTATCACTCACATTTAAGGTTGATGTCCCTGTCTCAACGAACCTGACCTAGAGAATACCTTATAAGCATAACATGAGATTTATTCCCAGGTGATTCTAAATTCCACCTACCTGAAAATCAATAATAACCATCTCAGATAGTCACTACAATTAGGCAAATACTACGGTTTCCATGTCAAGTCACTAAAACTTAACAACTATTTTGTGGGTAGGTATTAATGTCCCTGCGTTCCACAAATGAGGAAACCGCCACCTGAATGAGTTGAGTTGAGTCATTGGACTTCCATCTCCAAACTGGCAAGGGAGAGTCAGGATTCGAATCCTCGTTTCATATTTAAAGGCGACTTCACACTACCAGGATATCTACTGCCACCTAGTGCCTGGAGCAACAACAGTCATTCACCAATTCACACCTACGGCCCCTTTAAATCTTAGTGCTCAGAACAAAATGTGTGGTTTTTACCTAAAGAAATGTTCCTTAAAGTCGCTATAAACTCTACGAGCCCTCTATAAACAGACAGGCACATGGTCTATTTATTAGTCGCTTCAGCAAAAAGCTAAGTGCGTTCTGTGCTCACCAGAGCTTGGGAGAGATAAGCACGATCATTGCCACAGAGCAGCTTAATATTCACAGAAGGTTACATCCTGAGAGGTGCAGCGGGGACAGAGGAAGTTTAAGAGTATTTAAGACAATTTGTTTTCTGCTTGTGAGATTACAGAAATTACTATCAGCTGTGAAGTATGACTCATATTTGAACACTCCATAGTAGGTTTTTTTCCCCCTACCTCACAAAAAAATCTACTTAGCAGGATGGAATTGGAGCCCATAACTCTAAAATACCTTCTGCTTCTCTCACTCCGACTCATTTGCTGTCTGACGTTAGGTTTGAGGATGGTTATTTTTTTTAACAGAAAATAAGACAAATTTGTAGCAAAGCAAGCTCTCTGCAAGGAAACAGACTGCACTTCCTGTGGCAAACAAGGGTGTGGTATAGAGCTGGGCCGCCATCCCCAGTGGTGGGAGGTGGGTGGCTTAACGCAATGCCACCTTTATCCTCTGCTTTGTCATCTATCTGGACCACAGAGCGAGAAACAATTGATCAATACCTTTCCTCACTGTAAAACTCACACTCTATCATTTATTTATTTATTTATTTATTGATTGATTGATGGCAGAGGAGTTTTCTTCTGGCCCATTCAATGGAAAATACATACGCTACCAGGATACAACGCGAAAGGGAAGCAAAATCTATTTCTAATTATAACTGATATGGTGGGTGACTTTGCTCTCATTTCACTTAACACCTTCTCGGTGTTTAATTATTTATTGTGTGCCTGTATATTCCTCAAGCTGCATATCCTTAGCTTGGGATATGCAAAGTGAAAATATTTTACTCTTGGCAATTCCTTCCTCAACTCTCATTTTAGTGGAACAAATGAGAGAAACATGAATAAATGCAGTACGGGGCCATGTTGACGATGGCCCCAATTTCTGCTTCTGCTCTTGCATCCCTGTGAGAGGATCGACTACGCCACAGTTTCCATATTGGCTGGCTTCATCCCTCCTCTAGGAATGCGTGTTACATCAGGACAGAAATCCTATATTTCAATGTTTGCCTCATTCAAATGTTCAACGGAACATTTTGCATATTGCAAGTACAACGTAGGAGAATGCAAACCAGTACAAAAATGGATTTAAATAACAATCTATGAAACTGAGCTTGAAAAAAAAATACGCTAAAACTTTCTCGTGTGTTCCCGCCAGCTCTCCTCTGATATGAGCTTTTAACTTTCTGTGATGTCTAACTTTGGCAGAAACTTCAATATTTTTAAATCACCTGTCCTCAGATGCAGAACGATTTTACTACTATAAAAATCTACTAGCAGTCTTGAAATATCATCACCTATTCTAAGGAGAAAAAGACTATTTGGCATTTAAAAATAGCAAATCTCTAACAGAAAGGAACTCCGGGGAACACGGCAAAATCACTAAGTCATAATAAAATCACACTTAAATCCATGTGGCTGCTTGCAAACTAATCAACTTTGCAGACATCAGTTAAATTGTCCAATTCTGCTTCCAAATCTAAAATAAGAAAACTATAGTTTATTTTCACTCAGTCATTCTGAAGGTTCATTAAACACCAAAGATAAACAGAATAGGCTTGCATACAGTAGGTTTCAGTCATGGTAATTATTATAATCGAATATAGTTTTGATCAGTAGTAAAGATCACAACAGGAAAGGTGCAGCTGGGACTGAGACAAATATATAAAAATCTAAGAGTGTGATCAATGCATTGACATCTACTGATAGCATGACTATTAATAGCCATTAGTGTTAAGTATTAAGAATTATAATCAATCTGTAATATAAGTAGAAGGTAAAACTCAGGGCATCCACCAGAGGTGAATTCATATAAACAGTACTGTTAGAGTACTGGAAAAGAGAGATTTATTCTGCCCTCCATCCAAGGTGAAGTAAAAAGACATACAGATGTTTCTCTCTGAATAAACTCCAGTGTAAATATTGTGCAAGTCCAACCCAGATAACATTATTAAACAAAATTGAAATACAAGAAAAAATGTTTGACTTAAAATACTGACCTTTAACTTAATCCTTTTTTTTCTGAAAGTCCTTCAGTATTTGAAGAAACCCACAATTACATGCTTCTTTGATACCTTTACATTTTATTAGTATAGTAAGGGATGCAACATGAGATCTGCCCTCTGGACAGAGTTGAAGGGCACTGCAATAGTATGGCCAACCAGCAAATGATGTCCTCTAGATCTCTAGAAATTGAATCTTTAGTGGTAGAACCTCTAGGTTTACTGGCTAGTGTGTTAGCAAGCAGCCTCCAAAGCACAGACCAATCAGAAAATCACAGGCATACGTGGGCAGGTTTGTTCTGAAAAAGGCATCCTGTGTTTAAGGAGGCTAAGAAGTCCCACATTGTGCCATCATAAAGCTGGACACCAAGGAAAACTAGTGGCATAGATTTAACCTAAAGCTTGAAGTCCGACAACCAGAGTCCAGTGTAAAACCCCAGTCTGACAAGAAGGCCTGAGGGAAAGCAAGGACTCTGGTACCAATCCAAAGGTACCAGGGTCCAGCAGCCAGGAACAGAAATTGCCATATCTAAGGGAAGAAGCAGAACCCCTACTTAAATGAGAGCTAGGATCCAATTTGCTCTGACCTCTTAGCTATCCAGACACGCAAGAGCGTGGATAGTGTCTGTCAGCATCAGGTAAAATGGGTCATTTTATTTAATCCCCTAATTGGGATGTTTATCTCTTCTCAACTGATACTGAAACAGTGTTTTATCATATATTGGAACATCATTCAAGTGGACACAAAAAATTAATGATAACATTTAATAACTTGCTGATTCACTTTGTCCAGGTACTGACAGTTGGCACTCCTACATATCTGTGGTTCTCACAATAAACTCCAACCTGGATGGATTGGTCAGTATGTCTTTTTAATGTCTGATTTCTTGTCCTTGCCCCAATGCCCTCCAAGGTTTATCCCTGTTGTTGCATATAGAAGAAGTTTCTCCTTTTCAAAGGTTAAACAAAAAACAAAACAAAACAAAACAAAAATCCCGTTGTACGCATATACCACATGCTTTTGACCATTGATTTGTTTGTTAGCACTGACTTTGTTTAATTATGGCTACTATGAAGAATGCTATCAGGCAGAGGAGAGTGAATGTGTCTTAAAAACTAACAATGTGTTTTAATATCTCAAAGTGAAATTGCTTTCTGTTTTGAAGATTTGACACATTTCCAAAATAGACTTCACAACAACTCGAACAACAAAGGTTCTAAAATTGTGTAGAGAGTTCAAGTCTATCCATCCCCACCAGTTCTTGTTGCCTTTGTAAAAATTACACAAATAGCATGGTATGGATGGGGTGTTATGACTTGAATTTGCATTTCGCAGATGGTAGCATTAGGAAGCCTTCTTTTTATGGATCTATTGGACATTAAGTATTTTCTTGGAAGAATTGTTTAGTCGAAATACCTAGCTCTTTTTTAGTTGGCTTATGAGTGAAGCTTTTGATTTTGTTTGTTTTCATTGTGGATTTATGGGAGTTGTTTATAGATTTGGGAAGGTTACCTAGCAACAGTGATATGATTTGAGAGCATTATCATCCTGGCTCCCTTGGCTACACACACTTCTTATTTGTGAATAAGAGCTTTGCTTGGTTATCTCCCCAATGCCTGCATCTCTCTTGGTGACAGATCCATAGAAATCGTGAAGACGAAGGCCATGATGGTTCCCCCTCTGTTCTCTTCTACATGTTTTACAGTTCATGTTCTCATGTTTAAACCTTTCATCCGTTTTGTGTTGATTTTTGTGCTATTGTCAGATAAGGGTCCAGTCTTTGATGTGACAATTAACAGGTTAAACAGCATTTTTGTGATAATACATTTGAAGTATGCAAGATTCTACCAGAACTCATCATTCTGAAAGAAATGCTTTAGAAGATTTGTTAGAGTTTACTGTGCTTTTCCAGAGAAATAAAAGTACTCAGCAATGTTTTGGGGCTTCGTTATTCTTCATAATACACAGGGTTATTCTTCATAGAGCTGGATTTTTTAAAATGCATCTGAGCTGAGCATAATGGTGCATGCCTTTACTCAGGAGGCAGAGGCAGGCAGATTTCAGACTTTGAGGCCAACCTGGTCTACAGAGTGAGTTCCAGGACAGCCAGCATTGCACAGAGACACCAAGAATAAGAAAAGGGTCTGGCAAAAATAAAATCATTTTCCACAAACTGGAAGATGAATATTCTACTTCGAAGCATGAGACAAGCATGTTCAAATAACAAAAAAGATTTTGCTTTTGCTTAACTGGAGCTAAGAGTCTGATTACCCAGCTCATGATCAAGCATTCATTATCAATTTTCCTTAGTAGTTAGCACCTTCCCACTCAATTTAGGTTGTTTATTTATAATGACTTGTTGTTTAATTATTTCCTTTCAATCCAAGGCAAGAAAAACAACTCACTCTGTTTACCTACAACTTTCTCCCTCCTGGCCTTCTTTATACCCTTCTCTCCTCTAAACAGAATGAATTGAATGTAATGCGTTTTTAAGGACTGGCTTTGATTTTGTACCTTTATTTCCTTGGACATGAACGTAAGTCTTAGCGTACAAAACTATGTGCTACATGGAGAATATGTTGATTTGCAAGAAGTGAGGCTAAATGTAAGGCTCTGTTTTCTCTGATGACAGACAGCTTCTGAAGTTGTTTGTTTCCAAGACGCAGCCTTCTATGCAGAAAGTCATTATCAGCCCCGAATTCAATTTACTGTAAGTCGGAATACAAGAACAATCTGATATTCTCATAATTATCTGACTTGAAAACTGACAAAATTTCATTTGAAAAGTTTTTTTTTTCACTGAATGTAATGGGGAGGTTCTAAAGAAGTAACATAACCAGTATTTCGACATATATTCTACGACTGGTACTTTTGTAACACTTAACACATTATATTAAAAGGAGTACCATGATTCAGGAAGAAATTTATGGCATGACGCCCATAAAGCAATTGAGGATTTTCTGAATTATGGATCTGAAGAGAAATCCCTGGCCTCAATGGCTGTTTCAAGTCCACTCTGATAGTCAGTATTGAAGTATGGTAGGTACTCAGACTGTGGCCTACCTGAAGCATTTTTGTTAGATTCCTGTTTCCATCCTTCTACTCCCCAGATCTCCTGGAAATGGATACTTAGTAATTTTATTAAGATAAATTTCATTAAAAAGGCAACAAGCAAAATTTCTTAGGATTGAATAGTTGATGGAGAGAAGGAAGACGGTCAGCTGCTATTTTCAAGTCAATGAGGAGAAGCCTCGAAGCAGAGAAAACACAGCACGCAACAGACAAAACATCCTCAGACTTATACTAATACTTCGCATCCATGAGGACCACCCTTGATTCCCACACAAAATAAACCCGTTCTTCTTAATTTGCTATAGTCAGGGTATTTTGTCACAGCAATATGGGGAAAAAACCTACTTGAATTGCTTGCCTACTTACTTGCTAGATCACAAGTGTGGTCCTGTGTAATTCAACAGCCTTCAAAAGCTATGTCTAATAGTTCTGTATTATGCTTCATGACCACCATTTAATGTTAAATTGAATGTTTAGAATTCTTCCTTGACATCATGTAAAACCACTTATAAACAGACATATGCAAGCCAGTGAAAAGAGTATAGATTGAATACCATAGCCATAAAAGACATACTATGAAAGAATAATTTATTTTCTAAAACTGGGAGGGTTATACATCTAAAACTGCTTTCCTGGGAGATAGCAAGGTAAGTCCATGGAATGGGGAGGAGAAGTGGACATGAAACCCACTGCTAACTGAGTAGCTGTTGGCACTGACAGTTGCTAGGAAACGAAGTCCTGCTTGTTTAATGATGTGACCCCTGGTAAGCTGACTAGACACCATGGTTGGTTTAAGTCCCATCGCTAGCTGGGCAATGCAAAATGAACATGACGTGTGAAAAAAAAGGGAAGGGAAAGGAAGAAATCTGAAAGATGTTGGGAAAGGAATGGGAAGGAGGGACAGAAATTGGTTAAGCAAAAGAGTCAGTTGAGTGGATGCATACATACAAAACCCACTGTAATTTTTTCAAAGACTTGGTTAGAAAAAAATACTAAAATACTACTAAAGTAAATATGAGTGAGTTCTCTCTCTCTCTCTCTCTCTCTCTCTCTCTCTCTGTCTCTCTCATACACACACACATGCACACTAAGAGAAAATTAACTAAAAACAATTATAAAGCATAGTATATAGTATATAAAGTATAGTATAGAAATCAGTTTAAGTAGAAGAAAGTATACAGAGTAGCTTTGAAATTGTCTGACTTGTAATAACCAGATTGTTCTATTTATAGTAAGGAATCGAGCCATTTTGCTCCCACACTTAAGAACCGCAGGGGAAGACGAGTGAAAGAGTGTAAATTGATCCCCACTTAACCTAGCTTCAGAGCCGGCTGATTTAATTTGAAATATTTATTGACTATGTGGGCAATAACCATGGCTAGCCTGAATGCATCTCAGGAGGTGCAACTGTTTACTAAGTGCATGGATGGCTGCCAATCTAGCCCTTTTGAAAAGTAAGTTATAAGGAAAATGTAGTCGCTCAGTTTCATTGGAATTTCCATTTTAGCTTAAGAGCCAGAATTAAGAACGCCGTCATTTCTATCATTTGCATATATTCACTGTAGCTAGTAATGGCCTTGATCATGATAACTGTGCAAGTGTATCATGTACTTGAACATTTTCACTCTCTCCTCCACTCTTACTGCCCCTCCTCCAGCTAGTCTGCTCTACCCTCCCAATTTTGCCTCTACTTTTAAGACATATAGTTTTATTAGTCTGTATAAAATCTACTGCCCCAGAGCAAGACAGCCACAATGTTTGTCTTTCCACGTTAAATATTTAATTTAATTTCATTTAATGTGATGATCGGCAATTGCATCTATTTTCCTGTCAACAACATAACTCCTTTCTCCTTTATGGCTGAGTGAGACACTATTGTGCACAGGCCACATTTCTCTTTGTTGACTGACACCTACACTAATTCCTTAACTTGGTTTTTGTGATTGATGCTCTAGTGAATTCAGATGTGCATGGGTCTCTATGGTTTATAGTGAGTGATTCTTCCTATCACAGAAACTGATATTGGTGTTCCTTCCGAACAAAGGCTTAGTTGCCATGTTTGTTTATTTGCAGCTTTAGTTACCAAACAAAAACATGTCAAGTGAAAAGAAATGATACGTAAATAAGTAAGATGCTTTCTTCTATTGCTGTCTACCACAGGACCATAGGGGTTTCTGAGATTATTTCAGGCATAACTGTTTTGCCCATTTTCAAGGTTACCATATAAAAGTACGGTATATATTATTTTCTTAATTTTCAGTAATTGTATATGATATCAAGCATTCCTTTGCAGTTCTCAGGGATTAGTCTAAAGAAAGCAAAAGGAATAAAAATCTCAAACCACAGTCTTCAACCAAACTAGAGAAATAAGAATTGAATTGTCACTCTTTTCTTTAAATATTTAGGGTTGGGGATTGAGCTCAGTGGTAGAGCGCTTGCCTAGCAAGCGCAAAGCCCTGGGTTCGGTCCTCGGCTCTGGAAAACAAAACAAACAAACAAACAAACAAACAAAAACAAATAAATATTTAATGAGTGAGTGAATGAGTGTGTGTATGTGTGTGTGTGTGATACATGCATATGAATGTGCATAGGGTTAACTATGTACAATATAAGGAAACTGGAGCAGAATTTGGCTTTCTTATATTGCTCTCTGCCCTGTTGCCTCAAGATTCGCCTGTTTCATTCCCCAGAGTTGGGGTTTTAACCATGCTCAGCCAGACCGAGCTTTTTTTATTACTATTGAAGATTCAAACTCTGTGGGGTTTTCTGTTTCCCACTGAGCAAGCTCCCCAACTCTGTCACTCATTTTTAGCAAGTAGGAAGAAAAGGTAAAACAAGGGTAATTATGTGGGCATGTTGTTCCCTGGCAGAAGGATGATAAGCAACTTGACCATACTAGCCTCCTGCTGCGGATGCGGGGTAGGGCCAAATGGTCTACCCATGTTGAAAAAGACAGACCCTTTAGAAAGCATGCATCCAGCCAGCTAGCTACTCTCAGGAAAATGGCTCCCTCAAGAGCCTTTACCAAAATGATTATTAAAATTAGTGATAAGGTACAAGGACAGTTTACCTGCTTCCTCGTGGTGGCGGTGGGGTGGTTGAGTTTGCAGTAACATAGGATATAATTAGTATGGCTTCCACACAAATGAGAGGTTCTTAGGAAGGCTAAATATTCCAGGTACTAAAAAGAAAGGGTGCTTAACATGTGTAGCCACATGTCATTGCCAGTGGTCTGACATATGTGGCAGTCTGAACCAAGCTAGCTGAAGATGTGTGACCACACTAGCAGTCAAGAAAGAGATGCTCAGTTATAAGTCCCCCTGCTTTTTGCTCTTTTCAATACTAGCCAATAAAGCAAACTTCTTTGTGTCATACTTAAAAGAAATGGGCTTACATGATTCCAATCTTGAGTAACCAAAAGACAGTTATTTTGATTTGGTTCAAGTGATATATTTGTAGAGGTTTCTATGCCTCCAGAGCAAATAAACTCTATTAATGAGACTACTGTCACTCTAAATAAATTTAAAATAAAATTTATCTGGATGGCCAGATGAAAATATGAGGAAAAATGAAAGAGAAAAGGCACAGAGGTATGAGGGCATTTTCTTTTCATAGAACTGTGGTACTATGCTACCTGTCTTCTACCCATAGCTTTATCCCACTTTGTCTCAATTTGTTTGAGAGAAGGGGCAGGTGATAATCTTTAGACAGAGATGTTTTCTGTTATCAAGTTCTTTTGAAGAAAAATGAATAAAGACACAATTTCTTTAGCTGGTAATGAATTACCTGCTGCTTGAGGATACACGCTTGTCCCCTGTGTCTCAACTCTGCATTTTCTTCTTATCTTAGAACAGATTCTCCCTCTAAGAATCCTAATTTTTATCCCCCCCAGCCTCTAGATAAAGAAGTAAGCATGGAAATAAAACCCGATCAGACAATAATTGAGGGCTTGGATAAATGATTATGCCTTGGGATGAAGACAGCAAAATGAAGAATAGGAGTACTAATCAGTTGGAAAACCCAAACAAACAGTGTTAATCTGATGAATGTCAACACAAGGAGAGAAACTTGTCATGTAATTACACTTCTATTCTCTCAAGAGAAGCAAAATCAGTCTTATATGAATCATTTGCAAAGTCATTGCCACTGAGTAGACACAAAGTGTTCTCAGTCCTTCACATGCCTTTCTTGCCAGCTGTTGGTACCCATCTGAAGGCTTCCTTTCCTTCACCTCAGAACACTGCCAGGGGTTCCAAAGGAAGTTTTGGCTTATAGAAGCACACAGATGGATATACACTGGTTGCTGCATAGAATTCAGCCAACACGGCAGGATCCTTTGATGAAGGAAGTGTGGCAGGGTCCTGAAGATGACCATATTACAAAACAAAATACAGCAGACAGTGTGACCTGTCATGATCACCATCATTTTGACCCAATGAACAATCTTTACTAATTTGTTTAGAATAGCAAAATGAAAGTAATAAAGGTGAATTCCACTACTAGTAATTAATCATTTAAATATGGTAAAGTTCATTTAGAGCAATATGAAGATGTAGACAGACATGTGACATAGCAAAACAAATAATGCATGACAGCCATGAATGTTCATGATTTACAATTAGGAAGAATTAATTGGGAATATAAAATAATGGCTAGTGGATACAAATGATCATATATGATCTACTGACCGGAGGGAGAGGGAAGATATTGTACATTGCAAAGAGATCTTTTAATTTAAAGTTTAGAAGGAAGCTTCACAGGTAAGCTCTCTTTAGGCTGTGGTTAGGCAAGGCTTCATGAAGAACTAACAGTGATAAGTATATTTAGATAGACACTTGCTAATTCGAAACTATATGTTATAATGATGTCATTGCAATCTGAATAACTGTTTGTTATATCAGTGAAACAATGTGTATTGCTATTCAAGAATTGGATTTGAGCATTCATTTCACTGGCATATGTCCTAAAGTAATTCATCTAGTAAAAATAATTTACTGACATGCAAAAAGAATCTATAATTCTATAATATGGAAGTAATCCTGATAGTCACTCAGGCATGGGATTTTCCTTGATATTAACTTTGCTTGGTTGGGGATGGTTGCCTTAGTATAGATTTCCTAGATATTTTGACAGCCGCAAGTTACCCAGAGGACAGTAGAACCAGTGGTTTTAAGTAGAGAAGCCATACTGTGGCTGTCATGGAAGAAAAATCATGGTGACAGTAAATACAGAACAGGCATCAGAAAAGAGATCATGCCAAAAGTGGAGGAATATACTTCATATATATAAATATAATACATTTTCTTTCTCGAAATGTTTTTATAAGAATTACAACTATACAACTATACATTCCCTTTCTGCCCTCAAAAATCTCAGTAAACCTGTTACAAGTATCAGGTCCTGCAGTCCTACAGATCTATCTTTTATAAAAGGATCAAGTTGAATGCTAATAAAGAAGAAGGTAGTCCTGTTTTCCAGTTCTGTGAATGGGTAGATGCATTCACTGGTTGGACATTAGCTCTAGGTTTCAAAATCAACTCTTATTATGAAAAGAAAGAAAGAAAGAAAGAAAGAAAGAAAGAAAGAAAGAAAGAAAGAAAGAAAGAAAGCACACATACACAGTCATGCCAACTATAAACTGAATTCAGGATACTCTGTATGTGATACAGGGTGGCAGTTCTAAAAATAACTTTTATTTCCTCAGATGAAGAAATGAGATGAGAGCAGTACCAAGTTGTGTGAGTACACAGCTTGAACTGAGCCATGAGTATTTGTTCCTCTGTTCTAACTATCCCTAAGTTGAGGCCTGAAAGCTTCTAGCCTCTGTATATTCTTCCATATAATTCTGCTAACCTAGGCCTAGAATATTATAGTCCCTCAGACCAACTGCTGAATAACCTCACTCTTTTTTCTTTTTTCATTTTTTATTAGATATTTTCTTTATTTACATTTCAAATATCCCCCTTCCTGGTTTCCCCTCCAGAAACCACCTGTCCCATTCACCCAAACCCCTGCCTCTACTAGAGTGCTCCCCAACCCACCCACCCATGTAGCCAGTTCTTCCCATTTCCCTGCCCTGTCATTCCCCTACACCGGGGTATTGATCCTTCACATGATCAAGGCTTCTCCTCCCATTGATGTCCAACAAGGCCATCATGTAATTCCTAGGCAAATGGATGGAACTAGAAAATATCATCCTGAGTGAGGTAACCCAGTCACAAAAGAACACACACGATAAGCCTCACTGATAAGTGGATGTTAGTCTAAAACCTTAGAATACCCCAGATACAATTTACAGACCACATGAAGCTCAAAAAGAAGAAAGAATTCTGTTCTGGCTCAAACTTCTCTCCAAGCTGACTGATTCCATCTGACTTCTTTCAGCTTCTCACTGAATTGTTCTGTTTGGGTTCAAACTAACTCTGATGATTTGTTCTACTCTTCTGGCTCCTTCTCATTCTCTGGCTTCAACTGCATCTGCTGACCTTCACTGAACAGCATGGCCTCACTAACGAACGCAACTCCAGTGCACTGCACTCACTGCACTGACTTCTAACTTACTGACGGAACTGCACTGAACTCAACTACACTCATCTAACTCAATTCTCAACTGGCTGAACTGACTCCCACACTGCTCTTAAATTGCTTTTCTCCTGATACCTGCACTTATCTTATTGCTGACTCATTCTGTCAAAAAAGAACATGATCATGCCTAGAAAGACTCACTATTAAAATGTTAATATTTCTTCATTGAAACCCCAAGAGAATTTGATGAATAATGACAAGATGAACTTAAGCTGTAAGCTTAAATTTTTGAGAAGGCAAAAGATGCTAGAGATTCATTATGCCTAAATGAAAGTTTACTAAAAATATTAAAATCCAAGACAAAATGGAAAATACATAAAGCTAGGAAGGTAGATAAACATTCCAGAATCCAGGAATGTATATTTTATTGGATAATTTATGTATTTACATTTCAAATGTTATCCCCTTTTTCCCCTCTCCCATTCTCCCTCCCTCTCCCCCTGCTTCTATGAAGATGTTCATACTCCCACCCACCCACTCACACCTCAACGCCCAGCCAATTCCCTATACGTGGGAAATAAGCCTTCACAGGACCAAGAGGATCTCCTTCTATTGATGTCAGAAAATGCCATCCTTTCTACATATGCAGCTGGAGTCATTAATCCATCCATGTGTACTCTTTGGACAGTGCTTTAGTCCCTGGGAGCTCTGGGTGGGTCTGCTTGGCTGATATTGTTCTTCTTATGGGATTGCAAACCACTTCAGCAGCCTCAGTCCTTTCTCTTAACCCTCCACTGGAGTCTGATAGTTAGTTGCAAGCATTCTCGTCTGAATAAGTAAGGATCTGGCAGAGCCTCTCAGGACATATCCACATCAGGCTCCTGTCAGCAAGCACTCCTTGGCATCAGCAATAGTGACTGGGTTTGGTGGCTGCATATGGGATGGATCCCCAGGTTGGCCAGTCTCTGGATGACCTTTCTTTTAATAAGTGCTCCACTTTTTGTTCCTGTATTTCTTCCCATGAATATTTTGTTCTCCATTCTAAGGACTGAAGAATCTGCACTTTCTTCCTTCTTCTTGAGCTTCATACTATCTGTGAATTGTTTCTTGGGAACTCTGAGGTTTTTGGCTAATATCCACTTATTAGTGAGTGCATACCACATAAGTTCATTTGTGACTGGGTTACCTTACTCAGGATGATATTTTCTAGTTCCACCCATTTACATATGAATTTCACAAAGTCATTGTTTTTAAAAGTTGTGTAGTACATTATTGTGTAAGTGTACCATATTTTCTGTATCCATCCTGATGTTGAAGGATATCTGGGTTTTTTCCAGCTTCTGGTTATAAATATGGCTGCTATGAACATAATGGAGCATGTGTCCTGGTTATATGTTGGAGCATCTTTTGGGTATCTGGGTCCTTGGGTAGTACTATATTCAATTTTCTGAGAAACTGTCAGTCTGATTTCCAGAGTGGTTGTACCAGCTTGCAATGGCACCAACAATGAAGGAGTGTTCCTATTTTTCCACAAACTCACCAGCATCTACTGTCAAGTGAGATTATGATCTTAGCCATTCTGACTGGTGTAAGGTGGAATCTCAGGGATGTTTTGATTTGCCTTTACCTAATGACTAAGGATATTGAATTTCTTTAGGTGCTTCTCAGTCATTAAGTATTCCTCAGTTAAGAATTCTTTGCTGCATACAGGAAATACACCTCAGTAACAAAGGCAGCTACTACCTCAGAATAAAAGGCTGGAAAACGATTTTCCAAGAAAATGGTCCCCAGAAACAAGCTGGAGTAGCCATTCTAATATTGAATAAAAATCTACTTTGAATAAAAAGTTATCAAAAAAGATAAGGATGATTCATATTCATTTTCAAAGGAAAAATCCACCAAGATGAACTCTCAATCCTGAATATCTATGTTCCAAATGTAAGGGCACCTACATTCATTTAAAAAAAAAAGAAACTTACTAAATCACAAAGCCCTCATTCCACCTCACACGCACAATAATAGTGAGACTTCAACAGCCCACTCTCAGCAATAGACAGATCATGGAAACAGAAACTAAACATAGACACAGAGAAACTAACAGAAGTTATGAACCAAGTGGATTTAACAAATATCTATAGAACATTTCATCCTAAAACAAAAGAATATACCTTCTTCTCAACACCTCATGGAACTTTCTCCAAAACTGAACATATTATTGGTTACAAAATCTGCCTCAACAGATACAAGAAAATTGAAATAATCCAATGCATCCTATCAGATCACAACAGATAAGGCTGGTCTTCAATAACAACAAAAACGACAGAAAGTGCACATACACATGGAGGTTGAACAATGCTCTATTCAATGATAACTTGAACAAGAAAGAAATAAAGAAATTAAGAACATTTTAGAATTTAATGACAATGAAGGCACAACATACTCAAACTTATTGAACATAACTGAGTGCCCCCAAAAAGAAATTGGAGAGAGTATATACTGGAAGCTTGATGGCACACCTAAAAGCTCTAGAACAAAAGGAAGCAAATACATCCAAGAGGAGTAGACAGTAGGAAGTACTCAAACACAGGGCTGAAGTCAACCAAGTAGAAACAAAATACAAAGAATCAACAAAACCAAGAGCTGGTTCTAGGAGAAAATCAACAAGATAAACCCTTAGCGAGAATAACCATAGGGCACAGAGAGAGTATCTAAATTAATAAAATCAATATGAAAAGGGAGACATAACAGCAGATCTGAGGAGATTCAAAAATTATTAGATCCTATTACAAAAACCTATATTCAACTAAGCTGAAAAATCTGGAAAAAATGGACAATTTTCTAGACAGATAGCAGGTACAAAAGATAAATCAGAATCAGATAGAATATCTAAGCATTCCCATAACTCCTAAAGAAATAGAAGGAGTTATTGAAAGTCTCCCAAACAAAAATGCCCAGTACTAAATGGGCTTAGTGGAGAATTCTATGAGACCTTCATAGAACATCTAATACCAATACTGTCCAAACTATTCCACAAAATAGAAACAAAAGGAGCACCACCTAATTTCTTCTATGAAGCCACAATTACACTTATACCTCAACCACACACAGACCCAACAGGAAAGAGAACTTCAAACCAACTTCCCTTATGAATATCAACACAAAAATACTCAATAAAATTCTCATAAAGTGAATCTAAGAACACATCAAAGCCATCATCCATCATAATCAAGTAGACTTTATCCCAGGGATGCAGGTATGGTTCAATATATGGAAATTCATCAACACAATCCATTATATAAGCAAACTCAAAGAAAAAAGACACATAATCATCTCATTAGATGCCGAGAAAGCATTTGACAAAATTTAACACCCCTTCATGTTAAAAGTCTTGGAAACATCAGGAATTCAAGGCCCATACCTAAAGATAGTAAAAACAATATGTATAAAAGCAGTAGGCAACACCAAACTAAATGGAGAGAAACTTGAAGCAATCCCTCTAAAATCAGGGACTAGAAAAGGCTGCCCCATCTCTCCTTACTTAGTCAATGTAGTACTCAAAGTCCTTGCCAGAGAAATCAGACAACAAAAGGAGGAAAAAGGGATACAAATTGGAAAGGAAGAAGTCACAATATCCTTATTTGCAGATGATGTGATACTATACTTAAGTGACCCCAAAAGTTCCACCAGAGAACTACTAAGTCTGATAAACAAAGTGCCTGGATATAAAATTAACTGAAATAAATCAGTAACTTTCCTCTACTCAAGGGATAAACAGGCTGGAAAGAAATTAGGTAAAGAATACCCTTCACAATAGCCACAAATAATATATCTCGGTGTTACTCTAATGAAGCAAGGGATAGATCTGAATGTTAAGATCTTCAAGCCTCTCAAGAAAGAAATTGAAAAAAATCTCAGAAGATGGAAAGATCTCCCATGCTCGTGGATTGGCAGGATTAGTATTGTAAAAATGGCCATTTTGCCAAAAAACAATCTACAGATTCAGTGCAATCCCCATCAAAATTCTAACTCAATTCTTCATAGAGTTAGAAAAAGCAATTTGCAAAATCATTTGGAATAACAATAAAGCCAGGATTGTGAAAACTATCATTAACAATAAAAGAACTTCTGTGGGAATCACCATCCCTAACCTCCAGCTGTATTACAGAGCAATAGTGATAAAAACTGTATGATATTGGTACACAGACAGGCAGGGAGATCAGTGGAATAGAATTGAAGACTCGGAAATGAACCCACACACCTATGGTCACTTGTTCTTTGACAAAGGAGCTAAAACCATCCAGTGCAAAAAAAAAAAGATAGCATTTTCAGCAAATGGTGCTGGTGCAACTGAGGTCACCATGTAGAAGAATGCAAATCAATCCAAGCTTATTTTCCTGTACAAAGCTCAAGTCCAAGAGGATCAAGGACCTCCACATCAAACAAGATACAATCAAACTAATAGAAAAAAAGTGGGGAAGAGCCTTGAATGCATGGGCACTGAGGAAATTTCCTAAACAGAACAGATCAAAACTAAGATCAAAATTTGACAAATGGGACCTCATAAGATGTAATGCTTCTGTAAGGCAAATGACACAGACATTAGATTAGGACAAAATGGGAACTAACAGATTGGCAAAAGAACTCAAGAATTTAGACTCCAGAGAATCAAAAACCCTATTAAAAAATGAATGACTGAGCTAAACAAAGAATTCTCAGCCGAGGAAAACCAAATGGCTGAGAAGTACCTAAAGAAATGTTCACCATTTTTAGTCATCCGGGAAATACAAATTAAAACAACCCTGGCGTTCCACCTCATACAAGTCAGAATGGCCAAGATCAAAAACTAAGGTGGCAACAAATGCTGGTGAGGATGTGGAGGAATAGGAACACTCCTCCATTGTTGGTGGGATTGCAAGCTGGTACAACAACTCTGAAAATAACTCTGTGATCTGAGGAGTGAGAGTGCTCCTGGGAGATCAGCTCTCTTCCGGTAGTTTTTGGTTCTGGAGGGCCGTGGGACAGCCTTAGCTCTGGGTGCAGATGGATCCTAGAAGGATCCTGATCCAGGCTGCAATTCAGTTTCTGTGCCCTATCTTCTCCTGGAGTGTCTCCCTTTGAAAAGTCAGTGTAGAGAAAATGGGGTCTCACTTGTACGCTTAGGAGTGAGAACTCTCCTGGGAGAGCAGGTCTCTGCAGACAGGTTTTGGGTCCAAAGGACTGTGGGACAGCCCCAGCTCAGGGTTTAATTATAAAAAATGTAAATAGTTTCTGGAAAGAATCATGGCTACACAGAAAACTTCACTCTTCCCTGACAGAATGCTTGACAATAAACCTGTCACTATTCATAGATACAAATGCAGATTAAAAAATGGTAGAAAAAGACAAAATAATTGCAATAATATATTTATGACCCAAACAGCAACATATTGTTTTGTCACATTACTAAGAGGAACAACCATAAAATAAAAATAGAATTAGATGAGTAAAATTGAAAATTGTTTACTATGAAAATGCACCTAGTCCTAATGAAACTTGATATGCCAAGTTGGATTCCCATAGGAGGTCTTATGTTCTCTGAGGAGACATGGAGGCCAGGAGGATAGGGGGAAGGAGGGGAGTGAGAGGGACTGGGAGGAGAGGAGAGAGCGAAATATGCATGCAGGATATAAATAAAAGATTGTTAATTAAAAAATAAAATTCATCTCTCCAAAACAAAATTAAAAACAAAGACCAAAACTTCTCTCCACAGGATACTTAAATAGGAATTGCAAGCACAAAAGCTTCAGGCAAATACTTCCAAAATATGTTTTAATAACAGTAACAGGCTTCTAGATTCTTGAATAGATAAATTCTACAAGTCATAATAACAAATAATTTAAACATTAGTAAAGACTTAAGTGTACACTTCAAAAAGGAAGATACACAATGATAACAATGGCATGAATATATGCTCTGTTGTTAAGGTAACTTATGGTAAAATCACAAGAACCCACTGACATGAAAATAGCCAAAATAAAGAGGAAACAACTTCAAGTGTTGAGAAAATGTAGGATATGAAAATTTATTGCACTCATAGTAGAAGAAAAGATCCACAGTCACTTGAAGGATAAGTTTGGCAAACAGGTCAAATAGCTCCCTGCACCCAAACCCGTGGTGGGGAGAGCTAGACCCCCAGAGGTGCAGACATCCCTGAGAACCCAGAGGAGACTACTCTCTGCTCACATACCTGACTCAAGAGGAAAATGCCTAGCGCCACCTGTGCCCCTGAACACAGGGACTTGGGAGCAGTAGGGGCAGGACCCTTCCTTCTGGCTGCTGACCTCATGGAGAGCTGAAAACCAGCCAACAGGAGTTAATACACACCTGAAAGCAGAGGTAAGGTCAACTTTCCTGCTCCAAGCGACCTGTCTGGTAGACTCAGGACAAACAAAGGCAGAAGCCCTCTGGGACCTGACACTTCCGGTTTCTTGCTACGGCCCAAACATCTCTGATCCCATCCCACAGCTCCATACTCCCAAATCCACAGAGAGAGAGAGAGAGAGAGAGAGAGAGAGAGAGAGAGAGAGAGAGAGAGAGAGAGAGAGAGAGAGAGCTGAACACCCAGAAGTGCGGGCAACCCTGAGGCTGCAGGGCAGGACAGACTGACACTTCTGCCCACCTTTGCCCATATCCCTGGCCCAAGAGGAAACTGCATAGTGCCTCTGGACACAGGAATGTGGCAGTAGTCAGCTTTAGGAGCCCTGTGGTCCAGATCTGCTCCTGGATCTGAACTGAACAGGTCAAACAGTTCCCTGCACCCAAATTCCATTAGGGGGGGGTGCTAGATCCTCAGAGGTGCAGACATCCCTGAGAACCTAGAGGAGGCTACTCTCTGCTCAAATTCCCAACTCAAGAGGAAAACACCTATCGCCATGTGTGCCCCATGCGTACATGGACCTAGGAGCAGTAGGGGCAGGACCCATCCTTCTGGCTGAAGGTGTAGTCACTTCACCAGAAGTGACTACATGCCTGAGAGCAAAACACTCTGTCCCATAACTGGGTGAAAGAAAACAGGAAAACAGGTCTACAGGAATGCTGGCACACAGGCCCACAGGAAGGTCAAGCCACCATTAGAAACAGCAAGAATGGCTAACACCAGAGACAACCCGATGGCAAAAGGCAAGTGCAGGAACCCAAGCAACAAAAACCAAGATTATTTGGCATCATCAGAAGCCAGTTCTCCCACCAAAGCAAACACTGGATATCCAAACACACTGGAAAAGCAAGATCTAGATCACATTTTATCATGATGATGGAGGACTTTAAGAAGGTCATAAATAACTCCCTTATGGAATTGCAGAACAACACAAGTAAATAACTAGAAGACCTTAGGGAGGAAACACAAAAATTCCTTAAAGAACTACTGAAAAAAAAAACAGGAGAAGGAAATGAACAAAACCATCAACGAATCAAAAACGGAAATAGAAACAAAAAAGAAAGTGTTGTAAGACCCCATAGGCCTTACCTCAGGAGCACAATCCACAGAGCACAGACTAAGTGACCACCGCAATAGCATCATGGTTAAAGTTTTTAATCCATGTATGCAGGGTTGCTCATACACACAGGGAGAGGCAATCCCGAACCCAAAAAGCACACAACTTTTATTCGTTACAGAGGGCACACTTCAGCAACAGGGTTAGCTGGCTCATTCTCATTGGTGGTCCAGAGGACAAAGGATCTGGTCAGGTATTGGCTGGCTTGCTCAAAGGGCTGTTCTTGGCTCAGTTGGTCACTTTCCTTATCCAGCCTTGGTGAAACAATGGGAAAGGGCTAAGTTGGCACATCCCATAGAGGAGGTGAGGTAAACTGGGTAGTCAGACAGGGTCAGGATGACATCTTGCGGTTGTTCTCAGAATTTACCACAGGGAGGAGTAGGGGTTCTTTCTGAGACCTGTTGTTTTTGTTTTGTCTTAATTAGCTTAGTAAGAATTGCCTCAATATCTTGATTGCCAAACTTTATCATATCACCGGGCATCCTGATGTCAGATGTATCTCTCAGAAAGGTCACAAGTTTGTCATAGGCATCCTGACCACCAGATGTATCTCTCAAAACCTTGTTTTTACAACTTTGTTTTTCACATCTATGAAACTTTATTTCTTCAAAAGCACAAAAAGAGACAACCCTGGAGATAGAAAACCTAGGTGAGGGATCAGGAGTCAAGATTCAAGCATCACCAACAGAATACAAGAGATAGAAGAGAGACTCTCGGGAGCAGTAGATACCATAGAAAACATCGACACAACTGTCAAAGATAATAGAAAATGGAAAAAAAAACTCCTAGCCTAAAACATACAGGAAATCAAGGACACAATGAGAAGATCAAACCTAAGGATAATAGGTATAGAAGAGAGGGAAGACTTCCAACTCAAAGGACCAGTAAATATCTTCAACAAAATCATATAAGAAAACTTCCCTCACCTAAAGAAAGAGATGCCCATAAACATACAAGAAGCCTGCAGAAGTCCAAATAGATTGGACCAGAAAAGAAATTCCTCAGGTCACATAATAGTCAAAACACCAAATGCACAAGACAAAGAAAGAATATTAAAAGCAGTAAGGGAAAAAAGTCAAGTAAAATATAAAGGCAGACCTATCAGAATTGCATGAGACTTCTCAACAGAGACTATGAAAGCCAGAAGATCCTGAGCAGATGTCATACTGAACCTAAGAGAACACATAAGCTAGCCCAGGCTACTATATCCAGCAAAACTATCAATTAACATGGAGGGAGAAATCAAGATATTCCAAGACAAAAGCAAATCTTACACAATACCTTTATACAAATGCAGCCTTACAAAAGATAATAAATGGCAAAGCCCAACACAAGGAGGTAAACTACACCCTAGAAAAAGCAAGACAGTAATATCCTTACAACAAAACCAAAAGAAGAGAAGCACACATACACAATCCCACCCCCAAATACAAAAATAACAGGAAGGAGCAATCACTACTCCTTAATATCTCTCAACATCAATCGACTCAATTCCTGAATAAAAAGACACAGGTTAACAGACTGGATATGTAAAGAGAATACAGCATTTTGTTGCCTACAGGAAACACACCTCAGAGACAAAGAGAGACACTACCTCAGAGTAAAAGGCTGGAAAACAACTTTCTAAGCAAATGGTCTGAAGAAGCAAGCTGGAGTAGCCATTCTAATATTGAATAAAATCAACTTTCAACCAAAAGTTATCAAAAAAGAAAAGGAAGGACACTTCATATTCATCAAATGAAATATTCACCAAGATGAACTCTCAATCCTAAATTTCTATGCTCCAAATACAAGGGCACTTACATACAAAAAAGAAACCTTACTAAAGCTCAAAGCACACATTGCACCTCACACAATAGTAAAAGGAGATTTCAACACCCCACTCTCATCAATGGACAGAATGTGGAAACAGAAATTAAACAGAGACATAGAGGACTAACAGGAGTTATGAACCAAATGGACTTCACAGGTGTTTATAGAACTTTCCATCCTAAAACAAAAGGATATACCTTCTTCTCACCACCTCATTCTACCTTCTCCAAACTTGACCATATAATTGATAACAAAACAGGCCTTAACAGGTACAGAAAAATAGACATAATCCTATGCATCCTATTAGACCACCATGAACTGAGGCTTGTCTTTAATAACAACAAGGAAAGAATGCCCTCACATGCATTGAACAATGCTCTACTCAATGATAACTTGGTGAAGGAAGAAATAAAGAAAGAAATTAAAGACTTCTTAGAATTTAATGAAAATGAAGGTACAACATGTCCAAATTTATGGGACACAATGAATGCTGTGCTAAAAGGAAAACTCATAGATCTGAGTGCCTGCAGAAAGAAACAGGAGAAAGCATATATCTATCAGCAGCTTGACAGCACAACGACAAGCTCTAGAACAAAAAGAAGCAAATACAACCAGGAGGAGTAGGAGGCAGGAAATAATCAAACTCAGAGCTGAAATCAACCAAGTAGAAACAAAATGGACCATAGAAAGAATCAACAGAATGAAATGCTGGTTCTTTGAGAAAATCAACAAGATAGATTAACCTTTAGCCAGACTAACCAGAGGGCACAGAGAATGTGTCCAAATTAACAAAATCAGTAATGAAAAGGGAGACATAACAGAATCAGAGGTAATTCAAAAAATCATCAGATCCTACTACAAAGGCCTATATTCAACAAAATTTGAAAATCTGGAGGAAATGGACAATTTCCTAGACAAATACCAGGTATCAAAGTTAAAACAGGAACAGATAAACCATTTAAGAAGTCCCATTAAATCCTAAATAAATAGAAGCAGTCATTAAAAGTCTCCCAACCAAAAAGAGCCCAGGACCAGATGGATTCAGTGCAGAACTCTATCAGACCTTCACAGAAGACCTCATACCAATACTATCCAAACTATTCCACAAAATTGAAACAGATGGAGCACTACCGAATTCCTTCTATGAAGCCACAATTACTCTTATACCTAAACCACACAAAGACCCAACAAAGAAAGAGAACTTCAGACCAATTTCCCTGAGGAATATTGATGCAAAAATACTCAATAAAATTCTTGCAAACCGAATCCAAGAACACATCAAAACAATCATCCATCATAATTAAGTAAGCTTCATCCCATGTGTGCAGGGATGGTTTAATATACGGAAAACCATCAACGTGATCCACTGCATAAACAAACTCAAAGAAAAAACCACATGCTCATTTCATTAGATGCTGAGAAAGCATTTGACAAAATTCAACACCCCTTCATTATAAAAGTCCTGGAAAGAATAGGAATTCAAGGCCCATACTTAAACATAGTAAAAGCCATATACAGCAAACCAGCAGCTAACATTAAACTAAATGGAGAGAAACTTGAAGCGATACCATTAAAATCAGGGACTAGAAAAGGCTGCCCACTCTCTCCCTACTTATTCAATATAGTTCTTGAAGTTCTAGCCAGAGCAATCGGACAACAAAAGGAGGTCAAAAGGACACAAATTGAAAAAGAAGAAGTCAAAATATCACTATTTGCAGATAATATGATAGTATACTAAGTGACCCCAAAAGATCCACCAGAGAAGTACTAAGCCTGATAAATAACTTCAACAAAGTGGCTGGGTATAAAATTGATTCAAACAAATCATAGCTTTCCTCTACACAAAAGATAAACAGGCTAAGAAAGAAATTAAGGAAATGACACCCTTCACAATAGTGCCAAATAACATAAAATATCTTGATGTGACTTTAACCAAGCAAGTGAAAGATCTGTATGACAAGAAGTTCAAATTTCTAAAGAAAGAAATTGAAGAAGATCTCAGAAGACGGAGAGATCTCCCATGTTCATGAATGGGCAGGATTAATATAGTAAAGATGGCCATTTTACCAAAAGCAATCTCCAGATTCAATGAATCCCCATCAAAATTCCAATCCAATTCTTCATAGAGAAAGAAAGAACAATTTGCAAATTCATTTGGAATAAAAAAAAACTAGGATAGCTAAAACTATCCTCAATAATAAAAGGACTTCTGGGGGAATCACCATCCCTGACCTCAAGCAGTATTACAGAGCAATAGTGATAAAAACTGCATGGGATTGATACAGAGACAGACAGATAGACCAGTGGAATAGAATTGAAGACCCAGAAATGAACCCACACACCTATGGTCACTTGATTTTTGACAAAGGAGCCAAAACCATCCAAAGGAAAAAAGATAGCATTTCAGCAAATGGTGCTGGTTCAACTGGAGGTCAGCATGTAGAAGAATGCAGATCGATCCATGCTTATCACCCTGTACAAAGCTTAAGTCCAAGTGGATCAAGGACCTCCACATCAAACCAGACACACTCAATCTAATAGAAGAAAATTGGGGAAGAGTCTCGAACACATGGGCACTCGAAAAATTTCCTGAACAGAATACCAATGGCTTATGCTCTAAGATCAAGAATCAACAAATGAGATCTCATAAAACTGCAAAGCTTCTGTAAGGCTAAGGACACTGTCATTTGGACAAAACAGCAACCAACAGATTGGGAAAAGATCTTTACCAATCCTACATCCAATAGAGGGATAATATCCAAAATATACAAAGAACTCGTGAAGTTAGACTCTAGAGAACCAAATAACCCTATTTAAAATGGGGTTCAGAGCTAAACAAAGAATTCACAACTGAGGAATATCGAATGGCTGAGAAGCACCTAAAGAAATGTTCAAAATCCATAGTCTTCACAAAAATGCAAATCAAAACAACACTGAGATTCCACCTCACTAGTCAGAATGGCTAAGAGAAAAACTCAGACAACAGAAGATTTTGGGGAGAATGTGGAGAAAGAGGAACACTCCTCCATTGTTGGTGGAATTGCAGACTAGTACAAGCACTATGGAAATCAGTCTGGAGGTTCCTCAGAAAATTGGACATTGCACTACCTGAGGACCCAGCTATACCTCTCCTGGGTATATACCCAAAAGATGCTCCAACATACAACAAAGACACATGCTCCACTATGTTCATAGCAGCCTTATTTATAACAGTCAGACCCTGGAAAGAACCCAGATGCCCTTCAACAAAGGAATGGATACAGAAAATGTGCTACATCTACCAATGGAGACTACTCATCTATCAAAAACAATGACTTCATGAAATTCATAGGCAAATGGATGGACCTAGAAAATATCACCCTGAGTGAGGTAACCCAATCACAGAAAAATATACATGGTATGCACTCATTGATAAGTTGCTACTAACCCAAATGCTTGAATTACCCAAGATGTACAGACCACATGAAACTCAAGAAGGATGACCAAAATGCAGATGCTTCACTCCTTTTTTAAAAGGGGAACAAAAATACCCATCACAGGAGATAGAGAGGCAGATTTTGGAGCAGTGACTTAAGGAACGGTCATTTAGAGCCTGCCCCACATTTGGCCACCAAAACTATATACAGTCGCCAAAACTAGGTAAGATGGATGAAGCTAAGAAGTGCATGCTGATAGGAACCGGATATAGATGTTTCCTGAGAGACACATCCTGAACATGTCAAATACAGAAGCGAATGCCAGCAGCAGACCACTGGACCGACAATGGGACCCCCATTGGAGGAATTAGAGAAAGGTCTGAAGGAGCTGAAGGGGCTTGCTACCCCATAAGAACAACGCCAACCAACCATAGCTTCCGGGAACTAAGTCACTACCCAAAGACTATGCATGGACTGACCTTGGGCTCCAACTGCATAGGTAGCAGTGAATAACCTTGTTGGGGCACCAGTGGAAGGGGAAGCCTTTGGCCCTGTCAAGGTTGGACACCCAGTGTAGGGGATTGTTGGGGGATAATGGGGAGAGGATGGGGAGGGGAGCACACATATAGAAGGGGAGAGGGAGTGGACAGGAATCGGGGAAAGGGAATAACATATGAAATGTAAATAAGAAATACCCAATTTAATAAAAATTAAAGAAAAAAAAAGACACCATGTCTGCTGTTCATTACATTCCACAATGTATACCAAAACACTTTAAAACATGCCTGTGTTTTTAAAGAATTCTTTGGTTGTTTTAAATAGTCACCATTTTTAATGACTCAGTTATGAACCATGAAGTAAGTATGGATACATAAGCCTTCATTCAAGACTAAATACAGAGGAACAAGCATTATACAGGAACACGTGCTCTATGCTGAATCTATACAAGAGAATTTTGTGCGCACTGTAGGCTATAACTCAATTTCAAGGTTCACGGGGCAATGCCTTTTCAAGTCCCTTTAAGTTTAGCTCATTACATTAATTTCAATTGTCTTCATTTTTATCGAGAATTACTAAATTCTTCTAAGAATTTAAAAATGAAGAAGACATTACCTTAGACATAAGTTGGCAATAAAATAGCAATTTTAAAAAGGGACATCATCTATATTCATCTATTTTAAGACCTAATTATCTCTTATCAATATTCTGTTGCTCCTTTCAATGAAAAGAAGTGATTGTGATCCATGAAGATGCATTGATGTTTTCAAAATATTTCTAGAATGTGAGTGGCTCTAAATTGGGGAAATGTGAAGTTGTGGTTAATTTTCCAGGAGTTCAAGTGATGTGTGCTGCAATAGATCATGCTAGTCAGGCAGATTCTGTTTCAGGAATTCACTATGTGGCATTTGAATTCAAATATGTCAGTGTTTCTTCTCTCTTAGTCAAAACGTCTCCTCACAAGGGAACCACTTACAATCCATCAAAGGTCCCATAGCTTCAGAACTTCCCTGGGGAGCTGTCTAATGAACTCAGTGTGCGACAAGCATCTAAAGGTGGCATAGCCACTGACTCAGTGCTACAGATTTTATTATACTCATGGAGTAGAGCATAGAGACCAATGTCAATTAACATTTAAATTCAGGTAAGCAATTATCTATCTCTGCAAAATTGGCTATTCTCATCATTAATTCTAGAAAAAGAAATGAAGGGCAGAATTCACAGCAGTTGATAGTTTCCTCACTTATACTGGTTATTGAAAGACAGCAATAAGAAGATGAATGTTTATCAAAGGACTGGCCCATTTTAACGTATCAAGGTTTCCTTTTGTCAATAAAGGAACTTACAGAAATTTTGGAGCTGCCTTGGTTATCACTGACAGCAGCAGAAAAAGAAGAAGGCCTGGGGCAATTTGAAGGGTGAACTTTCATGCTGGACCCAGTCCTTAAATTGCATGAGAAAACATGGCCAGTGATGCAGTCAATACCACCTGTAGCAATATCTCATGTATATCCCATCTCATGAAGTGGACCTTAAATCTACCCAAAATTTGCTTGCTTTCTCCCACTACCTGTGTGCCAGCATAACATGTATATACGGGTACATGTTACCACCAAATGTAGCAGCAGGTCTCGGTGGTAGGTGATAAGGCTTCTAGCTGGTGATACCGTTTTTGCTTTGTAACTTGGGCCTTTTTTGTTTTGTTGTGTTGTGTTTTGTTTTGTCTCATTGGTCTTTTGTCTGTCTCTTTTCATTTTCATTTTGTCCTTCTGGGGAAGTATTTTTGTTTCTTGTTTTTGTTTTTTTTGCTCTTCTTGTTTTGGCATTTAGTTTCTTGTTTTGTTTTTGTTTTTGTTTTTTTTTTAGAGAGAGAGAGAGAGAGAAAGATGATATACATACATAATATGTGGTATATAAATAAAAATAAAAAAGCGAAAAAGGAAACCAAACCCCAATTTCTATTAGCTGCAGAGAATGCAGACATTTACTAAGAAGGTGGGCCTCTTCAAAATAAAAGCTGTGCATCTGCAGCAAGAGGGAAGAGCAGAAAGCACTGAACTGTAATAAGATCTAAAAGAGAAGGACATCCTCTGAGAAAGTGTCAAAATGCTGCATAAATATGAATTCCACTTTTATGGAATTACATCCCATAAATTCATATGCAACTGTGATACCGACCATCAAGAAAGTGAGCAAATCACAAGCAAAACTAGAGCCAAACAAAATCTAACAATATTCACTGTTGGCTTTAAGACAAACTGTTAGGAAAAGTAAAAACTTCAGCAAGCAAACGAAATTTCGGTATAAATGATGCAGAGTAAGAAATTTAGTAAACGGTTGTGTCAACGAAAGACAAGATACAGAAAACTCAAAAGATTAGATGGCCTCCCATATGTGTATATGCATCTGAGTGTTCATCCATGTGTGTCTGTACATGCAAAGTCATACTATAAATAACTCAACATTGGGGTATAGCATTTGGAACATAAATACATAAGTAAATGAATTAAAAACTCAAACATTAAAGAGAACTAGACATCAAAAAGTAACTTGGGGCAAATGATTATAATAAACATGAAGGTAGTGAGCCTTGGGATATAATTATGTTTTCTAAATAACAGGAATGTTTCACGTGCTTGTAGATATAAAATTGAGAGTTTACTGCCACCAATCCTTGCCACTAAAGTTTTGTACAAAGAGTTTAAATCTTGGCTAAAATGCATTATCTCTTTTCAACCTCAGAAGAGTTGGAAGCACAAGGTTCCTCAGAAGAAAATCTGTACTGGCTCAATTTAAGCCTCCAAGAGAAACTTGATTGGAGATCTCTGCAATGAAGCAGAGAAAACATACGCAACTTCTGATTTCAGCCTCACTGAGACAAACATCAGAAGGATTTGTGAGCTCTGCTGTGAAAGGAAGAAACACAAGCTATCTGTGTTGCTAGACGGCTTTGCCAGAACTTGCTTGTACTTCATGGCATGCTGGAGTATCACAGCATAGGGCAAGAAACTCACTGAGGTACGTTTCTGTTCTCCTAAAGAAACTGGAAGATGAATTACATGGGTAAGAGACTCAACCCTTACAAATCCTCAAAGAAAACACACACACACACACACACACACACACACACACACACACACACACACACACACACACACACAACAGAAGCTTTCAATTAAAAGTTTCCTGAAACTGGTCATTTGGATCGCTCAGTGAGTCAAAGTTCTTGACACCAAACCTGAGGGCACGGTTTCAAGTTCTGAGCCTTATATCATTAAGGGATGGAACTCACTCCCACAAGCTGTCCTCTGACCTCCACACCAATTATACAAGCACGAGCATGCACATGTGCGCACATACACACACACACACACACACACACACACACACACACACGGAGGGAGGGAGGGAGGGAGGGAGGGAGGGAGGGAGGGAGGGAGGGAGGGTATTCTTTTAGGGTTTTCTGAAGTAGATGTTCTAAGAATATGATCCTGGTGTCTACAGTCAGAAAGAAACTTGTCCTGCTGAGAAAATGTTGACACAGACTTGAGAAATCCCAGTGCTGGAGAGAAGACTAACATACAATGAGCTGAGGGGCAAATATTAATCAATGGCTTTTGACCAGAGAGATGCCTTGTCAAATCCAAATACGCTCCAAGCCAAGGCTCTAAAATCTCTAAGAAAGTAAAGGTGGCTCTCTACAGGCCCTTAACACAGTGTTCTGAATCAATTTTGAAAGTAGGGTTTGCCACTGCAGAAAATATTTCAAAAATTGAGCAGTCCACTATGGAATCGCATGTTCTTCAAGTCTATCTGTAGCCTCGACCCTGCTCCTTAAACTTGCTCTGTGAGCTCCTCTTCTTCTCCTTGAGGCACACACTGAGATCTGTCCCTTTGAATCACTCAGTCTGAGATGTGACTGATTGTAAATGGTACCTTTCTGTTCCCCATTTCTCCCTTCTATAATACATCACCTGACTTTGAGGATAATTTCCAATGGATACATTATGCCAAAATTATAATCAGGGCAAATGATCTTTGTAGAAATATACAATTAGAAATTGCTTTTCCTCATTTATAAAAAAGTGAACTTCTTGAACAGAAGGAGTCACTAATGAAAATGGAAGGCAATTTAGTTGCCACCTGGCCAGCATGGCATGTTTATCTTCAAATGCCTATGTCCACATGTCGCCAAAATTCACACACCAATATAGTCTTGGTAGTATCAAGGCCAACATGATGCTATCTTTATTAAACTAAAGTGGGTGAAGTATTTTCAGCAAGCTTGGACATTGTAGAGGATGTTCAACCCATAGCTATCGCATGGAATGTTGGGATTACTGGAATGACACTGGGAAATGATCATATTCTGAGAACAGAATCATTTCTAGTTAAGAGGTATCTTAACTCTTCCTATTCCTATTGCTTCCATATTTACTCTATTTTTTTTTGTAACATGGACTGAGATACCTCAGACACAACATTCTGTCTGTTATTCTGATCCTGTGTTTGTAGTTTGTGGTTTGGGTCTCCTTCCTTTCTACCTACCAGCATACTTGAAATGTCCGTATCTATAACTCTTTTAGCTGTTTGTTACCTATACAGAAACTGCTACCTCATTCATCTTCTTGTTAAATGTGCGACACTCTGTAGCCTCACCCTTTCCCAGCTATTCTTTAATGCACTGCTTCAGATGTTTGGTCCCTTTCTCCCAAATGCCCTTTAAAAGTTCACCACTGACTTCCTCGTCTTGAAAGGCAGTGGCCTTTGCTTTAAACCTTATCTCTCTGAGCTCTCTCTATCACAGCTGGTCAGCAGCTTTACCCAGTTGAAGCTCCAGTGAAAAACACAGTGTTTTCTTATCTAAAGGACTGTCATTTGGAAATGTTTAGTTTCATTGCTTTTAAAAACAACTCAGAAAAGCACACGGCTAACCCTGTCTGCTGCCGCTTGGCCCAGTGCTACTGTCAGAATGCCACACAGTTGAGATATTTCAGATCTGTAGATAGAGCACAAGCTTTGGAACTGGTACCGATTTCTCACCTAAACATCTGTGTTCACCTTTAACTCCTCAGTAGTTCCTAGTCCTAGGAGAGTTTAAAAACAGATGAAAAGAAATAAAGCTTGTATGAATTTGCACTCTGACCTCTCCTCCCTTTTTCTGCATCCCTGCGCCAGCGCCACCACCTGCATCTGCTTCCTCAGCTTGTTTGTGCCTTTTCATGTATGCTTTTCTTAACCATTTGTTTCCTTCATCCCATCTGAAGGCCACAGTTTCAGTCAGTCCTCAGTGTACATCATATATAACTGAGTAAGGAGGAGGAGGCAGGTTGGCTAATCTCTAGATGAGGTCTCTGAATGGAAGCAGTTTCAGGTTACAGTCACCTGGGCAAGAAAGCCATGCTTGATAGCTTCTGCTAAATGGTCTCAGCTAAAGACCAGTTGTTTATAGCATCTGGGCAAGGACTAGAGGAAGGTGTTGCTATTCCCCTGAGCCTGACCCAGGGAAGGCCTTTCCATTTCCATGGATTTGAGAGATTGTGGTACTTGACATAGCTATGCTCATGTTAATAAACTTCATCCACACAGGGCTTCTTTGGCTTACAGTCATCCCTATCCACAAGATGCATCTTATAATCTTCTTTATTTTAATATTTGTATAGGTCTGATGCCTATGATATTTTAGACTTTACATTAATAAACTTATCATTCTATTCTCCTAGAACCTTTTCACATTCTCAAGTACATGATGTACTGTGCCCCAAATTCTAAAGACAAGCCATGTGATTTCTTACAATCAAACCCCTCCTTGACTCATCTGTGATACTTTTAAAATCACTCATCCATCTCTAATCTTACTTCAGGCCTCTGTCCCATCATAGTTGAAATACGGAAAAAATATAACAAAAGAAAAACCTCCCTAAAAATCATCTTTTCTGATAGACTCTCCCAACCTCAAAGTACTGTCCTGGAACTCATGTACAAGACCCTCACCCTATAGGAGCAAGTTGAAGCTGACCTATATCACATCACTGTCCAGATAAATCCCATAACTATGTGTCTACTGACTCACAGATAAAACAAGACTTTGAACAAGTGCACGAGAACATACTTTATGAGCTGACTCTTCAAACCAGGAAGATCGTTTTTCACTTCTCCCTAGCCTCACAGTTTTGTAGGGTGCCACATGTCCTGTAGCTCCTTTAGCTCTGTGCCTTTGCACAGGCTGTTCATCCACTCAGAACACACTCCGTCCTTTGTGTCAATACATTGCTAAGTTTTCAAAGTTACATTGGTGACAATGGCTCCATTCTGTTGAACCACTCAGCATGGGCTCAGGTAAATGTGTGCTCACCGATGCATTAAGTCCTCAGGATAATCTAACCAACTATGCACTATAATTCTTTGTGGAAACATTAGTAACTCACTAAATGTTGGTAGCATTGAGATTCAAATACAGGTCTACTCATACAAAAAATAACTCTGCCTAGTGTATAAACAGTGTTTGTTTATCATCCTCCAGTAAAATTCATCATTTCTTTCCCACATATAATTCATTTATGGTTTGGTTTTGTCTTCTGTGGACATGGAAAACTTGTCTTCACTGTAAATTATGATGCAACAATAAAAATGATAGCCTTCAATACAGTGATTTGGTAAGAGCCAAAGGGCTTTCACAGCATAATTTATTGAATCTTGCAGTAACCCTGTAAGGAAGATCCTTTCAACCTTACTTTACTGAGGGACAAACTGGACTATAAAGAGTAAACTACTCCAGAGAACATACACTTATATGTCTATGATCATGTTGGAAAGAGTTCTGTCTATCATGTATCATTTTATTTCCAGGATATAGAAAACACATGCCTTCTAAATGACATTGAATTGATATTTACTACAATGGTCAACCTTGCTTATCCCTGCCCACATGTCACTCAAGGCTACCTCTGTCACAATCTTAATCTCCCCTGAGCACTAGGTTTTGATTGTCACAACTCTAATATCACCGGTGCCACCATCTCAGTTCAGTCTTGTCTACTGTAATCAAGGGAAGGATGAAATTGTCTCTTTCCCTGAGTCCTAGTTTGTACATGCCTACTCCTTGATCAACATGCTATATTCTATTTCTTGAAGGATAAGACAAAACTTTAAAGCTTTTCCTGTTCTAATAGAATCTCAAAATATTTCTACATCCCTTTTAATATTGTAAAAAAAAAAATCCTCGCTTGGAACGTCTCCTCTATGATCAATATTCTCATGCAAGTCACATAAATTATATAATATAAGATGTTTAAAAGTTTTATAAGGAAGCACTGAGTCAAAGAGGTATTTTCCAGCAGCCAACACGATGCTTAAGCTCCAAACATTACTGGTCTGTTTCTGAGCTGGACTGTTCTCTGGAAACTTAGGATAGCTCAAATCCAGAAGCCTTTGAAAGGTATTATTTGAGGAGTCACATTTTAATGTCCACAATCAAAACACTAATGCCTTACTAACATTCTTTTAACTCTAGTTATTTGCTCATACACAGTATTTCTTTGATGCTTTTTGATGTCATCTTCTTGGCTTCATTCATTTCTGACTTTTGTAACTTGTTCATTTCTCCTTTATGTGAGAAATTTCCCATTAATGTATTAATGCTCATGCATTACCATTAATTTATCCTTATTCGTCTTCATGATATCTTGCTCACAGGTAAAACTTCTGCCACCAAGTATGAAAACCTGAGCTCAATCACGTAATCCATCTGGTGAAAGGAGAGATACAACCTTGTCAAGGTGTGCTCTGCCCTCCAAAAGTGCTGGGAATGCACGACCAGGCTCAAACAAACACACAACAGTGTTAAATGAATGCCTGCACATTTTTTGTAAAGTAAAAAATTGGATAAAAAAATTCAGCTTTTTAAATAAAAATTGGTACACATCTTAGTTAGGGTTTTACTGCTATAAACAGACACCATGACCAAGGCAATTATTATTCGGACAACATTTAATTGGGGGTGGTTTACAGATTCAGAGGTTCAGTCCGTTATCATCAAGGTGGGAGCAAGGTAGCATCCATTCAGGCATGATGGCACAAGGAGCTGAGAGTTTCATCTGAAGGCTGTCAGAAGTCTGGCAACTAGGACAAGTGTCTTGAAGCCCACACCCACAGTGAAGCACTTCCTCCAACAGACCACACCCATTCCAACAAGGCCATACCTTCAAATAGTGCCATTCTCTGGGCCAAACATATTCAAATCACAGGACAGCCAAGACAGCCTGATAGATGAACATGACTGGTGTATGAACTCTACATTTTCTTCTAGTATTTTTCCTTACTTCCTTTTAAAAGGGGAATATAGATCTTCTAATTCAACCTCAATGATTCCTATAACCTGAATACTGAGTCCAGATTTTAAGGGGTCAGAAGAAATTCTTTTCTGCAGCCTTGTGATGTGTAACCATTTCTTTTCTATTCTTTTTTTTTCCGGAGCTGGGGACCGAACCCAGGGCCTTGTGCTTGCTAGGCAAGCGCTCTACCACTGAGCCAAATTCCCAACCCCAGTGTAGCCATTTCTAGACCCATGAGAAACCTTATCTCCATGAGATGAGCAGCACCCAAGTTCCCAAACTTAAGGGTTATTTTTTTTTTTTGCACTTCACACTCAAGTGCTCACACATGTATACATACACATATGAACCTGAACATATACACACATATGCGCATGCACACACACACACACACACACACACACACACACATACACGCATGCATACCTTTGGTGTAGAAACTTCTAGTTTCTTTGGGAAGTGATGTCAAATGATGTTTTGCTGGGGCACCTAGGTGAAGGGATATCCTGCTAAAGCAAACCCATGGAAGAATGTTTTCCTGAAGCAGACACAGGTGAAAGGATGTTTGGCTATAGCAAACACCTGAAAGGACACTTGATGAAGGAGTGTAAATATGACCCCACAGGCAACGGGAGACGAGAAATGAGCATTAGTTTGGTTTGGTCCACCTCGCTGTTCTTCGATAAAGATGTATGTGCAATGGTTTGCCTTACATGGTGTTGTTGAACTCAACTTGTCATAGTGTTGCCATTGAGAGAAACTGCTCCTGAGATTCCTGTGACAGCTTGCCACTTCAGGGGCCTTGCCTCAGACCAGTTTGTCAGTAAGGAGGGTTTCTTCAGGATTGAACTATAGCTGCCTGGTGTCTGCTTGCTGAAAGGACTTGACTGTAGCTGTTAAATCATGTTTGGTGTTTGCTACAGAACTGAATTTCTGTCAGAGATGATAGATCTCTCCCCCAACGACCTATTACTCAATGGGTCTACTTCCCCCATATTCTAAGAACTTTCTCTTCCATTTGCTCTGCTGGCTAAAGGAGAGGTTGAACTTTTATTAAAAGTAGGTTGCAAATAATTTATGCCTACATACCTTTGTCCATAAGAAACATTTAAGAAATATGTCACATAATCTAATACACAAAATGATATTATAAAAACCATTGTCTTTTTATTTTTAGAAACATCCTTGCTATCTTCTTTTCTTCTTATTATTCTTTAATGCTTTTTTACGGTCCAGTTTTCATCCCCATCCTGGTCTTCCCCCAGAAGGCTGTCTTGATGGCTATGAAACAAAACTTGCTCTGAATTATTCTGATTTTTAGCCTAACAGTGTGGCTCTTAAGTTTCTAAATGTCTAATCACAAGGCTGTAAGCATTGACCAGATCAGATGTGTTTGGAATACTAACATCTTACAGTAGGACACACTCTCTAATGAATAAAGTAAACATTAAATAAAAATGATTTATGTTATCACAAATCCTAAGAATCTTAGAATTTAATGTGAGAATAATTTGGAAAGTAGGTAGTTGCCTAACAGAGAATGCACATGATTAGACATACTCTGCTAGTCCTTTGAAGATTTTACAGGTGCGTGTATGAACCATAATTGGGGACTTTGCCATTTCAGTTAATGTGGTTACTATAACAATGACTGGAAAACAAAGCCCTTACAAAATATCTGTCTTATTATTTTGGGTTGTCTTTCTTTTAAAAAATATAAAATACGTGACACTAATTAGGTTTGGAACTGAGACGGAGAGCATATTTATCTGACAAAATTTATGGCATATGGAAATATGTTCTTCATCTGAAAACTGTGGAGAAGCTTGTCAGTCGCTCACTCCTGTTGTTTATAGCTAGTTTAACCTATTGGGAAAGGGCTTTAATGACCAGGCTGAGCAGATCAAGAATACACAGAAGTTCAGCATGAGTGGAGATCAGAGCCATAATTCAGTTCCAACATGTCACAATGTCTTTGTGACTTTGGGACTAGCATTGTACTCACTGTAATAAAATTGGAAAAAAGTCACCAATTTATAGACTATTTTAAAATGCCACTAACACATTCATCTCATTTTTTCCCCTCCCCAAGCCCCTCTGTGCATTTCCAATACGATTGCCATTAAAAGCGAACAGTAGAGGTATAGGTCATGTTTGTTCTCATATGTTAAATTAAGACTTCAGATGGTAAGTTAGGCTTCTGCTTTACCATGCGTTCATTTCAGCAAATCACTAAGCTCAACTGTATATCTCAGGCCAGACTGTATTTTCTTAATTCAAGATCTATTTCTTAACTCACCAAATGGACAGAATATACAAATCTGTAACTTAAAAGGATTCTTCATATTGAGCATAAAATTAGCCTCTCACTTGAATTGTAAAAGTAGAAGAGAAATGAAAAATACTTACTGGAGGCTTGGAGAATATATGAGACATTTTTTAAATATTAGAAAGTAATTTTGTTTCTTCAGTTCAGAGCTCTACCCATCCATAAGCCTCTTCATCGAGTTGTTAAATGTCTCGGTGTCCATCATGACAAGCCAAGACTGAAAGTCTACCTTCTGAATTAGTCTTTTAATGACATACAAGCTGAATTAATTCAAGCAAAAGTATAAAAAGATAATGGTTCTTATACTATAGCCTCATTTTTCAGTCTTTGTTTTGCTAAAAGTCTTTTTAAGCCAAGAAAATTATTCTGTACCATGACACATTTTAACATCTTTTGTCTTTCATATGGCCAGTAGCAATTTCAAGTAAAATTCTGACTATACATTTAATTCCCTATAAATAAACTTTAAGTAGTAATGGTGCTTTGATTTAGTAATTTGTTTATGTAAACTTCTAAAAATAAATTTTTGATACAATTTTCTTTGAACTCAGTGAAGCTCTGGTGTGTAAATCCAACCATTTATAATATAGTTAATTTTATAGCCTAATAGCAGTTCTACTCTCTATCTAACCTATACTGATGTTAATGTACTTAATAATTCTAACTGTAGCGTTAGCATTTAAATTCACTCCAGAAAATTAAAAACACAACGGAATTCTATGTTCATGAGGGAGATTCTGGCTTTTCAACCTGAAAAGGTGTCAAGGTTCAGTAACATATGCCCAGACTGAGGGAAAAAAGACAATACTTTGGGCTTTCATTCAAACCATGCCCTTACTGGCCCATTTTCAAAATATTTCTACAGAGATTTTATTGCTAGAGATATTAATTTACCATTGACAAACTACTAATAACTACAACACATCAGGAAGAGTCCAGGGCCACTAATAAAGGTTTTTAAACACAATGTGAAATCATATTTCTTTTCAGAGAGAGTAACGATGATTTTTTGAGCCTCTTCATTAGCAAACAATACCTAATAATGATGAACTACAGCACAGCCCTGCCTGTGCTTTACCTCAGAGACGTAATCTGAGAGACAGGATCTGGGAAGCTAGTAAAACAAAGTGCACCAGTGGGCTGATAGCTAGTTTTGATATCATACACTTTCCTCCATGATCTTCAATCTTTCATCACATAACAAAATACCTGAAAATGGATAGTGTATCATGGACATCTTTTAGCCTTCATTCTAGTCTCTAAAACATCCAAGCAGCATGATGTCCAGTTGTATCACAATATGCTTCAGAAGTCTAAGAAAGGACCAGACAAACGTAGACAGGGCCCAGCTTATGGTATAGTCTCATTTTTACAATGTCTTGCTCTTGATAACTAACATGGTCTGCAAGAACTGCATAATTCCTTCCAAGGGTGATTCCCCTATGAGCTAATTACCTTCCTCAAGATGCACCTCTTACAAATCTACGTCCTCTCTGTTGCTTCCCTCAGGGTTTGAACTGCAGCACACAAACCTTGGGGGACCAATCTACATCCAAATTATAGCAGTACAATGCTTGCTCTCTTGTTTTCTTTTCAGCCTTTTGTTAAGCAATTATGCATCTAATAATTTCATATAAACAACACTTACTCCTCATTAAATTTACAGCTAAATAATAAATTATAAAGAAAGAAAAGAAGATTGAAGTTATACTAAGTAAAGCCTGTGGGAACACACTTGTGACTTTAAACTGAGAGGTAGCATAGGAGAATGGCTACAAGACTAAGGTCAGTGTGAACCAGGCAGAGAAGACACTGTCTCGAAGCAAAACACAATTAAACAAAGCAGAAATTTCTGGGTAGGATAATGGTCTTTGGATGAACTGACTCCTTTTCAGTCAATCGCTTGTGGTTTTCTGGGCCTTTTTCAGTTGTTCTGCTGATGCCTCTGACCTCTAAAAGCTCTTCCTTTCTTGTACTGATTGTCCTCCTTCAGTAGCTCTTACATCTATAGCCACCTAATATTTGACAAATATGTCAAAGACAAAGAGGAAAATACTCTTCTTCAACAAATGGTGTTAGGCAAACTACTTACCCTTAACGCAATGAAGCTTAAGCAATGTATCTCACCCTCACCCAAAAGGGTCAAAAACCTTAATGTAAGACCTGAAACCTTTAACCTGCAAGATGGAAACAGAGATAAAGCACTGTAAGAAGTCTAAGTGAAGAAGCTGGAAAGAATCCAGATGCCCTTCAACAGAGGAATGGATACAGAAAATGTGGTACATCTACACAATGGAATATTACTCAGCTATCAAAAACAACGACTTTATGAAATTCGTAGGCAAATGGTTGGAACTGGAAAACATCATCCTGAGTGAGGTAACCCAATCACAGAAAAACACACATGGTATGCACTCATTGATAAGTGGATATTAGCCCAAATGCTCAAATTACCCAAGATGCACAGACCACATGAAACTCAAGAAGGATGACCAAAATGCAGATGCTTCACTCCTTCCTTAAAAGGGGAACAAGAATACCCTTGGGAGGGGATAGGGAGGCAAAGTTTAGAACAGAGACTGAAGGAACGTCCATTCAGAGCCTGCCCCACATGTGGCCCATACAGCCACCCAAATAGACAAGATGGATGAAGCAAAGAAGTGTAGGCCGACAGGAACCGGATGTAGATCGCTCCTGAGAGACACAGCCAGAATATGGCAAATTCATAGGCGAATGCCAACAGCAAACCACTGAACTGAGAATGGAACCCCCGTTGAAGGAATCAGAGAAAGGACTGAAAGAGATGAAGGGCTTGAGACCCCATTTGAACAACAATGCCAAGCAACCAGAGCTTACAGGGACTAAGTAGGGGCACCAGTGGAAGGGAAAGCCCTTGGTCCTGCCAAGTCTGGACCCCCAGTGAACGGGATTGTTGGGGGGGCAATAATGGGAGGTGGATGGGGATGGAGAGGGGTTAGGGGGATGTTGGCCTGGAAACTGGGAAAGGGAATAACATTTGAAATGTAGATAAGAAATACCCAATTTAATAAAGATGGAAAAAATGAAAAAAAAAAAGTCTAGGCAAGATGGACTCCAAAAGCTCAGGAAATAGTCTTGAGAATTGGCAAATAAAATCACATTTAATTAAGACAGTTCTCTATAGCAAAATAAACAAAGAAAAATAAAAAGATAAAAAAATAATCGCCACAGTGAAAAGAATACCTTACAGAATGGGAGGGAAATGTCAAGTATACATGAGACAGGTAATTAGTATCTAGAACATATGAAGAAGAGTAATAATTAAACAAAAAATGAAACTAAATCATCTAACATTGTAGACTAATGAATGGACAAGATGGGGTGAATGTGGTTATAAGCAATGAAACTAGTAAGGAGAGCTGGGGAGGGACAAAGTGGTGTTGAGAGGAACAAAGGGGAAGGGTAATAGGACCCTTGTGGCAGGAAAGTGGAGGATGCTCCGAGGCCATGTGAGGATCGGTAGGTCAAGTCACCAGGAACAAACATGAGGGAAGAGTGTAAACAATATAAATGTTGTATGAAACTGAATAATATATCTGTTGGTTTAAATTAAAAATAAAAGTCACTAATAAATACTTGAGAAGTTATTCAACATCCTTCACCATCAGGGAAATATAAATGAAATCTTTTAAAAATCTCCGTCTCACCCCAGCCAGAATATCTGTCATCAGAACAACCGGTGACAACCGACGTTGGCAAAGATGACCAAGGAGGCTGATACAGCCTCTACAGATATCAGTATGGAGGTTCCTCAAAAATAAAACAATGCAACAGTTTTCCAGTTATATCACTCCTGAATCTTACACAAAGCATCTAAGTCTCTGCCCTGCAAGCTCACGTTCACAGTATTCCAATCACCAAAAAGGTTAGCCCCTTGATCACACTATCACCATCTCTTGTCTGGATTGCAGCCAACAGCACTCCTGACTCTGTGCACAGCGCACTGGCAGACTCTTCAACAGTGAAGGATCTCTTTAATTGGAGAATAAAGAAGTCAGTCTTCTGGCAGATACTCACTAGATTGGCCCTCATTTCTCTTCACTCGATGCCTCGTGTTATAAGCTAGGCACATGCCCAAGAGCTCTTCCTCACAGTGTGTCAGTAACTTAGAAAGGGTTGTGTTGATGCTGAAGACTCAGTACTAAAAATATCCTCGAATAGCAGAGTCCCTTTGAATTTCAAACCCAGTTCCCCATTTATTCAGAGAAAAGTTTCAATCAAATCTACAGCTTCCCTCTTTCATCCCCCCTATCCTCTTCACTACTTTTCTTTCCCAACCTCGCTTGTTGTGTAAATTATTATTGTCATTTCCCTCCATTTTCCTCTCTAACTCGAAGTCTGTTAACCATTATTTGACTCCTCTTTATTCTCTACATGGTTTTACTTTTTTGCCTCTATCTTCTTTACTCTCAGGATATCCGAGCTTTAATCTGAATTGTGAACTTAATCTTGAACAATATAGACCACTTTTATGTATCTAAAATGTTTTCCGACTCTATAATCAGGTTGTTCTGTGACACTGTATCCGTGAGTGAGCTTTTCCATCAAAGTACATTTTGGAATAGCAAAAGCAAAAGTTGCTTTCCCATGCCTTTCTTTCCTTTACTTAAATAATGTCCACTTGACACCTTGGATCTTCACTGTCTTTGCCTTTCCTTTATTTTACGCTATTAAAACTTTTCCAGTTGCTAGGCTACTTATTTCCTTATCATTGGTTTCTTTGCTTAGACTTCTCAATTTCTCTTATATAAAGCAAATGAATTTTCATGGATTCTCCTTACCCTCTATATGGAAGTTGGTTGGAGAACTAGAATTTTGCTATTAGATGGACCTTTGAATAAAAGTGTGAACACTTTCAAGAAAAGGGCTCCTTTTGTTTGAATGCAGTCTGTTTTCAACAGGTAAGTGTCTTATTGCTTTTCAAACTGGGTTAAACAATCCTGGACTTGGTGATGCACATCTATAATCCCAACATTTAGAAGCCAAAGGCATGTGAGGCCACCTTGGTCTACTACAACAAGTTCCAGGTAAACCAGGGCTATATGAGACTATCTCAACAAATGAATGAGAAGGGAGAAAATAGACACAGAGAAACAAAGACAGAAGGAGAAAGAAAAACAGAGACAGAGACTGAGAAACACGAAAGATGGCAGGGAGGGAGGGAGGAAGGGAGGGAGGGAGGGAGGCAGGGAAGGAGGGAGGGGAGAGAGAGAGAGAGAGAGAGAGAGAGAGAGAGAGAGAGAGAGAGAGAGAGAGAGAGAGACTGAATCAGAGTGAGCAAGACTGAGACCAGAAGTGTGTGGTAGCTTCCCGCAGAATTCCATCCCATGCCAGTTCTGAAATCAACCTGTAGAAGGACCTGGAGGGCTTCATCATTATCCTGCTACACAGTGACCCCTGGTGGTCCTTCCCATCTTCAGAGAGATGGGGAGCTTAGTTGTGTTTCCTGTGAAGTTTTCCACTTACGGGAATCTGCTTTATTTACCTCAAGGTCAGATCAGTGCACAGAGACTCCCAAGGTGCGCTTACTAATCCCCTTTCCCCACTGAATATGCGAAGTGAAGCAAGGAATTAGCCATGTCCTACTAGAAATAGTTTCTTCTCAAAGTTTGGATTATGGGGTTGAGGTAGGTTCCTCCTTTGGACTGGTGAATCTGTCATTTGGTTGTTCAAGAGAATGGTACTTGGTCACTCATTGTGTTCCCTTCTTTAATAGTAGTGGTGTGTGTGTGTGTGTGTGTGTGTGTGTGTGTGTGTGTGTGTGTGTGTGTGTTTTCCAATGCCATGAGCATTGTCTCCATGTTTTGCCAATAAAATATAGACATAACTATTACTGGTTTTCTCCTAAAAACTGCCTGAATAAACAGCAGTTGCTTGCACTCTGTCCTCTCTTTGTCCCCCTCATTCTGCTCTGGGTAACTTACAAGAGAGTAATGAACAGACTCCAGCCGTCATCTATGATCAGAAAAACAAGATGAATACAAAAAGTGAAAGCCTGGAATAAGCAGGAATAATGTGGGTCGTGAACCCACAGGGATTCATTGGGAATGAAATAAACAGTATGGAAATTTTAATGGTGAGAGTTACATTGAATTTACAGGATACTTCAGTTTTACTAATTTCTGTTTATTGTGTCAAATACTGAGCAAGAAAAGACTATATGACTCAAACTCGTCCCTTAAGTTTATGACGTATTTTAAGGTAACATTTAGTGAGGGTTTTTCTTTCTATTTTCAGTGAGTGGGATTATTATACATAGATGAAAAGATTTAATTTATATTGGTGCACATAGCTATAAATTTTGTTACATTTTCAAAATGTGACGTCAAGCTCAAATGGTTCCAATTATGTTCTCTGTCCTCTGTGGCTACACTGTATCCTTTTCCTCATTAAAATCTGTTTGTGGTGTGGTGTGGTGTGTGTGTGTGTGTGTGTGTGTGTGTGTGTGTGTGTGTGTGTGTGTGTGAATGAGGATTCAAGTATGTACAATGGTGTGCACATGAAAGTCAGTGGACAATCTCAGTGTCAATCGCTGCCTTATACCTTGTCTTTTGAGACACCTTCTCTTCATTTGTCATGGGTTTTCTGCTGAGTACACCAGGCTAGTCCACCTGTGAGATTCCAGAGTGTCTCCCAACTCTGCCTCCCACTTTTCCACAGGAATGCTAGGGTGGTAGATACTCCTGCTATTGCATCTGGCTTTTGACTGTGGACTCTGGGGATTTGAATCTTAGTTCCTCACATGTGCCGGACTCTCCTACCAAACTTGCACACAGGCTCTTTCATTTCTCATGCTTTATTTGCATCTTTTCTTTTTACAAACTTTGTCTTTTTAAAAGTATTCAGAGAATAAGCTCTTGTATAATTGAATGACTTCGGATCTTATGTTTCTTCCACTCTGAACTCATTTGTCTGCTCAGCACTAAATTGCGTGACTTACATGCTCGGTTCAATAACTTCTAGCTCTTTCTTAAAGCTCAGTTTCAGAATATTTTTCAGAGTAGCTTTCAATGCATGCCACATATTTGTTTTCTCTATATTCATTTTATTTCATAGTAATTGTTCTGATTTATTGTGTTTCTCTTTCGTCTTAGAATAGTTTCTAAATGGGAGATTTCCAAATTAATATCATTGTTTTCAGAAAAAAATAATATGATGTTGTGGCGATGCTTTTAAAAATTGCTTAATGCTTTAATTGTGGCCAAGGAAATTCTAAGATAGGCTGTGTTCTCTCGGTGCCTGATGGCTGTGTCTTCAGCATCTGCTGGAAAGCAAATTGTGTCACGGCGGCTTCCACATGTCTAGCTTTTGAACCTGACCCATTTTATGCTATTATCTCTACACAGCGAGTTACAGGCTGCCTATAAAAGTCACCTATAAATTAGTTGGTTTGGCATTAAATTATCATCTGATCAATTATTAGCACAAGCTTCTTAATGTCATAACTCAGCTCTTTGTTGTAGCAACTGATTTTTGCCATCTTTCAATTTAAGACAAAACTTTTTTTAAGTCTCTTTGGTAGTACATGTGTCCATTTTTTTCTGCAATTCTAATAATTGTCGCCTTCTTTATTCTGGATATTTCTTGGGGATTGCAATAGCCCCCAAGTGGATTAAAGTTTTGGGTTATTGATTCTTCTCAGAAAGTCTTGGCTTTCATCGGTCAGTTTAACTAAGAATGGCTAGCACCCAGCTATCTTTGCTTTGCTGTCTCTTTTGCTTTTTCCAGCTTTTTCTTTTCTTTCTAGTCTCCATGAGAAAGCTGAGGCAAGTCTGGAAAGGGGCACTTCATCTACCAACTAAGAAGAAACAGAGCTGGGACTCAAAATTAGGCCACGCGTTTCCAACTCTGCTTTTATTTAGTACAATCCTAACAGAAGTCCAATCCTTAGTAGGTGTCAGATCTTATACCCACAGCTTCCAGTGTGGAATCTTTGCTATTTCCATTAAAGTGTAATTCCTTCCCAGGTCCTCACACTGTACTTGGCTTTAGTGTTGGAGTAAAATAGAAGTTGTAATAGGTATTAAGCAATGAAAAGAAAACATACAGGAATGTTTTGGAAATACCCTCCTTTCCATGCTTTAAAACCGAGGCACCAAGGAAACAAAGTAGCTTTGAAATTGAAAGCAAAATTAACAGCTTAGAATCTGGGTTACACGTGCACCTCATTTCCTCTGCCTCCAGCTGTTGCTAGCTGGCACCTAAGGTCAGACTGTCTGCACTCCCATCTCTGTCAGATAAGAGGAACACGTATGTGCAGCTACTATTCAAACTTCACTGCACAGTCGGGTCAGAATCCTAGATTCCACTGTTTTATTTAACAATCTCAGTCACTTAGGAAAGTCCTGGCTGGGTATCAGACTATCTTTCTTCACAGAAAGTTGCCCAAAGTCCACAGCTCTGGAAAATCACCAAGACGTTTTTTCTAAAAATTGTTTTGTCTATCATTTTAAAATTCTGTGTTTACACTAGACCTGACTATAATTGTAAGGTACCCAAGTCCCAACTCTCTCCAGTCATCATGCAAAATAACGTAGAACAGGGCTCATCTGAATAACCACGATATGTTTACATTATTTGATTTCTGTTTATGGCCTAGCAATATGGAATAGACCTACTTCTTCTAGGAAAGGGGAAAGCATCAGTACTGCATGAGAGAAACATGTTTTTCCTCTACTTTGGTCTAGAAAACAGACATTGCATTTATTTATCTGTGGCATCTCTGATTGTTCTTTTCACATGATTGCTAAGGAACACACTCTCAGAGCAGATCCATCGTCTTCCAGATCCTCAGGGCTCCCTCCTATACAAAGCTACAAGAGTTTTTCTCTAGCTTCTCACTGAGCTTGCTTTCTGAGGAATCTACCTTGATTATGTCTGCTTATTTAATTATTGAACAGTCATTATTCACTAGGTGCCTTGAAGGAGCTAAGCACTGCTCCCAGTCTAGTGGGAAAATGAAGAACCACAGTAAGACTAAATAATCTAAGACGCTTAGCATCATGGGTAACACGGTTTGATATTAATCACAGGGAGAATCTCCGCAGTGAGTTTCTTTCTTCTGGACTAGTTGTGTTGTTATGTATAGAGGCTCCTGACTATTATTCGAGATCCTTCTCTGACGTCCCCATCACAGAATAGCAATTCTAGTAACTGGATATTCCCATTTCCTGTCCTGAACAGATACTCTGTTCTGCTTTTAAAGGTTTGATTTTAATTAATTAATTAGCTAATTAATTAATTAACTTATTTATTTACATCCCAAACACTACCTCCTCCCAATGCCCCCTCCCAAAGTCCCTTCCTCTATTCCCCCTCCCATTTCCGTTTGAATGCTCCCTCTCCCCCAGTAACCCCTCACCCTGTCTCATCAAGTTTGCAGGATTAGGCACATCCTCTCCCACTGAGGCCAGACAAGGCAGCCCTAATGGGGAAAGGATTCCACAGTCAGGCTACAGCTTTAGTTCTTAGCAGTAATCTCTACTTGGCAGCAACCATATCCATCTTACTGCCTTCTGGACCCTTAGCACCCACAGAGTGCCCACTATAAGCTCATGTGTTAGGTAAACATTGTCCATATATTTAAGTGGAAAGATGATCACAGACCACTTGGGAACCATTGGGAACCATTTACATTCCTTCTCATCCTTAGCCCACACTTCCAAACTTTCCTGGTGCCATTTTCCCTTCTGGCTCACATGCCCACATAGCCCCAGACATCCATAGCCCCATTTGTTACTGCACATTCTCTAACCCACTCGCTCCTCTGAGAGTCCCCTCTTCCTCTTTCCCCATTATGCTCCTTTCTTCTACTGTCTCATTTCCAATTTCCACACTTTTACCTGACTCTGACATCTTCCTTAACGATCTGAAATTACGAGTGCACAAAGCTTGCTAGGGAAAACAGCCAGGTCTTCTGGGATGGAAATAGCACACTGGTGGGTATTTGACAGTACTGCCTTTATAAATAATGAGTTATTTGACATCCGGGCCTATTTAAGGAGGTGTGTGTGTGTGTGTGTGTGTGTGTGTGTGTGTGTGTGTGTGTGTGTGTAAGAAGGTTTGACAGCCAGGGAGGTTTAATTAGCACAGAGGTCAAGGCCATGCTGTGAATATTTCTGTAAGATAGTATGTCTAATTGTAAGGCAGTTAAGCAGTGCTTATGTCAGACTGTCAGGAGTTTTGGTTTAATGAGACAGCACAGCAGAACTTCACAGATTGCTGACCATTGTTTGAAGCATTGTGATGATAGCTGCATTTAAAGTTATTGAGCTCCTGTTTAAATAAATTATGCAGGGGTCAAAGAACACATATTTGGTGTTTCATAAACAGCCAGGACTAGTGACTCCCAGCTTGGGAAATTGAAGAAAATCTTTTTTTAAAAAATAATTGCATCTGCCTCTCACTGCTACAGTTTCTTCACAGGGACTACATACATTATAAAAAATAAATACATTGTTTGTATACATGACTCTTATGAAATTGCTCTATGAGCTCTATGACAAATTATCAAGTAATTTTTTTATATCATTTAGTCTTTGAGACAAGAGCTTGTTCTTTAGACCAAACTGTCTTGAACCTCATGTCAATACTTCTGTGTCAACCTTCCAAATGCTAGGATTCTGAATGTGAACTATCACATCCAGTAATATATTCTGGTGAATTGTATTACAAGTAAGCAATATACACTAAAATTGCATTGATCACACCCTGTGAACTAGAAAATTGAACGTTAAGCTACAGACTTTACTTTTAAGTAGATGGAGAAGCATTTTGTTGAAGCCTGATCAGATATATACCACTGAGTTCTGTACTTTTCTCAAGCTGTAGTTTTGTGGAAATATTTAGGAATATTTTTATACAGCTTGTTTTGGGATATCTCTTATTTGAATAGTGAACATATTTAAAATAGATGGAGATTTTTTAAATCAGATAACAAAACAGTAGAGTAGATGACAGTATATAAGTCAACAGTATTTTAGTAAATGGGGGGCAGGGGGGAGATTGAGAAAGTAACTGACTTCCAGTTATTCAGCTGACTTCATTGTAGGAAATTCAGATAGATTTTATCGGAACTGCATGCTACAACTTTATTTTATTTCCATCATTCATTGTATTTTAATTGTGTATGTGTCTGTGCATATGCTGGTATATCTGTGTCGGGGGAAGGGGATGTCTTTCTTGTATGTGTCTATATATACCTGTACTTGTGGTTATTGCTGTGTCTGAGCGGTTTGTATGTAGTTGGTGTGTAGTATGTGCATTTGAATATGCATTTATATGTGTGATTATATGTTCTTGCATGAAAAAGGACATCAGTTGTCTTGTTCTGTTAGTTAACATTGGTTTTGTTTTTTGGTTTTTGTTTTTTTTTGGTTTTGGTTTTTGTTTTGGTTTTTGGTTTTTTTTTTGTTTTTTGTTTTTTGTTTTGTTTTGTTTTGTTTTGTTTTGTTTTGAGATACTCCTACTGAACCTGAATGTGGTTCACTTTGCCTAGTCTGGTTGACCAGTGAGTTCTTGGGAACTACCAGTGTCCGTTCTCACTCTGTGGTTACAGGCACAGCATGTTTATGAAACTGGCTTTTATGTGGGTTCTGAATATTAGAACTCAGGCCCTTTTGAATCCAAGAGTCTTAGCAACCAAGCCATCTCCCCAGCACCGGGATCTCTAATTTCAACATACAAAAACTAAAACACGGAGATTAAACAACATGTCTCCAATGACATCTATGAAAAGACAACTCAAGACTGGAATTTCAGAGTGAGCTCCTTCTACTTCAACTGTTTGCTTTTCAAACTTTTACATCGAGGAAATATTCACATATCGATTTAATCAAAATAATGTTTTAATTATTGACTATATATTATAATTACTATGGTAAGTGGTATCCTAATGCAGGCTGCATCATTTTAAATGTTACTTATAAAGAATGTGTATTCAAAAATATTTATCAAAATGCTTCATGCAAATCGGTGGTAGATGCTATAAGCAATCTCATTGGAAATTCATTCCCATGATTTTCCTGTATCCTACATAATATATGTCTTAAAAACTACAATACTTTTCTTTACTTCACCATAACCCGCCTTGGTTAGAAGAGTCATCTTAGTTCTTTGCGATCTAAAATGCATGAATATGTATTTTCTCATTTCTTTTCATTTTACATGGAGCAAAGAGACCTTAATAAGGTTGGGCTGCTGCCATCACTGGGAAGAATGTAAGAAAGGAGGACTGAAGCATCCCCATTTTGGTCTTCCTTTCTTCTTGAGCTTCATATATTTTGTGAGTTCTTTCTTGGGTATTCTGAGCCTTTTACCTAATATCCATTTATCAGGGAGTATATGCTATGTATGTTCTTTGATGCCTGAGTTACCTCACTCAGGATGATATTTTCTAGTTCCATCCAATTGCCTACGAATTTCATGAAGTCATTGTTTTTATTTGCTGAGAAGTACTCCATTATGTAAATATTTTCTCTATCCATTCCTCTGTTGAGGGAGGGGGACAAAATAATCACGGGAGGTAGAGGGTAGGAAGGACTTGGAAGGAAGAGAGGGGGAGAGGAAAAAGGGGAGCAGGATCAGGTATGGGAGGGGACAGGAATGATGTACAAAGAGTCAGGAAATTGAACATAGGTGTGTAGCTATGGGGGGATGGGCAACTGGGAATAGCCACCAGAAAGTCCCAGATGTCAGGAAAATGAGAGGCTCCCAAGACCCAACATGGATGACGTTAGCTGAAATACGCAACACAAAGGAGAGGGAGAACCTGTAGAGACCATATCCAAAGGTAAGGTAGCCTTTCCCTCAACCCCCCGATTAAGGGATGAGGCGACACACTCATTTCCAAAATTTTAAGCCAGAGTTTTTCTTGTCTAAAAGAAATACAGAGACAAAGAGTGTAGCAGAGACTGAAGGAAAGGACCTCCAGAGACTGCCCGACCTGGGAATCCATGCCAGATGCAGATACCAAACACAGACACTATTGCAGATGCCAAGAAGTGCTTGCTGACAGGAGCCTGATATGGATGTCTCCTGAGAGGCTCTGCCAGAGACTTACTGATACAGATTAAGATGCTTGCAGGTAACTGTCAGATTGAGCACTCAGACCACTGTGGAGGAGTTAGAGGAAGAACTGAAGGAACTGAGGGGGTTTGCAACCCCATATCAACCAACCAGACTCCCCCCCACAAAACTCCCAGGGCCTAAACCACCAACCAATGAGTACACATGGAGGGACCCATGGTGGGACCCATGGCTCCAGCTGCATATGTAACAGAGGATGGCTTTATCTGGCATCAATGAGAGGGGAAGCCCTTGGTCCTGTGAAAGTTTGATGACCCACTATAGGGGAAAGCTAGGAGGGGAGGTGGGAGTGGGTGAGTGGGTAGGGGAGCACCATCATAAAAGCAGGGTGAGGGGAAGGGGAAACTGGGAAAGGGATGACATTTTAAATGTAAATAAATCACTTCTCGGCCTTTTGGCTAAGATTAAGTGAAATATAAATAAATAAAATGTCCAATTTAAACAAAAAAAGAATATAAGAAAGTACAGGGTACTAATTCCAGTATAGCAACAGTGATCTCATCTACCAGCCATCTTAAACTACCTCACTTTTAGATCCATAATCTCAGTAAATGTCTGGATGCATAGATGAAGCCCCATTTCAATCAGAAGCAGCTTAATAGAAACCAAACTGCTATAGTCTTTTCTTAAAATTTACCAGTATTATCAGAACCAAATTGGGGGATTTCATATAATGATATAAAATATACGGCTTAATTAAAACACACATCTTATTTTTCATCAGCTCATTTCTTTTTCTTTCTCTGAAACAGAATGTCCCATCTACAAAAATACACCCCAATGTGTAGTGATTTTTTTTTCCACAGGACTTGGTTGAAATGCAGGTAATACCTTAAGTCTTGATGCCTAGTTCACTTGGGTCTTTCATTTCATGATGCTTTTCTCAGAAACGAAGTCAACCATCAGAGTGGAGAAACACCGGGTTTCCCTACTCTCAACAAGCAGAGTTGCCAAGGCAGTTCTGCCAATCATTATTGACATGAACCTCCGAAACAAGTGTCTTTAAAATGATAGTGCACTGAAAAGGTGTTTTGGCCTAGAGAGGATAAAAAGTAGACATTTCTCACAATAGTACCATGAATAGTAAAAAAGAAAACCAGAAAGACAGCCTAATGCTTTCTTTGGTAACATTACCTCTGAAATGTCTCATCTGGTTCTAATTCACAGTTTCTGATTATAAAGATAATGATGCAGCTTAGGGAGCAAAGAGGTGATTCCCGTTTAGAATATGGAGAGATCTTAGAAAGAAAACTAGCCATCAAACAAGATAGCTCAGGACATGTTACTCTTTAAAGATTGTTTGAGGAGTGAATACTCTCTCCAGTTTGTTTACAAAAGTCTTTCATAAACTCCTAGAGATTAATAGTACATTTGCTCAAAAAAAATAAAAATAAAAAAATTAGTACATTTGCTCAATCATCCTTAGACCACTAATTTCAGTTAATTAAAAATATTTTCTCTCTCTGAAAATTCAAGATCCCCTACTAATGATTTTGTAAATTAAACACCCATTTCCCTACAACTGAGCTCATTGGGAAGGGGGGAAAGAAAGAAGGAATGGTAACAGGACCCTAAAGGAGTAACAAACAAGATGGTTGGAGGCTAGGCCAACAATAGTACTTTTAAAAACAAAATTATCACTTGGAAATTTACAAAGTATTAGTTAAAAAGTAAAAAAGTGTTCATTTCTAAAACCACTAAATTTTATGCAGTGTGTGTTAGAGCTGAGAGTGCTTTTAGGAGATTACTTTCTAGGAGGAAAAAGTGAGAATTACATTTCATGGTTGGGTGAATGTCACCTAGATCAGAGAGAACCCTCTGGGAATTCATAAGGATTTCAGTGCTCTGGACTTGACTAACCATGGATAAAACTCCTTATAACCTTAACTAAATGTTGTTGGACTGGGAAGACAGACCCTGTTCTCCTCAGAAACACACAAGTGGGATGAAAACAATGACATTTGGTCTCTCCTTACAGTATATATACACATGGATATATATATATATATATATATATATATATATATATATATATGAATAGATGGATAGATGTGCATATGCAGTTGCATATGTATATGTATGTGCATAGCTAAATGATGTGTGTGTGTGTGTTTCTTGTTTCTTAGTACCTTTGGCCTTTGCTGTTTATTTTGAGTTTATGTGTGCACATGTGTATGCATGAGTGCTTTTCTTCAATGACTTTCCACTTTACAGAAGAAGTCAGGGTCTTATTGGTGTTACTCTTGTTAGCTTGGCCCAAGTACCAGGTATTCCTCTGTCTCAGTTTCCTGAGTAGAGGTTACAGGCCAGCCTCAGTTTCATACCTGCCCGGCTTTGATATGGGAACCAAGGATCTGAACCTAGGTCTTCCCACTTGCATAGCAAGTGTGCACAGCTTTATCCACTGAGTCTCCTCTGCAGCCCTCCCTACAAAAATGTATTTTAAAGTGCACAGATGTTTGGCGGGGGCAGTGTACTGTGCCAGGAAACTTGGTAAGATCAAGTGGGTTCAGAAACCCTGGCACCCACCTCTACTTCCAACCAGATTCCTGGCCTGAAACACGTGACCAGGACTTCCGGCGTAAAGAACGTGACCACTAGCAACATAGTACAGAACACAGAGTTCTCCACGCTAATGAGTTATCTAGATGGGCCCTTGAGGGCTTAGCCAATAAGCATCCCTTTCCACACATTCCTTCCTGCAAAAGGTATTTAAACTCTGGTGCACCCTAAGCACGGTGTATGAACCTATTTTCTATGATGAATAGTGAATAAACAGTATGGACAAGCAAGGACTGTCTTTCTCATCAAGAACCGCCACAGGGGGAAGCCTTCATTACCAAGCTGTGCAGCCTTAAGTCACTCACAGAAGGCCCCTTTGCACTCAAGAACACTCATCCTCTGAGCTAAGCCAGGCCCTCACCCCTGCCCCAGCCTTATTATAGGCCCATGGCCCCCTCTGGATGGTTTGGAAACCCCTGACTCTTTGGCCTCCGCTTGCACAGCTTCTCGGACAGCTTCCTAACTTGGGCTGCATTGTTCTCCCACCCACGGGTTGTGCATCTGTACTTCCTTTCTGCAAGCCCTTCACCTGATAGCAGTGTAAGGTAAAATGCAGCCTAGTGCTCTGCATTTCCTCTGCCTAAAACGCACACCCCAGGAGCAAACGGAACGAGGACCCCTGCATGTGCATTTGCGAGTGTGTAGAGAAAAAGACAGAGAAATACCTGTGTCTTTTCACAGGATTCTAGATTTGGAAGCAAGGGGAGGAAACTGCATTAACTGATACAGGAATAATTTAAATAAATTTAATGTGGGGGGATGTGGGGAAGGTGATGATGTAACACTCCAGTCCCTTCTATGAACTGGTGAACTCAGTTGAGTCAGATACTTTAAAGTGTCAGTGGAAATGATGAGGTAAGTGTCTTCTCTCGGTTTACATATTGTAGTCAAGCATCTTAAGGACATGGGTTAAAAGATATTTTTAAATGAGTAGAAACTTAAGGATCTTAACAGAGCAGTGTGACCCAGTCTGGCAGTGTTGCCAGAGTTCAAATGTCTGCAGTTTAAAGTCTCTAAAGGATCCTAAGTAACTGGAAAGCTATGAGAAACTAGATATATGTTTCTTGGGAGATAGATAAAAGAGTAATTTATCTCTATTCATACTAAAGTGTAGCTATGTTAATGGAAGACTGGCTTTCATGAGTAATTACAACACATGCTAAAAGGAGTGGGGAGACAAGCGCAAAGCTTAAATGATTATATGCTGTAATTGCACTAATTAATAGGGATTATTACTTAAGATATGAATCTGCAACTCTGGAAGTTCATATTTTACTTCAAAGCTAAAAGTAAACTGTTAGGTATGCTGATACATGCTTTGATTGTTCTCTAAAAACATGTATAATTTGAGAAAGTTCTCTCTTTGTGTTTTTGATTACTGAGAAGCAGAACAATGTAATGATTTCTTTGCCTTATTACTCTTCATTCAACAAAAACATAATAAGACAGAACCATTTTTAATTTATTTTCTAACGTAAGCAAAACATTTGTGACTGGAAAGGCTATAGTGTGTGTGTGTGTGTGTGTGTGTGTGTGTGTGTGTGTTATATGCATGGATACGCACATGAGCTCATCCATGCATGCAAATGTGGATCTACATCATGTATCTTCTAACCCCAAAGTTATACAGATATAGGTTGTGGTGCTTAGATTTTATGTAGATTCTGGGAAATCTGAACTCAGGCCTTCATGCTTACACAGCAAGCACTCTACGTCCTGAGCCATTTCCCCAGCTTCAAGGTGGAAAACAGTTTACAAAATACATTACTCTAAGAATTATGCATAAAACTTAAATTTAAGACCATGCTTCTTTGCAAAGGAATGTGTCGCATCACAAAAGTAGTGCTTGGTCTGTGAGCTGTTTTTGATTTTTTTTTTGACATGCTATTAAAAACCACTAAAATTCACATGATTCAGTAATTTTGATTTCTGAGAGATTTATTTGCCTGATGAATATCATTCTTTTCTTGTTGGTTATTTTAGTTATTTACATTTATAGTGTTATTCCCCCTTCCCAATTTTCCCTCCATGAGCCCTCTTATCCCCTCCGCACCCCCTGCCTCTATGAGGGTTCTCCCCCACCTGCCTACCCACTCCTGCCTCAGCAGCCTAGCATTCCTCTATCCTGGGTCATCAAGTCTCCACAGGACCGAGGGGCTCCCCTCCCAGTGATGACAGATAAGGAAATCCTCTGCTACAGATCCAGCTGGAGCCATGAGTACCCCCAGTGAACTCTTTGGTTGGTGGGTTAGTTCCTGGGAACACTGGGAGTCTAGTTAGTTGATATTGTTCTTAACCTGATTTTCTTGCCTCTTTTCTAAATTTGGCCATTAATTTTTACTTAGAACCTCAGATTAAAGCTCTTACTATGTCATAAAACTCTATCTCCTAATTTAAATCACACAAAAGAATAAAAAGAAATCTCTTCACTCACAACAATTTATTTCCCTCATTTCCATGATTATTTTGTGAGAACCCTGTCAGAAATAGCAAGCCACCACACTGCCTGGGGGAAGGACAGATAAGGAAATGGCCTAAACAGGGAACCACCCTGCCTAGTGTGAGGACAGAGAGGGAAGTGACTAGGAGAAAAGAAAATGCCAGGAAATACCATAAATTCCACAAGACCAGCAAGACTGGGCCAAATGAAGGAATCAACCTTCACATTCAAATTGACCAAATTTTAACTGTTGCTCAGGGTAACCAATCACAGCTGTCCAACTCAGATGACTGCTGAATTCCTCACCACAATGTTTATAAAAAGTGTGTGCTTTGTGAGCTCGGGGTCTCCTCTTGCCTGCGTGCTGGGGGAAACCAACGTACGTTGGAACAATAAACCTCTTGTGGATTGCAGCAATTCTGGTTTCTGTGGCCTTTATTGAGTGGGGGTCTTCCGACTGACTCTTACAGTTTATATGCCAAATGTGTCAGTTACTTTTCCACTGCTGTAATAAAATATCTGACAACTTATGGGAGGAAGGGCTTATTTTGGTTTCTACCTCAGGGATCACATTACAACATGTCAGAGAAGGGGTAGTGTGGCACTGGAAGCAGGAAGTAGCTGGTACATTGCACTCAAAGTCAAAAGGGAGAGAGAGAGAGAGAGAGAGAGAGAGAGAGAGAGAGAGAGAGAGAGAGAGAGAGAGAATGCTTGTGATCAATCATCTCTCTCCTGTAAATGAAGTCCAAGTCTCTAGTTCAGAAAAGAGTGTACCACCTGTATTTAGGATAGGTTTTTTCCCACATTGGTAATATAAATCTATACATCATGATCATGATCATGATATATAGATCATAGATCATGATATATGATCACTCCAAAACACACCAGAGATTAGTTCCTATGGTGATTCTAGATCCTGTCAATCCATTTCAATTTTGTCTTAAGGGAATACCTTTCCGCTTTGCTATGAGTTTACTCTTCAAACAGGAAAAGACACTCTTATTTCCTTCTTCAAGGTATTTATTAATCTCTGAAGTCCCAAGAATTCTGAGAAAACAAGAGAACTGGCCTACTCAGCAAACAAAAAGTTCTTCTCTCCCCCAGGATTCTGTGGTCTATATGGAAGAAAAGAGCATCAAAGCATGACCAGAGTGGAGAAGAGACATTCATATGGTTGGGATTTATTTATTTATTTATGTATTTATTTATTTATTTATAGATTTATTTATTTTATGTATACATGTATCTCCATGTACACCTGCAAGCCAGAAGAGGGCATCAGATTCCTCCATAGTTTAGTTGTGAGCCACCATGTGGTTACTGGGAATTGAGCTCAGAACCTGTAAAAGAGCAGCCAATGCTCTAAATGACTGAGGCACCTCTCTCTGGCCCTGTAGTTGAGCTCTTTATGGTGCAAAGTAAGAAATAGACAGATGGAAAAACAAAGGACACAGAATCTTATTATTACGTTGTAAATTCAAATGTAAGTGGCGAATGCAAACTTTGAAAATATTTTACTAGAGAGATCATTTTTACTTAAATATTTTTGAGTGTTTTTATGTGGAAGTACTTGTTAAATAATGCACTATACAGTGCTCTCTGCTCCTATCCACTATACATTATATTCTCAGTCCAGGAAATAGACTTGAGTTTCTTTTTTTTAAAGAAATTATAAACAATTATTTTTTATTTATATTTTTTTAATTATATGAATACACTGTAGCTGTCTTCAGACACACCAGAAGAGGCATCAGATCCTGTTACAGATGTTTGTGGGCCACCATGTGGTTGCTGGGAATTGAACTCAGGACCTCTGGAAGAACAGTCAGTGTCCTTAAACACTGAGCCACCTTTCTAGTCCCTAGACTTGAGTTTCAAATAATAAGCTAACATATGTGAAATGTCAAATATGTTATCTAACTCCCCAAGAGAAACAAAGAAAGTAAGACCATGTATACATAGGGATGTGTGTTTGCGTGTGTGTGTGTGCGTGTGTAAAGAAATCTATTATAAAGAATTGTTTTATAGAATTTTGAAGGATAGCCCATCTAAAAGCTACAGAATTAAAACCTGAAGGCTGTTCTTCTACAATAGAAACGGGAATAGCGCATAAGCTTGTTTGGTCATTGTAAACAGCTCTCTTACTGTTACATTTGGATGTGCTTTGTATGGTATAGGCTTGGTCTTGGTGTATTGCAGTTAAAGTGGGTAGGAGACCTGTGAATGACAGGCTTAGGGTGTGAAGTTTAGCTCAGGATGCAATGTCATAGGGACTCATTGTATTTCTCATAAAAGCATAATTAGTGGGAACGAGATGGATGGTTATAAAAAGAATAGCTCTTAGGTCAGACCCAGTTAAAGGTATCAGGAATGAGTTCTGCCTCATTTAAATCCAAACAGAAAGTAGTTAATTATCCTCCTACTAATAAGGCCACCACTACACATTTGTTATTGTAACATGAAGGTTTCAAAGCTGTGTAAGATTGCTAATTCCTCTTCCTCAGAGTAGTATGCATAACAATTTCCAGTACTGAGAAAGTTGGCCAGTTAGGATGATTCTTCCATGTCAGTACCAGCTTGAATTCTGCAGGTTTGGTTATTCAAGTAGTGTATGTTCTTGTCTAGCAATAGTGGGTGAGCAGTAAGTTCTGGAGGCTGAACAAGTGCAATAGCCATATCTCTATTGTTTGGGAGAAAGTCTATAAAGTTTTAATTGACCAACAGTTTAAAAAAGTCATCCATCCATCTATAGCTTGTGGTATCTACGAAAAGACCTTGTCCAGCAATGAAGAAGGAAATTAAAGAAAATACCAGAAGACAGAAAGACTGTACATGTAGCATGATTTATTTTGTGTGCTTGGCCCTTTAAAGAATCCTATGCCCTTCATTATCAGTGGCCTCTTGGAATTCTGGGAACCAGAGATGATATAAAAAGCCAGCAGAGGCCGTATGCTGGGAAATAGGATTGGGCAATAGGAGGAGGGAGGTTCTAAGAGTCAGAAGAGTGGGGTCAGAGAAGAACAGACACTTAGTGACAGCTCAGCCAGGAGAAGCTGAACTGAGACAGAAAAGATATTGTTGAGAAACAGTTAAAAGAAGAACCAACAAAGAACCCGTAAACTAAGAAGTGAATAAAGGAAAGAAAGCTACAGTTCTGTGGTCATGAACTTATACTTAATACTGTGAAAATGGCCATCCTACCAAACTCAGCACATAGATTCAGTGGAATCCCTATCAAAATCCCAATGCAGTTCTTCACCTAAACTGGAAAACCGAATCTCAAAATTTATATGGAAACACAAAAGAGACAGACTAGCCAAACCAATCTGGAACAACAAAACACTACTTGGGGTTATAAGCATCTCTGATTTCAAGTAACACTGCAGATCTATAGTAATAAAAAATAAAGGAGCCAGGTATTAGCATAAAAAAATAATGGACTAGAACTCAGAACCCAGATGTAAACTTGGATTCCTACAGCCTCCTATTCTTTGTAAGGAAAAGGCCAAAAATGCACACTTACATAAATAATAATAATAATAATAATAATAATAATCTTTCTAAAATAGTAATGATCTAACAGGATAACACATAATATAGATAGATAGATAGATAGATAGATAGATAGATAGATAGATTTATATTTATATACCTGTATATGTCTAAACTGTGAATAGATCAAAGACTTCAGCATAAGAACTGATACCCTGAATCTGATACAGGAGACAGCATGGAATATGTTTATCTCATTGGCACAGGCAAGGACTTTAGGAATAGGGCTCCTATCAGCACGGGCATTCAAACCAACAACTGGCAAAGGGAACCTCGTGGAACCAAAAGGCTTCTGTATAGCCAAGCACAACATATTCTAGGGAAGAGACAGACTTCTGTATGGGAAAAATAATTGCCAGATAGAAATCTGACAAGGGGTTAATAACTAGGATACAGAAAGAACTCAAAAACCTAAATACCAAATAAATAAGTAAATAAATAAATAAATAAATAAATAAATAAATAACTCCTTCAAAAAATGGGCCATGGAAGGAAACATTACATAAAGCTGATTAATTTTTTTTTGTTTAATGTTTAACATTCTTCGCCACTTGGGAAATGCAATTAAAACTACTTTGAGATTTCATCCCACCCAGTCAGAGTGGCTAACATGGGACTTGATGAAGGGGCCTGGGTGTAGTACTAGATAAGGAATCTCTGCAAGTGAGGCAGCCTGTGAAAGAGCTGGCAAGAGAAGGCCCTGGAGAGCAACCACCTGTGAGAGAGAAGTTCTTCCTTCACGGATATTAAACCATTAAACCACAATCAATGAAAATTCTTAATGTGAAAATAGAAGCCAATCAGGACATTTTAATCTTAAATGCCATGGTTTAAAGTTGTTTTGGAATACTGAAAATGCCTACAGAATTAGTTTATTTCACAGGGAAAGCTTAGGCATAATTGAAGAAATGGAAGTTTTCTCTCAAGTTAACATTTCCCCCCTGAGTGATCCATATATATCATATGAGCTAAAGGATAAAAAAATATAAATAAAATGACTGTAACTTCAGGAAAGAAATTTCATAGATTTTAAACATACTCTGACCTTACCTAAATATTGACTAAAATGAAAATTGTGTCTTCACCTGGAAAAATTGATTCATTGAGGTTTGGATAATTTAAATAACAATTTTAAATACAATGCTGCATGACCTGGTTAAGGAATGAATAGCCTCCAGTAGGGGAACTAAGGTTCCATGTAAACACAAATCAAAATCAATACTTAAAACTAAGAACGTATGCTCTACTTTAATAGAATTTTATAGAAGATTAAAATTCTTGCCTTCATCTCCAAGGAAATAGTAAACATTTTTCCAAATTTCACTGCATTGCTCTAGATGTCTATATAAAAAAAGTCTAATATAGAATTTCTTCAAGAAAATATTTTAAAAATAAAATAATTGTTTAACAATAAAGTCCAATTTATTTTCACCGACACTGTTATTTTATTATACAAAGGAATAGCTGAATACTTACTCAAAGCCATGGACAGCTAAAGAGGTAGAAAGTACCCTTCCCAATGTATTTGAAGTAAGTAAATTAATAAATAACTATCTTGCATAATGTTAGGTCCCTTGATTTGAAAAATCTCAAAACACTGTAAAAATGTCTGTGGACTAAACAATAAAGGCGGGAAAGTAGTTTTCCTATGTGAATAATTTTTTGAATTACGGTTCAATTGATATGAATGGGTTCATGGAGAAGGTTTAGGGAGACATTCCATGCACAAAATTGCACAAATTTGAAACTTCATCTGCTTTAAGAAGGCAGATCAGAAAATCAAAGCGAAATCAAACCTGTCATTGATGCAATATGTTACTGTGACATTTTCGTGTTATCCAAAAGAGTGCAAAAGTTTAAAAGACGTAGCACATTATCGATGACTTCCGGAAGTTCAGTGTGGCTCACGGTCCTGATAGAAGAGGTGCAGTAGCTAGGAGTGCGGTGTGAATCGGAGGAAGCCTAAAGGCTCACGTACCAAGAGCTGCACGCCTCACTGGCCTGGACCAGAGTCCTTACTCAGAACAACTGTCATGGGGCGATATGTTTCCACTAGGGGAAAGGATCATTAAGGGGACAGAAATAGAAGCTGTGAGATCCTGGAGGAAAGAACCAGAGTGAATGGCTGAAGCTTAAGAGAGCAGAACTCAGAGGAAGACCTGAGAAAGCCATGCTTTCTTCTTGTTTTGAGGGATGGGGGCATCCGAAGGCAGCAAAGGCCATTCAAGACACATGCTAGACTTCCGTCCCAATAAGAATGTAGAAATAGGGGGCTGGGGATTTAGCTCAGTGGTAGAGCGCTTACCTAGGAAGCGCAAGGCCCTGGGTTCGGTCCCCAGCTCCGAAAAAAAGAACCAAAAAAAAAAAAAAAAGAATGTAGAAATAGGTGGAAAGTGACTTGATTTCACTTTAGTACACATTTTTAAGGGTAGACAAGGGTTTCAGTGCCTAATCAATTAAGGCATGTGTTAAAACAAACAAGCAAACAAACAAAAAAACCCTCCTTATGTCTCTTTCCCAACAAATGGCATCTTTTAGGAGGAGACCAAGTTTACAAGCAACAATATCTGATTGTTAGCCTCATAATAATTCTGGTTAAGTAGTCAAACATAAAATAGACCTATTTCTTGTTAAAAAGAAGGAAAATGGAAGTCATGCCTCTGACCCAACAAAATTATAGGTAGGAAAAACTAATTCATTGAAAGGGGTTTGTTAAAGGCATGGATGAGTGGCTGTCTTCCCCAGATGACTAACAGTCAGTTAAAGGTTATCTGCAATTCCAATACGGAAGAATTCTGTTTTTTAATCTGCGTAAGAAGGAAGCTTGGTCATAGATTTTGTAACAAAGTGACTATTTATATTCACTCATTTATATTCATGGACCTACAGTTGGTATAAGCTGAGTAGTTGCCTGGAATGGTAAGAATAATTATGACATATCATTAAACAATTGCTCCCTGATAAATCATGCCTACATTCTTTACCTAGTGTTTTCCAATGCGTTCTGAAAAACTACAGACCGCATTATTACCACCATTTGATAGATGGAACACATTACGAAGGTTGCTGCTTACCTAGTGCCACACTATCACTATATTCTAGCAAGGTCAGAACAAAGCAAGACTCAGGACTGCCACCAGCTCTGGCCTCTGCCTGCCTGCAATATGGAGACTAATTCCAATGTCCCTGAAAAATATTAGTTAGGACTTCTGGAAGACTATCGAGAAACCGAAGTGCATGACCATGTTGTAGGCATAACAGGTCCTGTTCTCTAAACAAGCACTTTACATCGTTGTCATTAGTTTTTCCATTTGTTCTAAGCATAAGTAATGTAATAGCTTTCACGTGCCAATGGTCTAGATCTTTTGATCTCTGCTAAATTTTGGCTACTCAGGAGTAGTAACTTTCAAGTAGAGCGTGTCTCCATTTTTTTCCTGTTTTATCCTGATTCTTTTCTGATACACTTTAATCACAAGGTGTCCTATGTTGTTAAAGAATGAATTGCAGTGTGTGTGTGTGTGTGTGTGTGTGTGTGTGTGTGTGTGTGTGGTGTGTTTGTGGTGTGTGAGTGTGTGTGTCATCGTCATCATCATCATCGTCGTTAGAGTTTAGCCTTCCTAACTCTAGGCAAGTACTTTACCTCTGAACAATATTCCTCAGCCCAACCTATTTATTTTCTTATACTTGGATCTAGTTTGACTTATTGTGATTGTGCCTAAAACTTTCCTATTTCTGTCACCTCCAGGAAAAAGCATCCCTTAACCCAGAAACTCATCAATGAAAACATACTGAGATAATCTTCCCTTTGATAACATTAGTAGAGTCCTAAATGAAAAGATTAACATTCAGCAACAGGTTTCTTTGGTGCTTTTAGAATATTTTAAGGAATTATCTTTCACAGCAGCCATACATGCAACAGGAATGGGTACCTGTTGATTCACTCTTGAAATAATATAGTTTATAATCCTCAAAGGGAGCAAGAGAACGCATATAATAGATAGCAAAGGAAAGAAATATTTCTGTTCCTGATGTATCACAGCCTTCTTAATATACAAATATATCATGAGAAAAATGCCAGTGGCTGTATTATATAGTGTGTATATGACAAATTTATGAATAAAAGAGCCTATTTAAGCCAATGGTTATTAACCTGTGAGCCACAACTCCTTTGACAAACCTCTCATCTCCAAAAATATTTATGTAAAGATTCATAACAGTAGCAAAATTGCAGCTATGAAGCAACAACAAAGCCTACACTATAAGGAACTATATTAAAGGGTTTCGGCATTAGGAAGGTTGAGAACCACTTATTTAATCATTCTCCCAAACTAGCAAACGACATTTCTCTTTCTTCAACAGAGTCAGTTGTTTGCAAGATGGAGAATACGGTTATGGGAGCTACAACTCTTATTCATGTGTATTTTTTTCCTAGAGTTCAGAGCATCTGTCCTTTTTATGATGCAGGATGTTTCTTGGCTGATTTGTTTGGAGCCTGAGGAAAGAGATGTCTTTATGCCTTTCTCTCTGGGCATTTCATACCAAGCTTGTTTTCCAAGTTCTGATCTCTTTGCTTTTAGGCATCCCTCAGAACTAGTGACCCCCAGGTATAATTTCCAAACTCTTGATCCAAATATGCTGCTTGCATTCAGTAATGCCTATGGTTATGTTTCTGCACACATGGGATGTTCTCAAGTTTTTGTTGTTGTTTGCTTTAGGTACTCGTCAGAACAGAAGTGTTCCAGCTCTTCAGAGACGCGGCAACCACAGCTTGGGGCTGAATGGTGACGGATGCGTGTTGGCTGCCTGTCACCTAAGTTCTCACTTAGAGTTGGTATCAGATTCCAACAGTTCTCTCCTGTACTCATATGAATTAATGAAACGTCAGGCACCAAAATGTAAAGACTGAAGTTTTGAAAGACAAACGGAAGGAACCAGTGAGACTGCTCTTTTATCATCATCAGAAAACTTCATAGGAAAATGGCAATATTTCTTTAGGAAAAGAAAAAAGTGCCAGACCTCTGTGGTGTCTACTGTGCAGGCCTGCACATACCTAGCACTAGATATGTTGGTCTTGCCTCCTCTTGCCTTTATTTTTACTTCTCATGATGATTACCATAATCTCTCACTGAGAAAATTCAGCCATGATGTCTTTGTCTTTCTGGATTCTTATGGTATTCAAGATTTATGCCCTATATGTTATCATTGGTGATATGCTATACATATAATGACTCATACTTTGTGCTATGTACATGAATTCTGTTCCCATAAGAACAAGAATGTAAGCCTAAATAATATATAGTATTGAAATATGAAAGTACAAATTATATCCATTTCTCTTCAAGAGTCTAGAAATATACAGAATATATGCTTTTTGTGAATTTTACTTAATTTGAAAACTTTGAGGTTTTTTTTCATTAACGGAATTTATAAAAGTGCGAGGGAAAATAAACTAAAAGTTGGATGTCAAAATAAATTGGTACAACCTCTCATGAAAATATTTCTTTATTAAATATAAAATTCTGCAACGTGTTTTCATCTTTGAATCAGGAGTTCTGGTTCAACGAATGCAGTCCATGAATATAAGCAATCAAGCAACTACATTACAACATTTTATAATAGCATTGCTTTTATTAACAAATGTGGGTTCAATCTGAACATTAATCAATAGGCCAGTAGTCAGAGTGGCATACCCCTACCACAAGCGAAGAAGCAATCCTGAAAAAAAAAAGTAAAATATAACTAAATGTACAAGAAAAGAGAAGGTTGATGATACATTCTCCAGATATCTATCAGCCATGAAAACCACAAGTAAACAAAAAAACCAACGTGTAAAATCCACTAAAGATAATGAAGCAGACACCAGCCCCCTCCCGCAGCAGAAGCAGTCCATGTGCCCTCTGAGACGCTGTCAGCACACACACTGGCTGAGCAAGGGAAGAGGTTTCATTTGCACCTTGACTAGTATTTTTAATAGCTTAGTTAATCCTGTTTAGATATCTGTCCTGTTGTGCTATGTGATTTTATCATACTGCTTTCAATAGTAGTGCATCACTAGTCGCTTGAAAATATTTTGTTAAATAGATATGGTCTATTTACCTTCATTATCTAACACTAAATATTATCATAGTCTATAGAACTTGGGCCTAAAACCATTGAAGCTTGTTAATACAAGTCACTCATAAAAAGGTCAAGATTCTAAGTAAATCAATGCTATTTGTGCATAGAATTTATTAATGTTCTAGGTTGATTTCTATATGCAGAAGAGGGCTGGCACAAGGTAAGGCGAGGCCTATAATTGGACAGTAAAAAGTAAGGCGGGGACAAAGGTTTTGCACGGTGAGAGAAGAGGAAAACCAAGAGGAACCAAGGTTAAGGACGACCCAGATCTATGTGGCCTTAAATGGCCACAGGTAGTTATGAATATTTTTAAGGGATGGATTTTTATAGGTCAATTTCACTTATCTAGGTGGGTAGTTTATATCATTTTCAATTGGCTGTGAGATTATCGTGTGGTCATACTGTGGATTGAGAATTTAACACATAAATCTGATTGCTGGATTTCAAACATCTGGACTTTGGGTTTTAACGGGTTGTTGGGAGTTGATACTATGACCATTAGGGAGTACATACTAGGAATGTGGGCAGAGTCCGCACCAGGGAGCTGAGATAGGGCAGCCACTTCTGGGACCAGAGCAGGTCTCAGAGCCACGGAGGACCAGCCACTGATGCGATATCTAGAGTCCTGATTTTACCGGGTTGCAGGGAATGTGAGCAGAGTTTGCAGCAGAGAGCCAGCTGGGAGAGGGAGTCCAGGACATGTGGCAGCAACAGGGCAGGGAGACCACCGGGGACAGAGAATAGCTGGTGTTATCGTGTCCTGGTGCCCTAGAACCGGCCGCTGCTGAGATGAATGTACCCAAATGCCATGTGGCTCGACAATGCCGACAAGCGAGGGAATGAGCGTGTTTTTAATATTTATATCAACAATCTTATTAAGATTGGAGTGATATAGTCTTTAAAATAAATTTATCAAGGAACACATTACATACCTGTGTGTATTTGTTTGGGTTGTGTTGGGCTGATAAAATATTCTGACCAAAAGCAACAGAGGGAGAAAAGACTTTTTCAGCTTGTATTTCCGGGTAACATTCCATCACTGAGAGACATCCGGGCAGGAACTCAAGCAGGAAGCTTCAGACAGATAACAGAGACAGAAGAATGCTGCTTTTTGGCTTGCTTATTCACACACGCTCAGCTAGCTTCCTTATATATCCCAGGCACGCCAGCCTACAAATGGTATTGCCTTCAACGGTGTGGGTTCCCTCACTGTAGAAAATGACCCAAGTGGTGGTGGGTGGCAGTGCTCCTTGCTACCCTCCCCAGGGTTCTGAGTTCCTGAATGAAAGACACACACACACACACACACACACACACACACACACACACACACACACACGCAGCCTTTATACTTTAATATACCCTAAACAGTTCAATGGCTGGGCTACTTCCTAAAATCCACATGGCTGATGTATACTCCCCTCTAATATTCCCAAGTTATTACTTAATAAAATCTATATTCTATCTTTGCTGCCCCAGACCCAGACATGCAGTCCCCTGGGTTGTGTTCCCCAGCACCTACATGAAAACTATCTCTCTTTCTTCTACACCTCTCAAGTCTGGTGTTTCTCTTCCTTCCCAGCAGGGTAGCTAATCCTCTTCCCTGCTCTTTCCTCTGTCCCTTGCCTTGGAATCCTAAAAGTACCACCTCTGTCACTGTTCCCTGCAGTTGACCTCCAGCAACTTTATTTACCAATCAAAACCAACTGTGGGCAGGGTTCCCTCAGTCTTACTTGTGGGACACTGCAAACAGGTTTTATGGGTAACATAATTAGCATGAGAATACATGCAGCTACAGCTCACATTGATCATCAATCAAGACAACCTTCAGAGGCATGGCCACAGGCAAAGCTGATCGAGGCAATTTTCTCAGGTAAATCTAGGTCATATCATGTTGACAATAAAAACTAATGAGCACAATACACCCTGTACCAGCTTGATGCACCAATATATGACTGTTAAGCCATAGCCTGTCTTTTCTTGTCTCTAGGATCTCACCTTTCTTGTCCCTAAGATCTCACGTTAATGTCCTAAAACACAGTCCAATCTTTAATAGTACTACGGTCTTTAAATTTTCAATGTTTTAGAAGTCAAATGTCTCTTTGAAAATTCATTCTCTTCTTTAAAAAATGTTATATTTTCTTATTACAGAGGAAGAACCAAGACATGAAACAATCACTCTCAATCAAAACAACATCTAATTGTGTAAATATAAATCTTTCAGTCAACAGGCAGTCAATGGGACTTGATTGGCTACATTTCTCTAGCTTGGCTGTCCTTAGCATACACAGCTTATCCCAGGCCAGCTCCAGTTCACATCCATCACAGTCCTTAGCAAACATCCCTTGGTTCTGGCATCTCTAAAATACTGAGGCACCCACTGAAACTGTGGCCCCTCCCAGCCTCTCTTCAGGGACTCTGTCTCTGCTACATGGTGCCAGGCTTCAGCAATTCTTTTAGCTTGGACATCTTTAAAACCAATACTGTGTGGAAGACTCTTAAATACTCTCAGATTTGTCTGCTAGCTTGAGGTGGGGTCTTGACCCACTTGGATCGTAGTTTCTGTATACTGAAACGAATAAAAGATACCTCATAGTATTTCACCTCAAAGATGTTGATCTAATATTAATTGAAGATGATTCCTCAGCACCAGGTCATCAGTACGCATTTTCATCACAATGCACAGATTTCACAATGATGATGCTGGTCTTTAATTCTTCAGTCCACAATAACGAACAGCAACCGCACAATCATAATCCAGGGTCTCACATAAAAATCCCCTATTCTAGTTCATAATTCCTTGACCTCCTCTGAAACTTCAGAAGTCAGGCCTCAATTGTCTGCATTTCTCTTGATATTCTAATTTTTCAGTCTTTTACTAGCAGAGACCATTAAGCCCTGGGCACTCATTAGATTTACCAGCTCAAATATCCAATTGTTTTCACAGTTTTTTTTTAAATAATATCTAATATCTTGGTAACACTTTTATAAAGTTGTGACCACTCAATGGACTGTACTGGACAATCTCTATTGTCAACTGGCTATTTATGAAATCATCTGAGAAGAGAAAACCAACAATTGAAAAGTAGCACCAATCAAATTGACCAGTGGTTGTCTCTAAGAAAGACTGTCCTGATTGAAAATTGGTATGAGAGGAAGCAGTCCATTATGGTTAACATAATCCCTAGGTCGGTGGTTTGTGATATATATGAAATCTAGATGAGTATGAGCGAGTGAACAAGAATTAGCATTCTTCTATGGTTCCTGATTCCAGATTCCTGACTTTCCTCAAAGATAGACTGTGACCCGGAAATGTAACGTGAGATTAACCCTTTCCTCTCCAAACTGCTTCTGCTTGTGGTGCTTACCCCAGCACCAGAAAGCAAACCAACACGATATAGACACATGGTAAGGGTTTAGAGGAATTACTGAAAGAATTGACTTTTTAGGCTGGGCCATTAGTCAAGAAGGAAGTAATTTCTGTAATAACTCCCTACTTCTTTGGGAACCTCATGGGATCACAGTATTCCCAATTTTACATGAGTGTAGGCATCACTTTGAAGCTAATTTTGGGAAGAGTCCATTTGATTTCTTCTAGGGGACACCCACTTTGCTTAGCTCCTAGTATACTCTCTATTGTCAAATTCATGGAAAACAAAGCTGGTTGGCTCTCCCATTTTGTACTACAAAATTATGTACAATGAAATTCATTCCTTCTGCTACTATGTATAGGCATTGCGGTTACAGCAGGCCTGTTTGGAAGATCCAATACCTCTATTTCAAAATCCTTCATTTGGTGCCATCTTTAAAGTTATTTTCCCCTGTTGTGTTAACACAATCACAAGTCTGAGGTTAGACTATTAATATTATTGCTCAACCATTAATCAGCCAGATTAATGGAGGATGGGGTCACCCACTCATCTCCAAAGTTTTAACCCAGAATGGCTCCTGTCTAAAGGAAATACAGGGACAATGTGTGGAGCAGAGACTGAAGGAAAGGACATCCAGAGACTGCTTCACCTGGGGGTCCAGCCCATATAAAGACACCAAACCCAGACACTGTTTTGGATGCTAAGAGGTGTTTGCTGTTATCACTGTCTCCTGACAGGCTCTGGCAAATACAGAGGCAGATGCTCATAGCCAACCATTGGACTGAGCACAGTGACCCCAATGGAGGAGTTAGAGAAAGGACTGAAGGAGCTGAACAGGTTTGCAATCTCATAGAAAGAATAACAATATCAACCAACCAGACACCACCAGAGCTCTCAGGGACTAAACCACCAACCAATAAGTATACATGGAGGGACCCATGACTCCAGCCACATATGTAGCAGAGGATGGCATTGTCCAGCATCAGTAGGAGGAGAGGCCCTTGGTCCTGTGAAGGTTCAATTCCCAGGTGTAGGGAAATGTCAGGGGAGTAAGGTGGGAGTGGGTGGATGGGAGGAGGAGGGGGGCTCAGGAGGGAAAACCAAGAAGGGTGATAGCTTTTGAAATATATATATACATAAAATATCCAAAAAATATTCTCAAAAATTCTTTCTCTGTTGGAATGAATTTGCAAAAACAATGTCACTAAAAGTGTATATCATCATGCATGTCACTAAATGGGCAGTGTGCTAGCCATAAAGGCAGTGGAAGACTAACACTTGACTACTCTAAAGGAACTCCAGACAAGGTGTGGTGGCACACACAAACCTCTAAAACCAGCTACTCGGGAGGCTGAGGAAGGATGATTCTAATCAGCTCCATCCTGAACAACGGAGCCACAAAATTAAATAAAGTGACTAATAATATACCTCTGTGGTAAAGCACTTGACAAGTAGATCTGAGACCTAAGGCCCAAGGTTTCATCTTGGGCATTGAAAGGGGTTAAGAGAATGCAAAATGGGTACATCAAGTACAGCTTCAGAGACAAGAACAATAAGTAACCTCTGGAAGGAACACATGCTAATACAGTGTATAATTCCCGAGCAAACAACATGAGTAATAAGAAAAGAACAAAGCAAAGATTCTTCAGTGTGATATGATAAGAAACATGTATTTCACTTTTCCTGGGACAGAAGAGTTCCAAGTCAAGAACTAAAGGCTTTCAGTGTGTCCTTGAGCATCCATCTGTTACTGTGATAATTCAACCTAGTAACAGAACCAGGTGTTCTCTTGAGAGAGTTTGGATTTTACTGTTTAGATGTGTGTGTGTGTGAGAGTGTGTGTGTGTGTGTGTGTGTGTGTGTGTGTGTGTGTGTGTGCGCGCGCACACACATAGAGATGCCAGTTTACAAAGCCAGATTGTGATCTGCAGGTTTGCCAAGGAACCATGTACCATCTCCATCCATGCACTGGGATCACAAGCACATGCCATCCCAGCAATGATGTCACATGGGTCCTAAGAAATCTAACTAAGGCCCTTGTGCTTGCCATGTCAGCATTTTATCTATTGAGGAATCTTCCAGACACACCATAAAGCCTTTTCATGCCATTTGCTGGGCATTTTCTGAGTTAGCAGAAAAATTCTTAATATATGATAAGAATCAAGAATTATTTAAAATAATAAGATACTCCAATTAAAGGCTGGATCTAGAAAATGCAAATAAAGGACATTTAGGGAAATGTTTATTAAAAACATTATACACTTAAGATAATGTCATGGTCTTCCTGGTTGCTGCCGCTGCAGAGAGCCCCTGGGCAGCACCCCACGAGCAAACCTGAGCCTCGGGACTACAGGTAAGACCAAATTTTCTGCTGCAAGAAAGCTGCCTGGTGAGCTTGGGACACACGGAAGCAGAATTTCTCTAGGACCGGGCACGTTCTGTGTTTACCGGAAGTCCCACACCCGCGGATCCCGACCCGCAGCAGCTCTCTGCTCCCAGACCCGGTGAGAGAGAGACCCAACCGCCTGGTCAGGTGGGCACTCCTGAGGCTGCAGAGCGGAAGAGACCACCAACACTGCTCACCCCTGCCCACATCCCTGGCCCAAGAGGAAACTGTATAAGGCCTCTGGGCTCCCGTGGGGGAGGGCCCAGGAGCGGCAGGACCCCGCCGGACCCTGAAGGAAACAGACCGGATAAACAGTTCTCTGCACCCAAATCCCGTGGGAGGGAGAGCTAAACCTTCAGAGAGGCGGACAAGCCTGGGAAACCAGAAGAGACTGCTCCCTGCACACACATCTGGGACGCCAGAGGAAAAAGCCAAAGACCATCTGGAACCCTGGTGCACTGAAGCTCCCGGAAGGGGCGGCACAGGTCTTCCTGGTTGCTGCCGCTGCAGAGAGCCCCTGGGCAGCACCCCACGAGCAAACCTGAGCCTCGGGACTACAGGTAAGACCAAATTTTCTGCTGCAAGAAAGCTGTCTGGTGAACTCAAGACACAGGCCCACAAGAACAGCTGAAGACCTGTAGAGAGGAAAAACTACACGCCCGAAAGCAGAACACTCTGTCCCCATAACTGACTGAAAGAGAGGAAAACAGGTCTACAGCACTCCTGACACACAGGCTTATAGGACAGTCTAGCCACTGTCAGAAACAGCAGAACAAAGTAACACTAGAGATAATCTGATGGCGAGAGGCAAGCGCAGGAACCCAAGCAACAGAAACCAAGACTACATGCCATCATCGGAGCCCAATTCTCCCACCAAAACAAACATGGAATATCCAAACACACCAGAAAAGCAAGATCTAGTTTTAAAATCATATTTGATCATGATGCTGGAGGACTTCAAGAAAGACATGAACACACTTAGGGAAGCACAGGAAAACATTAATAAACAAGTAAAAGCCTACAGAGAGGAATCGCAAAAATCCCTGAAAGAATTCCAGGAAAACACAATCAAACAGTTGAAGGAATTAAAAATGGAAATAGAAGCAATCAAGAAAGAACACATGGAAACAACCCTGGATATAGAAAACCAAAAGAAGAGACAAGGAGCTGTAGATACAAGCTTCACCAACAGAATACAAGAGATGGAAGAGAGAATCTCAGGAGCAGAAGATTCCATAGAAATCATTGACTCAACTGTCAAAGATAATGTAAAGCGGAAAAAGCTACTGGTCCAAAACATACAAGAAATCCAGGACTCAATGAGAAGATCAAACCTAAGGATAATAGGTATAGAAGAGAGTGAAGACTCCCAGCTCAAAGGACCAGTAAATATCTTCAACAAAATCATAGAAGAAAACTTCCCTAACCTAAAAAAAGAGATACCCATAGACATACAAGAAACCTACAGAACTCCAAATAGATTGGACCAGAAAAGAAACACCTCCCGTCACATAATTGTCAAAACACCAAACGCACAAAATAAAGAAAGAATATTAAAAGCAGTAAGGGAAAAAGGTCAAGTAACATATAAAGGGAGACCTATCAGAATCACACCAGACTTCTCGCCAGAAACTATGAAGGCCAGAAGATCCGGGACTGATGTCATACAGACCCTAAGAGAACACAAATGCCAGCCCAGGTTACTGTATCCAGCAAAACTCTCAATTAACATTGATGGAGAAACCAAGATATTCCATGACAAAACCAAATTTACACAATATCTTTCTACAAATCCAGCACTACAAAGGATAATAAATGGTAAAGCCCAACATAAGGAGGCAAGCTATACCCTAGAAGAAGCAAGAAACTAATCGTCTTGGCAACAAAACAAAGAGAATGAAAGCACACAAACATAACCTCACATCCAAATATGAATATAACGGGAAGCAATAATCACTATTCCTTAATATCTCTCAATATCAATGGCCTCAACTCCCCAATAAAAAGACATAGATTAACAAACTGGATACGCAACGAGGACCCTGCATTCTGCTGCCTACAGGAAACACACCTCAGAGACAAAGACAGACACTACCTCAGAGTGAAAGGCTGGAAAACAACTTTCCAAGCAAATGGTCAGAAGAAGCAAGCTGGAGTAGCCATTCTAATATCAAATAAAATCAATTTCCAACTAAAAGTCATCAAAAAAGATAAGGAAGGACACTTCATATTCATCAAAGGAAAAATCAACCAAGATGAACTCTCAATCCTAAATATCTATGCCCCAAATACAAGGGCACCCACATACGTAAAAGAAACCTTACTAAAGCTCAAAACACACATTGCACCTCACACAATAATAGTGGGAGATTTCAACACCCCACTCTCATCAATGGACAGATCATGGAAACAGAAATTAAACAGTGATGTAGACAGACTAAGAGAAGTCATGAGCCAAATGGACTTAACGGATATTTATAGAACATTCTATCCTAAAGCAAAAGGATATACCTTCTTCTCAGCTCCTCATGGTACTTTCTCCAAAATTGACCATATAATTGGTCAAAAAACGGGCCTCAACAGGTACAGAAAGATAGAAATAATCCCATGCGTGCTATCGGACCACCACGGCCTAAAACTGGTCTTCAATAACAATAAGGGAAGAATGCCCACATATACGTGGAAATTGAACAATGCTCTACTCAATGATAACCTGGTCAAGGAAGAAATAAAGAAAGAAATTAAAAACTTTTTAGAATTTAATGAAAATGAAGATACAACATACTCAAACTTATGGGACACAATGAAAGCTGTGCTAAGAGGAAAACTCATAGCGCTGAGTGCCTGCAGAAAGAAACAGGAAAGAGCATATGTCAGCAGCTTGACAGCACACCTAAAAACTCTAGAACAAAAAGAAGCAAATACACCCAGGAGGAGTAGAAGGCAGGAAATAATCAAACTCAGAGCTGAAATCAACCAAGTAGAAACAAAAAGGACCATAGAAAGAATCAACAGAACCAAAAGTTGGTTCTTTGAGAAAATCAACAAGATAGATAAACCCTTAGCCAGACTAACGAGAGGACACAGAGAGTGTGTCCAAATTAACAAAATCAGAAATGAAAAGGGAGACATAACTACAGATTCGGAGGAAATTCAAAAAATCATCAGATCTTACTATAAAAACCTATATTCAACAAAATTTGAAAATCTTCAGGAAATGGACAATTTCCTAGACAGATACCAGGTATCGAAGTTAAATCAGGAACAGATAAACCAGTTAAACAACCCCATAACTCCTAAGGAAATAGAAGCAGTCATTAAAGGTCTCCCAACCAAAAAGAGCCCAGGTCCAGAAGGGTTTAGTGCAGAATTCTATCAAACCTTCATAGAAGACCTCATACCAATATTATCCAAATTATTCCACAAAATTGAAACAGATGGAGCCCTACCGAATTCCTTCTACGAAGCCACAATTACTCTTATACCTAAACCACACAAAGACACAACAAAGAAAGAGAACTTCAGACCAATTTCCCTTATGAATATCGACGCAAAAATACTCAATAAAATTCTGGCAAACCGAATTCAAGAGCACATCAAAACAATCATCCACCATGATCAAGTAGGCTTCATCCCAGGCATGCAGGGATGGTTTAATATACGGAAAACCATCAACGTGATCCATTATATAAACAAACTGAAAGAACAGAACCACATGATCATTTCATTAGATGCTGAGAAAGCATTTGACAAAATTCAACACCCCTTCATGATAAAAGTCCTGGAAAGAATAGGAATTCAAGGCCCATACCTAAACATAGTAAAAGCCATATACAGCAAACCAGTTGCTAACATTAAACTAAATGGAGAGAAACTTGAAGCAATCCCACTAAAATCAGGGACTAGACAAGGCTGCCCACTCTCTCCCTACTTATTCAATATAGTTCTTGAAGTTCTAGCCAGAGCAATCAGACAACAAAAGGAGATCAAAGGGATACAGATCGGAAAAGAAGAGGTCAAAATATCACTATTTGCAGATGACATGATAGTATATTTAAGTGATCCCAAAAGTTCCACCAGAGAACTACTAAAGCTGATAAACAACTTCAGGAAAGTGGCTGGGTATAAAATTAACTCAAATAAATCAGTTGCCTTCCTCTATACAAAAGAGAAACAAGCCGAGAAAGAAATTAGGGAAACGACACTCTTCATAATAGACCCAAATAATATAAAGTACCTCGGTGTGACTTTAACCAAGCAAGTAAAAGATCTGTACAATAAGAACTTCAAGACACTGAGGAAAGAAATTGAAGAAGACCTCAGAAGATGGAAAGATCTCCCATGCTCATGGATTGGCAGGATTAATATAGTAAAAATGGCCATTTTACCAAAAGCAATCTACAGATTCAATGCAATCCCCATCAAAATACCAATCCAATTCTTCAAAGAGTTAGACAGAACAATTTGCAAATTCATCTGGAATAACAAAAAACCCAGGATAGCTAAAGCTATCCTCAACAATAAAAGGACTTCAGGGGGAATCACTATCCCTGAACTCAAGCAGTATTACAGAGCAATAGTGATAAAAACTGCATGGTATTGGTACAGAGACAGACAGATAGACCAATGGAATAGAATTGAAGACCCAGAAATGAACCCACACACCTATGGTCACTTGATTTTTGACAAAGAAGCCAAAACCATCCAATGGAAAAAAGATAGCATTTTCAACAAATGGTGCTGGTTCAACTGGAGGTCAACATGTAGAAGAATGCAGATCGATCCATGCTTATCACCCTGTACAAAGCTTAAGTCCAAGTGGATCAAGGACCTCCACATCAAACCAGACACACTCAAACTAATAGAAGAAAAACTAGGGAAGCATCTGGAACACATGGGCACTGGAAAAAATTTCCTGAACAAAACACCAATGGCTTATGCTCTAAGATCAAGAATCGACAAATGGGATCTCATAAAACTGCAAAGCTTCTGTAAGGCAAAGGACACTGTGGTTAGGACAAAACGGCAACCAACAGATTGGAAAAAGATCTTTACCAATCCTACAACAGATAGAGGCCTTATATCCAAAATATACAAAGAACTCAAGAAGTTAGACCGCAGGGAAACAAATAACCCTATTAAAAAATGGGGTTCAGAGCTAAACAAAGAATTCACAGCTGAGGAATGCCGAATGGCTGAGAAACACCTAAAGAAATGTTCAACATCTTTAGTCATAAGGGAAATGCAAATCAAAACAACCCTGAGATTTCACCTCACACCAGTGCGATTGGCTAAGATCAAAAACTCAGGTGACAGCAGATGCTGGCGAGGATGTGGAGAAAGAGGAACACTCCTCCATTGTTGGTGGGATTGCAGACTGGTAAAACCATTCTGGAAATCAGTCTGGAGGTTCCTCAGAAAATTGGACATTGAACTGCCTGAGGATCCAGCTATACCTCTCTTGGGCATATACCCAAAAGATGCCTCAACATATAAAAGAGACACGTGCTCCACTATGTTCATCGCAGCCTTATTTATAATAGCCAGAAAATGGAAAGAACCCAGATGCCCTTCAACAGAGGAATGGATACAGAAAATGTGGTACATCTACACAATGGAATATTACTCAGCTATCAAAAACAACGAGTTTATGAAATTCGTAGGCAAATGGTTGGAAATGGAAAATATCATCCTGAGTGAGCTAACCCAATCACAGAAAGACATACATGGTATGCACTCATTGATAAGTGGCTATTAGCCCAAATGCTTGAATTACCCTAGATCCCTAGAACAAACGAAACTCAAGACGGATGATCAAAATGTGAATGCTTCACTCCTTCTTTAAAATGAGGAAAAAGAATACCCTTGGCAGGGAAGGGAGAGGCAAAGATTAAAACAGAGACTGAAGGAACACCCATTCAGAGCCTGCCCCACATGTGGCCCATACATATACAGCCACCCAATTAGACAAGATGGATGAAGCAAAGAAGTGCAGACCGACAGGAGCCGGATGTAGATCGCTCCTGAGAGACACAGCCAGAATACAGCAAATATAGAGGCGAATGCCAGCAGCAAACCACTGAACTGAGAATAGGTCCCCTATTGAAGGAATCAGAGAAAGAACTGGAAGAGCTTGAAGGGACTCGAGACCCCAAAAGTACAACAATGCCAAGCAACCAGAGCTTCCAGGGACTAAGCCACTACCTAAAGACTATACATGGACTGACCCTGGACTCTGACCCCATAGGTAGCAATGAATATCCTAGTAAGAGCACCAGTGGAAGGGGAAGCTCTGGGTCCTGCTAAGACTGAACCCCCAGTGAACTAGTCTATGGGGGGAGGGCGGCAATGGGGGGAGGGTTGGGAGGGGAACACCCATAAGGAAGGGGAGGGGGGAGGGGGATGTTTGCCCGGAAACCGGGAAAGGGAATAACACTCGAAATGTATATAAGAAATACTCAAGTTAATAAAAAAAAAAAAAAGAAAAAAAAAGAAAAAAAAAAAAAGACTGAACCCCCAGTGAACTAGTCTATGGGGGGAGGGCGGCAATGGGGGGAGGGTTGGGAGGGGAACACCCATAAGGAAGGGGAGGGGGGAGGGGGATGTTTGCCCGGAAACCGGGAAAGGGAATAACACTCGAAATGTATATAAGAAATACTCAAGTTAATAAAAAAAAAAAGATAATGTCATACACTTTATATTTGAAACTACAAAGACTGATGTCAGGAGCCATCTAGAAGAGGCCAAAATGAAAGCTAGCAGGTGGTCTTTCTGAGATGGCTTCATTGACTATGGCCTTGGATGAATGAGTCCTTGAAGTGACACCCAAGGGATGACTTAAGGATTTGATTCTTGCTATTGATATGCCTTTCCTGTCATTATTAAATTAATATAATAACTCTGGGGCATTAGCCTTCCCTATGTGGCAAATTTTCTACAGATCAATGAAGATGCACTGTCTTGTAGTGGTCCTATAAAAGTAGACGATGTCTTAATCCCTAATGATGATTCTATAAGAATTTCTAAAATCTTACTAGCATTATTAAGCCATTTTAAATTAGGGCTGCAGTTAGAGTTCTCTCTGATATGAAAATGGCAATTAATACTCTGCCAGTCTTCATGTGTCACGAGTTAATCTCTTCTGAGATAGAAAGCAGGTATTTGTAATATAGGAATACATTCCTTCAGGCTATAAAGTAATTAACTACAGACCATAAACTGAGAATGAGTGATTTATTGTAGGTATAAGGACAGAAGAGAAAATATTGACTGGGTTTATCCACATAAAACTTTAATGTTAACTTCTACACAAGAATTATAGTTTTAGATTCTCAATAAACCTGTACAGCTAGTGACAGATAATAAAACTAGCTAAATAACTAGTCTTAATGGAGGCACATGTAAAACATCTCTGCTGTAAAGTACTTTTTAATTTATGATTTGAATTCATGTTTAAATTTATGATGAACATTTAAAAAAGATATCATGCTCTTTATTTTCCTTTGGAAAAAAGATCCAAAAAAAAAGAAAAAAAAAACTGGGAATGAAGATGTTAGGTAGCAAAAGGAGAGAGGAGAATTAGGAAGAAAAAGAAGGCAGGACACAGAATGCAGAGAGAAAGACAAAGAAGGAGCTGCAAAAAGAGCAAAAAGAGCAGTCAGGGTTCCCTTTACCAGGAGACAGAACAGGTTTTTCTTAACAGCAAGGCAGGCTCAGTGTTACTAAAGAGGACAAGGTTGTTTGTTTGTTTTTGTTTTTTTCATACATGGGTTCAATTCATTTAGCAATAAAAGCTTTTTCCTTCTCTATGCAACAAAGGTTGAAGCTTAACTTGCATCCAGAACAAGTGAGTTCTTTCTGTTTTGGCACTTGGGCTTTTGCATCATATGCATTTGTGTTTAAGTATAGGTGCAGTAATGTGAGTATGTAAGTTCATTAGACAGATTGTTGGGCCCAACAAAAAAAGTATTAGATGATGAATGTGTGTATGAATGTATGCATGTGCGTTTATCAATATTCGCTTGTATAAATGTTTTTTTCCTTCTGTGAGCATGACTCTCTTCTCCTGGTTCAATAAAATTTATTGGTCCAAAACCTCCCTCCCACCTGGCAAGAGAGGTGAGGCTTCTGAGCTAGAAAAAAAGAAGCCCTAGCAATTAATCCTTTATTTAATGCCCTGCTGTTAATCCCAACAGGTGTTATTTCACACAGAGGCAGCTTCTGGTTTCAGAATAACTTGGAGTCACAGCAGGCAGGTAAAGGTTATTATAGAAAATAACCTTAATCTCTCACAAGATCAAGTCTCCTCCCCGTCCACAGCCTCCCTCTCCCTTGACTGCTTCATGTAGCTCAGTGGTAAAATATTTGTCTGTGCACAACCCTGGGCTTAATCCCTACTGAAGCAAAACCAACTGGACCAACATGACCATCACCACCACCACAACATGTAGTCATAGTTGGTATATTGGTTGCTTTTCTGATGCTGTGATAAAATAACATTAGAAGGAACTTAAGGAACACTGTGTTTGACTTATAGTTCCAGAGGGACAGAGTCGGTAATAATGGGGACAACGTGGGGTGGGGTCGGGAAACTGAATGATCATATTTTGCTGTACATGAGAAGCAGAAAGAACAAACTGCAAGAGATGCAAGGCTATATACTCCCCAAATCTATCCCTCGTGATGCACCCTCCAGCAAGGACCCACAGTGAGAAGTTTCATAATTTCCCTAAGCAATGCTAACAATTGTGGACCAAGTGTTCAAATATACATGGAATACATTTCTTATTCAAAGCAAAACAGTCTGTTGCTGTATAAAAATATGGGAAAATTTGGAACCTTTGGGAGTGGGTCTATTGAAAAGCACATTAAAAAGACTAATCCAGTGCTGCTCAAGTTAGCTCAGTCCAGCAACATCCATGACCTTATAAGATGTGTAAGTTCACATCCTTCAATCCCTAGGCCTGCTGAACCAGAAACTCAGGGAAGGCCGTCACTGCCTGTTCTAACAACCCTTCCCATCGATGCCTAGAGGACCACTGTTCTCAGCTAGTCTGATAGCTGAAGAGAAAATTCTTGGTCCCAGAATTTAACTGTCATCTGAGTCCCCTGCAGGTCAGAGTTTCATATGTGTACTGTCAGACTATGAGGCAAACCAAATTTTACATAGCTCTGCTAAATGGACATTATTAACTCTTCCAGATGATCCACAGTAACCCCATTTTCTAACATCTGCCATAAACAACTTGCCCTGCAGATTTCCTCTCTTAAATTGATGCCTTGATTCCCTCTCTCTAAAGTTGATATCTTGAATGGACATGGCATATCTAACACTTCCTGTGTCCCTGCAGTAAGGTAAACAGCAGATCAAATGATTGCTTCTTTCTGTACAAGAAGTCTTTGCTATCTTGTATCAAACAAACTGTTCAGAAAATACCACACTATATGTTTTTATCTTCAGGGCATCTTATCGTTCGGAACGCTCTGCAGGTAATCTGCCATTATAAAAAATTACTACTGTGTCTCTACTTCACATAGCAAGTATGGTACTAAGAAGAAATAATTACATTTTCATATGTGGAAAAATATCTTAAACTTAAATTTGGATTACGAAGGATAACTAATAAAGATGATAGAGAAAGGAAGGATGGAGAAAGAGAAAGAGGGAGAAGAAGTGGGGGATGGAGGAAGAGATACTTCTGTCTGTGGGCATGCCACCTAAACACACCCAATCTGATCTTGGAAGCTAAGCAGGATCAAGCCTGGTTAGTTCTTAGATAGAAATTACCTAGAAATACCATGTGCTCTTTTTCTCCTTAGATGTGTGTGTGTGTGTGTGTGTGTGTGTGTGTGTGTGTGTGTGTGTGTGTGTGATGCGTGTATGCATGTGTATGAATGCCTACGTGGTACTTTCGTATGTCTGTCTAAGAACTGAAGTATAGAAATAGGAAGTTCGATTTGTGATCATTTGATTTTGTTAGTGGTAGTGATTTTTAAAAGCTAAGATGAGGAAAATGATCAGAAGGGAGATAGAATTTGATTTGAAAAATAATACAATTAAGACACCTTTTTGGAATTTCTGAATTCTGCTTAATACGTAGTGCACGGCTTTGACAATTTTATGTAATTTCATCAGAAGGAAAATCAAAGTCTTATTTGGTCATTTATTAGATTGTATTTCCACCAATATGGCTTCCCCCTCAGCTGTCCTGAGCTGAGAAGATATATTCCCTCTTTGTAAATTTAAAAAACCTGGCAGTAACATGAGTGGATGGCAGTAAATAACACTGCCCCCGGCACTTAAATGGAATCTCTGATGTCTTGTTTTGCACTGCTGTCAGCAGTGGCTCCCTCCTTAAGACAATATTTCATTAGACTCATAATGAAATGATAATGTGGCTACAGGTTATTTATAGCATGCATTTCTATTGGTTGGGCTGAGTTTTGTTGCTGCATTAATCAAACACAAAACTGCTCTTAGACAGCCCTTGAAACTCTTCAAAGTTACTTTTAAAAACAGATATACCGAATAGCAACAAAAATTCCAATATAAGGCCACATAAAAATAGTGTCTTTTATGAACAGTTTTAGTGAGTGAAAATATTCCCAGGAAAGACAAGATAGTATGTGCATATCTCTCTAGATGAAATTGCAATTTTTCCTCACAGGAATCTTCAGGATTTAGTGAAATGATCAAGAGAACTAAATTGCTAGTCACTGCTCCTCTCTTGCAGTGTGAGAATATGTTAGACAAACCATATTTAATTGAAAATGCCTCTAGCTTCAATATTACTACAAATTTTTGAAAACATAACATACTAGTAAATTCCCTTTGTTCAATACTGGATTTATATTTCAACTATACAATTCATTTCACAAATGCATACATATAATGTATAGAATAAGGGTTATTGGTTGATTAATAATTTTCAAACTAACATGGCAAGTATAGTATTATTACAAAGAAAGCAGGGGATCAAGTTCCAATGTTTATTATTTGCATGACTCTTAGGCAAGGTATTGAAATTCTCTTGCTCAACATCTTCACCTACAAAATAAGTTTAACACAATTTTATGTTGCATGAAATAAACATGAAGAATAAAGGTAGAATTGACAAAGCACTATTATGGATTCTAATATATAAAAACTAGGCTAATACATTAAAAATGTGCATATGTGCTTCTGAAACAAATCGATCAATAATACCAACAAACTGAGATGATGTCCCCTAATCAGGCTGACATGTGGACTGACTTTATCTTGTATAGGTAACAACAGTTTCTGAGCCAGTGAGTACAGCATCCCTGTGGTGTCCTAACAATATCTATTCCAATAAAGACGTATAGGAAAGATAACTTAAATTCAGTGGAGAAAAACTGAAAACACTTCATCTAAGATCATAACAAAAGAAAGGCTCCCATTCTCGCTTCCTAATCATTACAGTGAAAGTCTTAGGGAGAGCAATATAAAAACAAATGAATAAAAGATACACAAATAAGAATGGAGGGTGCTCCAGTAATCAGCTACAGCATGATGCTTACACAAATAGGAAAGGGTTGAGCCCAATTATCCCTTTATTCATATAATGAGATCCTTAAAAGATTGTAAGGAATTCATTAGAAAACATTTAGAGCCAGTAAATATTTTCCCCAAAGAAGCAGGATTTTAAAATATCAGTATCTGAAAAGGAAGAGACAAAACACCTTCACTGATATTATTGCTGAGAGCCTTGAGAAGGTAAATAAATGTTGTTCAAAGCTGAAAGATGGGAGCTCTTTATTCTGTAATGTCAGGAATTTGCCCCGGTGGTTGCCTGCAGTAATGTATAATACAGGAAATTTATTTAACTGTGAGATTTTTAGAAAGAATGTTGCAGTGGCCTCTTGCTTTCTCCCTACTGTTAAAATGTGAGAGAAGAGAGAGGAACTCAAAAATAACTTTCTCCTATAAAGGAAATAGGAATCACTATACCCCCAAATAAAACTATTTGCATTAATAAGGTTCCTCTGGTAACAAAATACCCTTAGCAAATGCTCTACAAGTGAGCTATATCCGCAGTCAGATAACAAAATATTCTTGAGGTGACTGTCTTAAGGAAAAAGTCTTTTGTCAAAACCTCAGACCTCAAATTTCTCACTGATCCTCTCAGAAGGCACATCCTCTGGATGGCACAATATTGCATTTTAGTTATGGAGTGGGGTACAGGTATATCATTTAGTTTACAGATCTGACAAAACAAAAACCCACCCACATGACAAAGAATATTGAACTTGCAGATGTGTGTCTGGTTTTGAATGGAATGGGACGACGAAATTCTGTTCTCCATTACTTGACTTGTTGCTGTAGTAAGAAGATACTGGGTGAGAGGTATTGTGATATTATAGAATAAAACTGCAAATACGTTTCAGTCATTTTTAAACTAACTTAGAAATTCTTTAACATTCTTCCCTTCATGAAATGTCATCTGCCAGAATACCATCTAAAAATGGAGCAATGTAAGAATTTGAAATGTTTGTAAATAAATAAATAAATAAATAAATAAATAAATAAGAGACCAGAGTCTTGTGATCCCAGTTTCTTCCTACCAGAGACTGCCTTCGGAATGTGTTTTCATTGTCATCTCAAGTACAGTGGATAGGAGTGGCTTAGCTCAGCTGTTGTTATTCTTATACCTCTATGGGAAAACATATTTTTGCCATGTGTGGCTTGTCTTTGTGATTGTACACTTCTCTAAGGTGACTTCCTAACCCTTGTAGTGTAAGTTCTGGCGCTCTGAATAAAGTTGACTATTGTGTGAGACTTTAGTCCGCCTGAATTTTAGGCCTTATTCTTCCAGGTTCAGGTGGCCAACTAGAATAATAAACAAGACCCACAGAACATCCCATTAAAGATGATCACTGCAACTGAATTGTTGTTCTTGTTTTACGAATACACAAACAATAAACTGTTGTTGTTCATTAGTAAAAGAGATTTCAAATCAATCATCCTCATTTTAAGGACTTTTTAGACAAGAGCCATGCCAGTTTTCATGTCAACAGGAATTCAACATTTGCTGACACAAACAGCTCTGTTTGATGGTTGAGTTACAAAAAATTCCAGAAAGGAAGTGCAGGGATAGCTTTCCTTCTAATAATACACTCTTCTCTCTCTCTCTCTCTCTCTCTCTCTCTCTCTCTCTCTCTCTCTCTCTCTCTCTCTCTCTCGGTGGAAAGTAAATCATTTGATTTTCAGCATGTTGCTTTTTGCAAGCAAATTTTTAACAATGCATTGTGTTTGTACATGTGTTATTCAAAGACGAGCCTGTAAAATATTAACCCAAAGTTTGTATTAATTATGGGATTTTGGACAGAAAAATCTGCTCTGAACACTCTGAACAAGGATGACTGATGTGGTGCTCATAAGAGGAGTTCAGTTTAACTCTGTTGTTTATCACACCATCAGTAGACACAGAAAACATCATGACTTAGATTCTTTTGAAAGATGTGTCCATTGACAAAGCATAGATTACACTGGGTGGAAGAACAATAGTTTAGCCTTCTAAGATAAGGCGATGGAAATTTTTTTCTGAGCAAAAATAAGTCGAAACTGATACAGCAAATGGGCATTAAGATAATTCAGTATTTAAGTGAAAAGAACATTATGTGTCAATTATTCTAATGACTGTCTAAAATAAAAATAATATTCCATATATAATACTGTTTAGTGGGCAGTGTAGTCAATTTCAAAACTGCTGGTTTGTAAACATAATTGGTATACTAAAGTACTTTTTGAGTTTTTGAAAAAAAAGCTCAATCATACATGGGGAGACCCGAGAGAGAGGCACAGAGGGCCAGCAGAATGATTGGAAATATGCAACTGTTGGGGTGGATCGGGGAGGAAGTCTCTTGGAATTCCCAAAAATCTCTGGTGGAGGAGTATCCTAGGAGTCAATGTGAGTGATTGTAGCTGAAATACACAACAGTTGAGATGACCTTCAGTAACCAGACAGGACCCCCAGTGGAGGGGAGGACACTAACCCACCTACAAAAATTAGACCCAAAATTATTTCTGTGCAAAAGGGATGCAGGAACAAATATGGAGCAGAGACTGAAGAAATGGCCCACCAGTGACTGACCCAACTTGAGACCTATCTCATGGGCAAGCATGAATTCCTGACACTATTAGCAGTGCTATGTTGTGCTTGCAGAACACAGCGTAGCTTTCCTCTGAGAAGCTGTACCTACCAGCTGACTGAGACAGATGCAGATACTGATACCCAATACTGGGTGGAGTTCGGGCACCCATATGTAAGAGTTAGGGGAAGGATTGAAGGCCTTGAAAGCAATGGCAGCCCTACAGGGAGACCAACAGAGTCAACTAATCTAGACCTCTGGGAGCTCCCAGAGGGTGAGCCATCAATCAAAGAGCATACATGGGCTGGACCAAGACCCAGACACATATGCAGCAGAGGGCTGCCTTGTCAGGCCTCAGTAGGAAGAGATATAATCCTAGATTGAAATTAGAATTGTACTATTCACATAATTAAACCATTAGGTTTAATATAAATAAAATGGAGACAATATTAACTTTTCCTAAATTCAAAAATAATGATACTAACAATGAACCATTTGGTAAAACATGTGCTATCCACCACATTTAATGACATCTATGATTAAAAGCAACAGAAAGGAAAATTATTTAACTTGTATCTTGGCATAATTAACAGTAAATTTTTTATATTATGACATTTATTCTAGTATAAGTATTTAAAAGTTCAAGTCAAACAAAACAAGAAAGTAGTCAATTTTATATAAAAATATATAAAGTATTAATATTAATTGGGTAAGAACAGGGTACTATGCATAATCAAAAGATTCTACAGGTCTCATATGGCCCAAGTTCAACAAGAAATTGTTACGTTTCTCAACATGGTTGTATTGTCACTTATTTGAAACAGTATCACCATCACAAACAAAGATGGCACCTGTGAACAATGGTAAGTGATCATTTGTATTTTAAAGGAAATTTGAAAAATATGTGACTGCCAAAGAAAAGGGACTTGGATGACTGACATGTATAAATGACCATGCATGGATACACGCTGATGGTTGGTGTTGATTTTTAATGTGACAGGGTCTATTGACTCCTATAAAAAAAACTTTTATGAGGAGTTTTCTAGATTGGGATAAGTGAGGTATGAAGACTCACCCTGAACCTGAGCTAGACCATGGAATGACTAAAAAGTCCCATCTCTCTCTGCTTTTTGGCTGGATGGAATATGAACGGTTGCCTTATTGTCTTGATGTCACTCCTTACCTGCAATGCTAAGCTCTTTCCCTTTGCACTGTGAATATAAATAATCTTCAGCCCTTAAGTTACTCTATGTTAGGCATTTTGTCACACACACACAAAATTAGAATAGTAACTGATATACTATATATGTATATATATGTGTGTGTGTGTGTGTGTATATATATATTATACTTTGTAGCAAAGAAAATACTTCTAGCAATGATATATTTTGACTTTAAATATAGTACAAAAGAACAGATTTTCTTTTCAAAAAGCCAATTTACCCAAGATACAATCCACAGACCGCACGAAGTTCAAGAAGAAGGATGACCAAAATGTGGGTGCTTTACTCCTTCTTAAAGAGGGGAACAAAAATATTCATAGGAGGGGATATGGAGGCAAAGTTTAGAGCAGAGTCTGAAGGAACATGTATTCAGAGCCTGCCCTATACGTGCTCTCTCTCTCTCTCTCTCTCTCTCTCTATATATATATATATATATATATATATATATATATATATATATATATATATGTATATATATATATATGGCCAACAAGACTAGATAAGATTGATGAAGTTAAGAAGTGCATGCTGACAGGAACTGGATATAGATGTCTCCTGAGAGATACAGCCAGAGCATGTCAAATACAGAAGCGAATGCTAGCAGCAAACCATTGAACTGAGAACGGGACCCCTGTTGGAGGAGTTAAAGGATTGAAAGAGCTGAAGGGGCTCACAACCCCAAAAGAACAACAATACCCTTCCTGGTTGCTGCCGCCACAGGGAGCCCGAGGGCAGCACCCCGCGAGCGAACTTGAGCCTCAGGACCACAGGTAAGACCAACTTTTCTGCTGCAAGTGACCTGCCTGGTGAACTCAAGACACAGGCCCACAGGAACAGCTGAAGAACTGTAGAGAGGAAAAACTACACGCCCGAAAGCAGAACACTCTGTCCCCATAACTGGCTGAAAGAAAACAGGAAAACTGGTCTACAGCACTCCTGACACACAGGCTTATAAGACAGTCTAGCCACTGTCAGAAATAGCAGAACAAAGTAACACTAGAGATAATCTGATGGCGAGAGGCAAGCGCAGGAACCCAAGCAACAGAAACCAAGACTACATGCCATCATCGGAGCCCAATTCTCCCACCAAAACAAACATGGAATATCCAAACACACCAGAAAAGCAAGATCTAGTTTCAAAATCATATTTGATCATGATGCTGGAGGACTTCAAGAAAGACGTGAAGAACTCCCTTAGAGAAACACAGGAAAACATTAATAAACAAGTAGAAGCCTACAGAAAGGAATCGCAAAAATCCCTGAAAGAATTCCAGGAAAACATAAATAAACAAGTAGAATCCCATAGAGAGGAGACACAAAAATCCCTGAAAGAATTCCAGGAAAACACAATCAAACAGTTGAAGGAATTAAAAATGGAAATAGAAGCAATCAAGAAAGAACACATGGAAACAACCCTGGATATAGAAAACCAAAAGAAGAGACAAGGAGCTGTAGATACAAGCTTCACCAACAGAATACAAGAGATGGAAGAGAGAATCTCAGGAGCAGAAGATTCCATAGAAATCATTGACTCAACTGTCAAAGATAATGTAAAGCGGAAAAAGCTACTGATCCAAAACATACAGGAAATCCAGGACTCAATGAGAAGATCAAACCTAAGGATAATAGGTATAGAAGAGAGTGAAGACTCCCAGCTCAAAGGACCAGTAAATATCTTCAACAAAATCATAGAAGAAAACTTCCCTTACCTAAAAAAAGAGATACCCATAGGCATACAAGAAGCCTACAGAACTCCAAATAGATTGGACCAGAAAAGAAACACCTCTCGTCACATAATTGTCAAAACAACAAACGCACAAAATAAAGAAAGAATACTAAAAGCAGTAAGGGAGAAAGGTCAAGTAACATATAAAGGCAGACCTATCAGAATCACACCAGACTTCTCGCCAGAAACAATGAAGGCCAGAAGATCCTGGACTGATGATATACAGACCCTAAGAGAACACAAATGCCAGCCCAGGTTACTGTATCCTGCAAAACTCTCAATTAACATAGATGGAGAAACCAAGATATTCCATGACAAAACCAAATTTACACAATATCTTTCTACAAATCCAGCACTACAAAGGATAATAAATGGTAAAGCCCAACATAAGGAGGCAAGCTATACCCTAGAAGAAGCAAGAAACTAATCATCTTGGCAACAAAACAAAGAGAATGAAAGCACACAAACATAACCTCACATCCAAATATGAATATAACGGGAAGCAATAATCACTATTCCTTAATATCTCTCAACATCAATGGCCTCAACTTCCCAATAAAAAGAAATAGATTAACAAACTGGATACGCAACGAGGACCCTGCATTCTGCTGCCTACAGGAAACACACCTCAGAGACAAAGACAGACACTACCTCAGAGTGAAAGGCTGGAAAACAACTTTCCAAGCAAATGGTCAGAAGAAGCAAGCTGGAGTAGCCATTCTAATATCAAATAAAATCAATTTCCAACTAAAAGTCATCAAAAAAGATAAGGAAGGACACTTCATATTCATCAAAGGAAAAATCAACCAAGATGAACTCTCAATCCTAAATATCTATGCCCCAAATACAAGGGCACCTACATACGTAAAAGAAACCTTACTAAAGCTCCAAACACACATTGCACCTCACACAATAATAGTGGGAGATTTCAGCACCCCACTCTCATCAATGGACAGATCATGGAAACAGAAATTAAACAGAGATGTAGACAGACTAAGAGAAGTCATGAGCCAAATGGACTTAACGGATATTTATAGAACATTCTATCCTAAAGCAAAAGGATATACCTTCTTCTCAGCTCCTCGTGGTACTTTCTCCAAAATTGACCATATAATTGGTCAAAAAACGGGCCTCAACAGGTACAGAAAGATAGAAATAATCCCATGCGTGCTATCGGACCACCACGGCCTAAAACTGGTCTTCAATAACAGTAAGGGAAGAATGCCCACATATACTTGGAAATTGAACAATGTTCTACTCAATGATAACCTGGTCAAGGAAGAAATAAAGAAATTAAAAACTTTTTAGAATTTAATGAAAATGAAGGTACAACATACCCAAACTTATGGGACACAATGAAAGCTGTGCTAAGAGGAAAACTCATAGCGCTGAGTGCCTGCAGAAAGAAACAGGAAAGAGCATATGTCAGCAGCTTGACAGCACACCTAAAAGCTCTAGAGCAAAAAGAAGCACATACACCCAGGAGGAGTAGAAGGCAGGAAATAATCAAACTCAGAGCTGAAATCAACCAAGTAGAAACAAAAAGGACCATAGAAAGAATCAACAGAACCAAAAGTTGGTTCTTTGAGAAAATCAACAAGATAGATAAACCCTTAGCCAGACTAACGAGAGGACACAGAGAGTGCGTCCAAATTAACAAAATCAGAAATGAAAAGGGAGACATAACTACAGATTCAGAGGAAATTCAAAAAATCATCTGATCTTACTATAAAAACCTATATTCAACAAAACTTGAAAATCTTCAGGAAATGGACAATTTCCTAGACAGATACCAGGTACCGAAGTTAAATCAGGAAGAGATAAACCAGTTAAACAAGCCCATAACTCCTAAGGAAATAGAAGCAGTCATTAAAGGTCTCCCAACCAAAAAGAGCCCAGGTCCAGAAGGGTTTAGTGCAGAATTCTATCAAACCTTCATAGAAGACCTCATACCAATATTATCCAAACTATTCCACAAAATTGAAACAGATGGATCACTACCGAATACCTTCTATGAAGCCACAATTACTCTTATACCTAAACCACACAAAGACACAACAAAGAAAGAGAACTTCAGACCAATTTCCCTTGTGAATATCTACGCAAAAATACACAATAAAATTCTGGCAAACCGAATTCAAGAGCACATCAAAACAATCATCCACCATGATCAAGTAGGCTTCATCCCAGGCATGCAGGGATGGTTTAATATACGGAAAACCATCTATGTGATCCATTATATAAACAAACTGAAAGAAGAAAACCACATGATCATTTCATTAGATGCTGAGAAAGCATTTGACAAAATTCAACACCCCTTCATGATAAAAGTCCTGGAAAGAATAGGAATTCAAGGCCCATACCTAAACATAGTAAAAGCCATATACAGCAAACCAGTTGCTAACATTAAACTAAATGGAGAGAAACTTGAAGCAATCCCACTAAACTCAGGGACTAGACAAGGCTGCCCACTCTCTCCCTTCTTATTCAATGTAGTTCTTGAAGTTCTAGCCAGAGCAATCAGACAACAAAAGGATGTCAAGGTGATACAGATTGGTAAAGAAGAAGTCAAAATATCACTATTTGCAGATGATTTGATAGTATATTTAAGTGATCCCAAAAGTTCCACCAGAGAACTACTAAAGCTGATAAACAACTTCAGCAAAGTGGCTGGGTATAAAATTAACTCAAATAAATCATTTGCCTTCCTCTATACAAAAGAGAAACAAGTCTAGAAAGAAATTAGGGAAATGACACCCTTCATAATAGACCCAAATAATATAAAGTACCTCGGTGTGACTTTAACCAAGCAAGTAAAAGATCTGTACAATAAGAACTTCAAGACACTGAGGAAAGAAATTGAAGAAGACCTCAGAAGATGGAAAGATCTCCCATGCTCATGGATTGGCAGGATTAATATAGTAAAAATGGCCATTTTACCAAAAGCAATCTACAGATTCAATGCAATCCCCATCAAAATACCAATCCAATTCTTCAAAGAGTTAGACAGAACAATTTGCAAATTCATCTGGAATAACAAAAAACCCAGGATAGCTAAAGCTATCCTCAACAATAAAAGGACTTCAGGGGGAATCACTATCCCTGAACTCAAGCAGTATTACAGAGCAATAGTGATAAAAACTGCATGGTATTGGTACAGAGACAGACAGATAGACCAATGGAATAGAATTGAAGACCCAGAAATGAACCCACACACCTATGGGCACTTGATTTTTGACAAAGAAGCCAAAACCATCCAATGGAAAAAAGATAGCATTTTCAGCAAATGGTGCTGGTTCAACTGGAGGGCAACATGTAGAAGAATGCAGATCGATCCATGCTTATCACCCTGTACAAAGCTTAAGTCCAAGTGGATCAAGGACCTCCACATCAAACCAGACACACTCAAACTAATAGAAGAAAACCTAGGGAAGCATCTGGAACACATGGGCACTGGAAAAAATTTCCTGAACAAAACACCAATGGCTTATGCTCTAAGATCAAGAATCGACAAATGGGATCTCATAAAACTGCAAAGCTTCTGTAAGGCAAAGGACACTGTGGTTAGGACAAAACGGCAACCAACAGATTGGGAAAAGATCTTTACCAATCCTACAACAGATAGAGGCCTTATATCCAAAATATACAAAGAACTCAAGAAGTTAGACCGCAGGGAAACAAATAACCCTATTAAAAAATGGGGTTCAGAGCTAAACAAAGAATTCACAGCTGAGGAATGCCGAATGGCTGAGAAACACCTAAAGAAATGTTCAACATCTTTAGTCATAAGGGAAATGCAAATCATAACAACCCTGAGATTTCACCTCACACCAGTGAGAATGGCTAAGATCAAAAACTCAGGTGACAGCAGATGCTGGCGAGGATGTGGAGAAAGAGGAACACTCCTCCATTGTTGGTAGGATTGCAGACTGGTACAACCATTCTGGAAATCAGTCTGGAGGTTCCTCAGAAAATTGGACATTGAACTGCCTGAGGATCCAGCTATACCTCTCTTGGGCATATACCCAAAAGATGCCTCAACATATAAAAGAGACAGGTGCTCCACTATGTTCATCGCAGCCATATTTATAATAGCCAGAAGCTGGAAAGAACCCAGATGCCCTTCAACAGAGGAATGGATACAGAAAATGTGGTACATCTACACAATGGAATATTACTCAGCTATCAAAAACAACGAGTTTATGAAATTCGTAGGCAAATGGTTGGAAATGGAAAATATCATCCTGAGTGAGCTAACCCAATCACAGAAAGACATACATGGTATGCACTCATTGATAAGTGGCTATTAGCCCAAATGCTTGAATTACCCTAGATCCCTAGAACAAACGAAACTCAAGATGGATGATCAAAATGTGAATGCTTCACTCCTTCTTTAAATGAGGAAAAAGAATACCCTTGGCAGGGAAGGGAGAGGCAAAGATTAAAACAGAGACTGAAGGAACACCCATTCAGAGCCTGCCCCACATGTGGCCCGTACATATACAGCTACCCAATTAGACAAGATGGATGAAGCAAAAAGTGCAGACTGACAGGAGCCGGATGTAGATCGCTCCTGAGAGACACAGCCAGAATACAGCAAATACAGAGGCGAATGCCAGCAGCAAACCACTGAACTTAGAATAGGACTCCCCGTTGAAGGAATCAGAGAAAGAACTGGAAGAGCTTGAAGGGGCTCGAGACCCCATATGTACAACAATGCCAAGCAACCAGAGCTTCCAGGGACTAAGCCACTACCTAAAGACTATACATGGACTGACCCTGGACTCTGACCCCATAGGTAGCAATGCATATCCTAGTAAGAGTACCAGTGGAAGGGGAAGCCCTGGGTCCTGCTAAGACTGAACCCCCAGTGAACTAGACTGGTGGGGGGAGGGCGGCAATGGGGGGAGGGTGGGGAGGGGAACACCCTTAAGGAAGGGGAGGGGGGAGGGGGATGTTTGCCCGGATACCGGGAAAGGGAATAACACTCGAAATGTATATAAGAAATACTCTAGTTAGTAAAAAAATAAATAAATAAAATGTAAAAAAAAAAGAAATACTCAAGTTAATAATAAAAAAAAAAAAGAACAACAATACCAACTAACCAGAGCTTCCAGGGTCTAAATCACTACCCAAAGATTATACATGAACTGACCCACGACTTCAAATGCATATGTAACAGAGGATGGCCTTGTTGGGCACCAATGGAAGGAGAAGCCCTTGGTCTTGCCAAGGTTGGACCCCCAATGTAGGGGAATGTCAGGGGGATGGGATCAGCGGTGGATGGGGAGGGGAACACCCTTATAGAAGAAGGGAGGGGAGTGGGAAAGGGGGCTTATGTCCAGGAAAACGGGAAAGGGAATAACATTTGAAATGTAAATAAAAAAAATATCCAATGGAAAAAAAGCCTATCACAAGCCACAACATACATATGGTCTGTACAAAACCAAACCAGACAAAATAGAAGCATGAAAAGTGGAGTTGAGCATAAAGCTCTACCCTCCCTCACAATGGAGCTGTTGGCAATTGGTAGCTGCTGAGAGAAGATTGGTAAGATTTCTCTAATAGTATATGTGAACTGATAAGTTGATCACAGTCCAGTAGAAGGACACACATCAAGCAATATTTAGACAGCGCAAATTTCCCTTAAAAGGGAAAACTGTACACAAAGTTACAGCGAAGAAGAGTTGGTGGAGAGAGGGTGTCTATGATTAGACAAATCCTCAAAGACCTAATAAACAACCATAGAAATATTTTAAAAGAACCAAAAATAACAAAGAAAAAAAGAGAGAAAAGTCAGTTGTTTAAATAAGAGACTGTCAGTGACCTTAGGCTAACATGGCAACCTAAATCAAGTATTTGCTAATGAAGGAAACCCCGTCATCTCAAATAACATGACAAAGAGGGAACAATTTCAACATGAAGATTGATCCCAGTCATTCATTTCAACTTTCTAAATAAAAAGTTTAATTTTTATTTTTGTGTACCGATTGTATAAAGAACCAGTTTATGAATAAGTTACATATAAGGCACTGAAAATAAATACTCATAAAATAGAATGCACTTGGAAAGTTTCAAATCCACATGCTCTTTTTGCCAGAGGGCAAACATCTTACTTTACTTCTGAAAGGCACTCAAAAAAGAAAAGTATCATCAAGTTTATTTTAATTGTCAAAAATATCACTACATTTAATTAGGAATACTATGCCTATAAATAGCCAAGTTGGTTTCCATAGAATTACTAATTCATGACAAAGAATTTCTTATAAAATCTCATATGTGTTCATACATACAGTCCTATAAAATACATACTAAAACTCAACACGAGAAAGCCTGACTTAACCTTTCTATATAAAATTAGGTCTGTGAGATTAAATATTCTTATTAATATCTTAAGTAAACTTGGCACGTAGTAATTACTCGGTCTTTCTAGTAAATATACAGCTCACCATAATCTATTTGAAAAGATTTCTTTATAGTCATGTATAATGTATTCTATGAATACTGTGACCCTAAAGTGATAGGGAAGAGTAGCATTAATCTTAGGAAATGTAACCTGGCAGTGAAAATTAGTGATGTCTTTCTTTAAAAATACCATTCTGGATCTGAAAGGCCTTTTTTTTCTAATTGGATTTTTTTAATTTACATTTCAAATGTTATTCTCTTTCCCAGTTTCCAGGACATAAGCCCCCTATCCCATCCCACTCCCCTTCTTCTACAAGGGTGTTCCCCTCCCCATCCACCCCCACCCTTCCTCCCCTCGGACATTCGCTTACACTGGGGGTCCAACCTTGGCAGCACCAAGGGCTTCTCCTTCCATAGGTCCCCATCAAGGCCATCCTATGCTATATATGCAGTTGGAGTCATGGGTCAGTCCATCTATAGTTTTTAGGCAGTGGTTTCTTAAAGAGTTTTTTTCAGCAAGGTAGCAAAGTAAGATTTTTCAACATTCACCCCTTCGCAGAAATATGAATTTCAACAGCTGTCCTTGGCTAAAATTATCTTCGCAAACCTAAAGACAGCACCAGGGTCTGTCTGGTTATCAGAAGATAATGAAAGACACACTGAGAAAGATAAGGATGGATTCACATACTGGCCTGTATCATTCTGTTTCCTATTGCTACAATAAACTGCCTTAGCCTAAGGGTTTCTGAAAAAAAATTTATTTAACTCATAGCTTTAGAAGTCATTATGTCCAAAATTAGGTGGACCCATAGGTTTGGACACAATTTAGGATGGAAGCTATTTTCTGCACAAAGGTTATGCGTGAGGGAGAGATCGCATAGGAAGGCTGGAAAGCACAAGGAAGGGCAGAAACAGCATACAGTTCTCTTATAGGAGAGTTAACACAACATTCCACGAGAGCTACCTTAATCACTTCAGAGACCCATGTCCATCATAAGATGCAGAATTCTTAAAGTCACACAGTTGAGAAAGTGCTCCCAACCTATCAAGTGTTGAAAGACACAGGCAAACTGTAGCCAAACCATGGCTCTACATTATTCATCCTCTGAATCTGGACAACATGGCACAGGGAAGAAATTAAAACCTATACATTAGGTTATAGGATGACAGGGGCAGTTGATCTTGGACTTCAAGCCTGACTTGGCGGAATCTTTTGTCAGAACCCAGATTCAAGCACAACATTTATAGAGTGCTCAATCTGATCAAAGCCAATGTCAGATCATTGCTCTGTCTTCAGGATGGTCCTGACAGACACAGTCCCTACACTAGAAATAGGCTAGACCCTATTTTTGCATCATTAAACTATGTACCAGCAGGGTTGGGGATTTAGCTCAGTGGTAGAGCGCTTGCCTAGCAAGCGCAAGGCCCTGGGTTTGGTCCCTAGCTCCGAAAAAAAGAAAAGAAAAGAAAAAAATGCAAACTATGTACCAGTGAAAGGTATATTCTGCCATAGAGCCTCATAGCCCAGTCTGCAGTAGGATACCGGGGGTCCTATGCACTGAGATTTGTTAATAGACAAATCAGTACGCTCCAATACTAACCTTCATATGCTCAGGTATCAGGCTCATTCCAGAAATCAGGTCAATATCTTCAAATTCTAACAGACCTCAGGACAAGGCATACCTAGAAGATTCAGAGATTAGACTGACCCCTGCTGAACCTAATCTCTGGATCACAACAGCATTAATCTGGGACCTTCATGGTCCCAGTCACCAGAGCAGCTCCAAAGACCAAGATTTCAAGCCATAAATCACAAACTAAGTCCTTTTAGTCTGCCAGACACATTCAGGCCTCACGATTGTCACAAGCAGACTAGCCCCACAGCCAATCTAGTCTACATGTTCCCAGTCCAACTTGTTCCTAGGACTCATGCAGACTGCAGCTCAACTCAGTAAGGCAGCGACTTTATTGACTCAGCTTGCAAGGTAGCACCTAAGGGTTCAGGCTCTAAGATAGTCCCTGTAAACCAAGTCTTAAATATAATCTATAGGCCTTCTTCAGCAACAGGATAGCCTACACGAACACAAACTAAACTCCTCCCATTGTATGAGGTTCTAGGTCTATTCAAGAATTAGGAACAAAAATAAACTTACAAAATAAAAAACAAACAAACAACAACAACAACAGCAGCAACAACAGCTCACTTAAGCTGGGTCTGGTGATAGTCCCAGCACTTGGGAAGCAGGAGTAGGCAGATGAGTTCGCCCAGCCTGGTCTCTAACATAAGTTCTTGGATAGCCAGCGCTACACAGAGAATCCTTGTCTCAAAATAATTCAAAGGAAAAAACTCATTTATCACTAAACGAAAGATCAGGCTGAGGAATAAATTTAAATAAGGAAGCAAAATACCTATACCCTAAAATGTATAATACACTGTAATAGTCTTCTTTCTGCTACTGTAATAAAAAGCTGAGCAAATCAAACCTGGGGGAGGAAAGGGATTATAGTCCATCACCAATGGAAGCAAAGACAGAAACTCAAGGCAGGACCTCAAAGCAAAAACGACAGAGGAATTATTATTTACTTGGCTTCTTCCCCATGACTTGTTCAGCCTGTTTTCTTCTACTTCCCAGGATGACTTTCCCATGAGTGGCAATGCAAACAAGCATGTATATCTAATGAAGGCAACTGGTATATCGAAGTTTCCTCATTTCAGGTGATCCTGGAAGTTGACAAGAATTTTCAACATGCAGTGTTGAAAAAAATTAGAAAACATTAAAATAAATGGAAAGATATTCCATGGATATAGGATATGGCTTGGAGTAAAGTATATTTTTCCAGTATCAGTACTACCCAAAGTCATACTTACATACATACATACATACATACTTATATACATACAATTATATATTATACATTATTATATATTACATATTACATATTATGCTATATATTATATATTTATTATATATTATATATGTAGTTCCTATAAAAATCTAGTGCCTGTGTTCACATACACAGAATAAAAATCCTTCATGTAGTCTTTTACCTAGAAAAGTTCCAAATACCCAAAACTAGTTTGAGGGAAAAATGAGAAAATCTGTGGGCAGTTTCAAAACATACTGAAAGTTATAATAATAAAAACATCTTGATACTTAGGAATGAACAAAATCCAAGAAATAAATCTTATTGTTTTTGGTCACTTAATTAACAATGAGAGTGCCAAGAAAACATTGGGGAAGGATCACTTTAATAAAATTTGATAAAACTCAAGGTTGATGTCTACATAGGCAAGAAAAGACAATAAAACCCTTGTGTGACCTCACATATAAAACCATCTTCAAAGGGATTGAAAGCTTATGGCACGGATCTGGAAAGGTAAAAGTGCTAGAGCGCAGTGCGGGAAGAAGTTCCCTGATGTTCTGTAAGCAAAGATACTTTGGAACCTGAGCCCAAAAATATGGGCAACAGAATCCACAAGTGAGGTTGTATCAGTCTAAAAGGAATCTACAGGGCAAAAGAAATGACCACTGCAGTACAAGGCCTATGGGGTGCCGGTAAAATATTTGTAGACTACACCTTTGCTAAAGGATAATATCAAAATGGATGAGAAACTCCCCAAATTGAACATCAAGAACCGAATAGTGTGATTATCACTAACCAAATGAATAGGTCTCAAAAGAAAACTTAGAAACAGCCAACGGGTGTATGCGAACACATTCGAATATTACATTATCAATTATTTATTAACTATTATTTGAGTTTTTAAACCACTATGAAATTCAGTCTCATTGTTATACTTGCCCTTATGAGATGAACAAAGACAAGAATATGGACAGGCCAAAGAAGATGTGGGGATGACTGTGTGGCCTCCACCCTAAACAAAGAACTGCAGACCACCAAGGAGCATGCCAATTTGTTATCCAATAATAAACGGTCAACCCTGAAGATACACACATACATACAAGTAAAAATTATAAAATAAGAAGCTGGTAGTGTGTGTGTGTGTGTGTGTGTGTCTGTCTGTCTGTCTCTGTGTGTGTATGTGTGTGTGTTCGTGTATAACAGCAATTAATATAAAAACGCCAGGAATTCGAGAGAGTGAAGAGGAATATGAGGGGTATATAGAAGGATTTTGAAAAGAGTTAAGAGAAGGGAGAAATAATGGAATCATATAATATCAAAATAAAAGAAAAAATGTCAAAAATTCTTGAATAATTTCTCAATATATTCTGTCTCATTTTGTTTTCTTAAATAATGTTCATTAAAAAGTTCTGATTTTCTTTTAAATAAAAAGGCAAGAGAAACCAAGTAACAGATCTTTGGGAAAGGAATGCTACACATTATTAAAAGAAAATCTAAGTTGTGTGATTGTTACAGAAAACAGCAAAAATGACTTTGAAAACAACACATCCATGTCATTCAGAAATCTTATTAGTGGCCATATGGCAAAAAGAAATGAAAGTAACTTGAAACAATATCGGGCCTCGCAGTTGCTGATGTATGAAACCAAATGATAACAAGAAATGAAAGTAATACGTTGAAAAAATAACTACACTAACAGTAGTCAGTGTGTGGAATGAAGTAAAATGTCTGTCAACACAAAATAATTTGTAGATGAGTGCTTTACAGTGTTCCACATGGGTCAAAGAAGAAAGAAATCTTGTGATTTAAAATAACATATAGAAACCCAAAGTCTTTATACTTAATAAAATAAGCCAGGTACAAAAGGACAAAAACATCATGATGTCACTCGCGTGTAGATTCTGAAAAGTTAATTTTATATGAATAAAGGGTAAAAGACATTAATAAGGGTAGTTGCAACTGCATCAAATACACTTCAAGATATGAATTACACACTATAATCTATTGCATACATAGTTATTTTTAAGAAATCTTCAATGTTCTCATACACATCTTGCACTCTGTATGCTACTCAACTCAATTTAGGTATCTAAATTGTAATGCAAACATTTATAAAAATATCACACTATACATTGCAATTATATACTGTTTTTATTACTCCATTATACCTAAAGAATTTTGAAAAATAAATACATAAAACATTTTGTTAATTTGATCAAAACAGATACAGAAGCAGTAAGCATTGTTCTAGCTTCTAAATTAATGATTTTACTTGAAGTTTATAAAAATGTATGGGCAATTTCAGCCAAAAATGACTTCTAGAGTTCACAGTAGTTATTTCACGTTTGTAAACTAATAGCACCAATTTCCTGGTAGTTGATTATCTATTCTGAACATGGCTCTTCCAATTTACCTCGTCTGAATTCGCTGCCCAGTCAGGTGTAAATCGAATAGTCCTGGCCGTACACTTTCAAAACAAATTGCTCTGTGGAGCGGCTTTATGTAAATAGAAAGACTGTTTATAGAGACACAGATTTGGACTCAGTATTGGGCTTCTATGCCCATCTGTTATTGTACGTAACAATAATTGAGTCATACTTAGAGTTTGACAAAATTCTTGAGCTCATAATTACACTCATAGAGGTATCAATTTTCAGTCCAAAGAAAGTGCCATTTGCTAATCAATGCATTCTTTTTCTTCAGTCTTTATTGCCTTTGTCTTTAGAGTTTCAGTTAAGAGTGGGCTTTGGACTTTAAAGACATTGGGTTATGACCTCACACCTACCCTTCAGCTAACTGCTAATTACTTGGTAGAGCAAGCCATTTTGCTCCCTGAAATTCAGCTTCCTCAAATATGAGAATAATGAGAATTTAAAGGACGTGACATGGATAGAACAATTATCACAAGGTTTAGCATACATAAGTACTTCATTACTGTTATTTAGCAATTATTAATATTATTGTGCTTCTTTCAACACATTACAGAAATTTCCAATAAATTTATATTTAGATGTGTTTATTATCCAAAAGCTCAAGATAAAAATTACACCTATAAAAGTAATCAGAAAATTAAAGTTATATAATGAATTTTAAGGTTTGCAGTGTTTTAATGACATATATAAATATATCTGGAAATGTGTGATGGATCGCAAAGTTCTGTATTTGAGACCTTGACAAGATTTTAAATCACACAGGAGGTAATCAACCCTTCTGGATCACCTGTGAGGGATTATTTAAGCTGCAGTAGTTGGGGGAATGCCTGTAAGGGATTATCTTGATTAAGTTATTGAAGTGGAAAGCTCACTCTAAAAAATGCTAACAACATTTTCTGGTCTTGGTTCTCAGACTGCACAAAACAGAGAAAGCTAGCTAAACAACAACATGTATTGATTTCTTCCTGACTGTGGATGCAGTATGACCAGTGGCTTCATGCTCCTGCTGCTTGATATGACTGCCATAATGGGCTGAACCTGGAAACTGTACCAAAGTAAATCCTTCTTTTCATAAGTTGATTTTGCCTTGGCATTTGATCAGAGTCACAGGAAAAAATAAGACAGATGCCATTTTCTTCTAGAATATAAAAATATTGAGCTAGGCAGAAGAGTAAAATTAGTATTGTATTTTAAGTATTCTTTCTCTGGCAGCCTATAATTTATTTTCTAAAGGCAAAAAGTTATATAATGCTCAAATATTTGTAGGTGAGAATTTGCCAATCATACTTTTAAAGTACAGATGGGAAAACATCGTGGAAGAGGTGGGAAGAGTGGGTTATCAAGTATAAAGCAGGTGTGAAGTAGCAATGACCAAAGGCATCATTCAAAGCACAAAAGAAAATGGAGCCTAAACACAGACTAGATGCTAGCTTATAAGTAGATGGGTCGGCAAGGTTTGCATTTGAAGAACACACCTAAAACGTTGCCAACTGCTAAAGAATGCAAAATATCAGAGTTTGAAGGGGATTCTTATTGTGCACAGTGGGTCCTTTTCATGGAGAGTGTGGAGTTAAGATTTGTATTTTGTACATGAGACTTTCTCACACTATGTATCTTTTGATGCTATTGTCTCTTTGTGAGGCCTAAATGAACGCAGCATAAGGATCATCGCGTTAGTCACATTATCAGTATAAAAATTTTATCAAACCTAATTCTACCCCCATCTTCCAATTCTGTTACCACTAATAAAGCATTTTAGTTTGATTTCATTTATAACATGGAGTAAATTATAGAATAAATAGTGTTTGGTCACATCTTATGGATATCCAAACTATTTTTCCTTTATTATTTTTTAAAAATATAATTTCCCAAAGAACATAATAAGCCCTGTTAATGACAAAATGGCAACAAAGAAGAACTAATTTTATTTTTTCTAAAATACTTCTTCAAATACAATTACAATTAATAACACATTTGCTGGTATGTAAAGGAAGTAACTTCAATGTTCCTTCTCAAAAATTAGTGTATTTCTTATACTAATTATTAGAAAGTGCCTTTTACAAATCGAAATAGCATGACCCATGTCTTTATGTATCTACATCATGTGTATATGTGTGACATATACAAATATATGCATAATTTTATTTGTTTTTAGTGCACAATATATTTCTATATGTGAATTGAATATAAAATATTTTATTAATTGAAGAGCTATTTTCTTCTCCTTACCCTAAGCAAAAAAAGAAAGAAAGAAAGAAAGAAAGAAAGGAAGGAAGAAAAGAAAAAAGGTAAATTCTTAAGTGTGATGAGTTTGTTAGGATTTGTTTCGTTGAGTGAAGGAACAGGATAATTGAGATATCAAAGGGAGAGGAGACAAATAAAGGAAATGTCAATGAGCTATTTCCCTTTCTGGAAGGGTGCTGAGCTCACTTCTACAGAGAGCTCCGAGGGAGAGAGAGAGAGAGAGAGAGAGAGAGAGAGAGAGAGAGAGAGAGAGAGAGAGAGGAGGGGGGAGAGGAGAGGGAGGGCAGGAATTTATTTTTACATCCATTATTTAAAGTCTACCCCTAAGAAAGTTAATTCATACAAGCTTAGCACATCATGGCTTCAGACTGTGTGGACTTTACAGTATTTGACAAAGGAGCTTCCAAAAAGTATGGGGAACTGTCCACCACGGCAGTGCTGAAATCATGGGCTGCAGCACACAGCAGGACTATCACATCCAAATCCCAGTTTGACATTTATAACCTACATGACTTGAAATAAGCTACTTCATCTTTGTAAATCTCTGCTTGTGATAACAATAGCATCTTCTTCTTTTGAACTTCTGTAAGAGAAGCTATAATATGTTTCCTGGGTAACTGTTTATTAGGTAGTTGAAGAGAAGGTGTTCATCCTTATTAGAAGGTATTATGTCTAAAATGGATGCATGAACCTTGATTTGTCAGACTGGAGCCTGAGTACTGGCTCATGGGCTGTTAGGCATCAAAGAGCAATTTAAACCTTTTGATCGTAACCTTTCTAAATTGTACCTGTCAAAGGTATGCCAATGTACCAATTCATAGGTTCTTGTAAGGCATATGAGAAAAAATAAGCAAGTGGTTAAAATTACAGCCTGTTCTATTGGGAGCATGCAGCAGTGTGTGTTTCCTATTTCCTATGCTGATCTGTACATCTGTACACTTATGTGCTCATTCTCCACTAATCTCAGGGATTATAATAAGTGTTGGACTAATATTTTATTTGAAATAACTTATAAACCTAAAATATTACTAAAACATATTGCACTAGAATAAAAATTGGAATAGTGGGCTGGAGACATAGCTCAGTAGTTGAGAGCAGTTGGTGCTTTTGCAGGGAATCCTGAAAGTTTGGTTTCTTGTAAACATAAATTAACTCACACTCATCTTCACTTCCAGTTCATGAACACAATGTCCTACTCTGGCATCTGCAGCCACCAGAGATGTAGAGGAATGCATATACATACATGTTGGCGAATACCCACACAGACACAGACACAGACACAGACACAGACAGACAGACACAGACAGACAGACAGACAGACACACACACACACACACACACACACACACACACACACACACACATAAAAAATAAGTTGGGACACTTGAAAGAAGAGTGGCAACCTAACCCAGGTGTGGCAAGAAAAGCATCAGAGCTATTTAAGGACCTTTTGAGCAAACATATATTTGTAAGACTCCTCACTATATTTGATAAGTAAATAAATATTTTTAACGATTCGTGCTTCATGAGGTACACACGTTTTCTATCTAACATAAACAACCTAACCTTGTGCCCACCCTTTAAGTCCTTGAGTTTTTATTCAGGTATCCTCACCGGTTAAAAGGTTCTATCTGTGAACTTATGTTTATTCAAAACAGATTTCTCCAACCCAAAGCTACAGTATTGCACCTCTGATGGATAAAAATCACAAAAATATGTCTGTGCAAAATAACTTTGGAGAGATGGGAGGTTTTCAACTCCAGAACTGGTTAACAAACTGGTTAAAAGTCCTGAAGTTGTAAAGCAAAGGTCAATGACATCACAAATGTGTTCGTGAGAGCTGTGCTGAAGCTTTGATACTGAGGTCATGCTATTAAACAGCAAAGGGCATTCAAATGAAAGATGCTTTTAGGAGAAATATTTTCCATGTCTCTTCATAAAAAGTGGAAGTTTTCTTCTTTGTTTTTCATGCTATTTGTCAGAATTGTGAACTTTCAGCTCCTTTGTGTATTGTTGACATTTAACTTTCTTTAAAGGAAATATCTCTTGATAAGCTTACTCATAGATACATATAGAAATGAGTATTAAGTTGTCATGTCAAGGTGTATATTTCTAAGATGGGATTGGTTAAATAAATCACTTTTATTAATGAGAGTTGAGTGCAAGAAAGAAATATCTAATACCCAGATAGTGGCTTTTATTTCCTTCAAGATTTCTTTTTATTAAAGGTGAATTCTTGTTTTGAATTTGAGCATTTTATTTTACATTTTAAGAAATTGAAATAATAAAATGTGTTTAGAACAAAGCATACAGGCTAGGCAGAGTCAGAAAGAAAGGTAGTAAAAGAATTTTTTCTCTGTACTATATTTGGAGAACAATAATTAATTATATAGCAAATGAATTTAAAATGGTACCGAGCCAAATTTCTTCAAATAAAAGGATCTCCTTTTCCCCAGTGGATGAGCCATGGCTTCCTCCATCCTCTGGGCTTTTGCTTTTACTTCTGCTATTGATTTTAGCTGATAAAAATTTAATAATCCTTTCTTTGGAATTGTGTGGAGCTTTTATCTCTTGTGCATCCAAAGGAAAATAAAATCTAGCTTGTGTCAGAGTTATGTTTTAGATGGAGGAATTACTTGTATAGATTTTTTAATCTCTTAAGAAATACAGTCCTTGTGTTAGTGTCTCTTCACCATTACATAGTGAAGGAAGAGCTGTTCATGATCATAAAGCACTCATAAAGCTTGGAGATGAATAAAGAAAATGAGAAAGTAGGAGTCATGAAAATATTAGCAGCTATCCATGGGAAGTTTCTCTTATAAAACATTCATAAAAGAGTGGAAACACAAAGAGGCTATCTTGACACATATTAAAATATGAAGAGAGGACCACCCAAGGGGAAAGCCATGACTCACTATAGACACACACACACACACACACACACACACACACACACACACACAAATTCAAACCGTATTTCTAAGAGAAAAGTCAGAACACAAGTTCAAAAAGAGTATTATTAATGGCTTAGCTACATGTGCTCATTTCTTCACTGCTAGACTTATTTTGTTCGCTACTCAGGAAACCTGCTTCAGAGGCAGGAGACCTGATCATACCGCCTAATACCTGCCCTATTATGCCATGCTGCGTTCTAATCTCCAGTTGGGAATATGACGTGAGAGTTGACCTTGGAAATCGGTTGCGATTGCCTGGTGCACACATTTCCGATTTAGCATCTTCAGACACAGTGTTGCTGTACTGGAAGTAGAATTCACACTGCTAGTTTGGAGAAGATATTGCTCCTGGGTTTAGAGAGAAACGTTGATTTGATTTGGAGTTAATGAATGATGAATCTGTTCTATAATGATACGTCAGCTTCACGCTAAGAAGTGGAGCTTCAGAATATCATTATGGAACTCAGGTTGCCGGACTAAGTTGTTTTACTTTAATTGAGAAAACCCTTCTGAAGCCTGCTCTACCCTGGGACAGAATGCACAGAGTATACACAGTACAAATAAAAGCAATTAGACTTACCACCTTGGATTTGATGGTATACCTTCCCAGCATGCCTGATTAGGTTCCAGTCTCAAAAGACATCTTTGTTCAGTGACTTAACTGTTTAACCTCCAGGTAGAAAGTGCAGCTAGGAAGCATAGTATGCCCTGGAACATAAACAGGGCTATTTCTCAAGTGCTATATACAGATTTATAACATTTTGTATATACTGGCAAGTCATGTTGGGTTTTATAAGAGTCTCAGCTACATGGAAGGGTTGTAGTATACCCCCCGCCCTGTTTTTATAGAGAATGACCTCATACTATTAATTATTAATTATCTACATGAGAATTTCTAAATTTATACCTAAGAATTTTGCTCACATAAGTCTTATTTAACTATTCTGGTCTAGAGGGATATATTGTGATGTTTTCATCAACAAATAAATAAATATATTTTATCATATTTGCTGGTCTACATTTTACATGTTAGATTTATGAGCAACAAACAGGCTTTTAGTAATTTTTCTAGAGCTTTTCTAAGCAGTTCAGACAATCATACATGTTATTTTTTCAAATTTCATTGTGAAAATAAATTTAATCATGATGGTGTTTAACTCTAACACACACACACACACACACACACACACACACACACACACACACACACCCCTATACTCGTTCTTCATATTTTGACTATAGGATTTCTTGTTTTGTATGTCAGAACCTTTAACCATATTAAACTATATAATCACTCTTCCCTTTGTTCATGATGTCACATCCTGGGGCTACACAGTCTGTCTCTAAAGAGCTACCCCTGTCTCAATATTCATTACATCATATATACATATGCACATTCACACACACAAACACACATAGACACAAATATATATATATATATATATATATATCATATTATCACATTAGCTGATCTCTATTTCTCAAGTTAGATTTATGAGGAATAAACAGGTTTTTAGTAATTTTTTCTAGAGGTTTTCTTATTAACTCAGACTTAAATATACATATATTATAGGAAAATTATATATATATGTGTGTGTATATATGTGATATATATATATATATGTAGCTAAAGCCTCACATCTCTTTACTCAGTTTCTCTTTTGTCAATTTAATGTGCCCACAGAGAAATTCTGCTTTCACCTGTGAGATGTAGAGTTTAGATGTCATCGCGCCCTCACGACCAGGAAAACTGAACACACTGAACATAAAAAATTTTGCAAGAAATTATTCAAGAACAAAGAGCATATGGCAAATTATAATCATAAAACATGGAGAAGCAGATAACCTGAACCTAACGCTGCTTATCTGAGGCAGAAACCAGTGGAAACAAACAAAAAGAAGCTGTAAGCCTAGAATGATTGCTTTTAACAACTCTTAGAGACTGAGGTAGGATGAGCTTCATGAAGAGAAGCTTTACAATTGTAGAGTTACCACCAGAAAGTTGCAAAGAGACAATGAGACTATCTTTGCACCTTTGTCATTCAAAGAAGGAACACTGTGAAATCAGTCAAGAGGTCTCTCAGCAACTTATGTACTCTATATTATAGGAAAAGACCGACATGAATAGCATCTCACTGAGGAAAGTGACATTTGTCCATCTCGAGCCCTTCTTCCCTTCCCGTCTGACTGAAAAGAGGCATATGAAAATGAAAAAATTCTGTTGAAGATGAGCACGTCGTCCACTAAACCTACTGCTTACATTTACATCACAGAACAATTTCTCTTCCCAATATCTTATCGCTACATTAATAGAATTACAGTAGATAACTAATTCATTAGATCTGTAAAAGCTTTGCAGCATAGATTATATATGAGAAATGTGTAGAAAAACGTGTTCATAAAAAATGGAACCACAAGGACACCTGGAGCATACGATGAAGCAAGCAAATAAATGAGAACTATTGGGAAACAAAGAACATTGGAGAAGGCATACACAAAGGCCAATAGATGCTTTTTTCTTATTTTAATATATCTAAATAATTTTAAAAGCATAGTAGTAAACTATACTGGGCAATTGTGATATACAGACATGAGAAATGTGTAACAAGCATATTATTAAAGATAAGTAGAAAGGATCAAGAGTATTTTCTTATGATAAGCCTTCTAACTAAAAATGTAGAAAGAATCCCAACTATTGGAAAAAGAAGCAAGTCAAAGTATAACCATATAAAATACTTTATAGCAAAAAGAAAAGAAAAGAAAAATAGGAGAATCATAAAAGGGGAAATAGTACAACAAATAGAAAATAAATGTCCATATTTGAATTGACTCCAGCTACATTACTAATCACTTCAAATGTTAATGTTCATAGCACATCAGATACAAGAGAGAATCTGCAAAACAGAAAATTAAGATTTTGTACTATAGTCTCTACAAAACATTCACTTTTCACAACTTCAAATAAACTAAAAACAAAGAAACATAAAATGTACTCCATATTAACTATCATCAAAAGCAAGGAGTTGGACCTACAAGATAGCTCAATACATAATGGCACCTGATACCAAGCCTAACAACCTGAGTCCAAGCCTCAGGACTCACGTGGTACAAGGAGAGAACCAATCCCTGAAAGTCATTCTATACTCACAACACATCATAACACCTGTCTGCTTATATGTACACACGAGTGTATACACACACACATACACACGCACACACACAAATGCATGCCTGCACATACATACACACACATACGCACACACACACATGCACACACAAACGCAAATAAATAATGCAATAAAGTGTCTGTAGCTATGTTAATGTTAGGCAAATTAGACTTTAGATCAAGGAATATTATAAGGGACAGGTGTCGTGACATAATCACAGAAGAGGTGAAAATTCTGAGATAACTGTAATGACTATACCTGTAACTAACCAGAAAGCATGAAGATATGGGTTATCAGACTAATGCAAATAGAAGGAGAAATAGACAATAAATCTGATTATCTGCCTCTTTTATATCTGTAACTGATAAAGAAGTTAAAAATAAGAATATTATTGACCTAACAGCTCTACTATCCAAGTCAGTCTAGTTGACATTGAGAAAAGCCATGGGGGAGGTGTTAACTTCAGTTATCTAAGTATAAAAAAGAATTAATGATAAGCATAGATGAAGCAGTAGAAAATAAATAATAGAAGTAGTAGCAGAATTAATATTATTAATACTGAAATAAGGAATGCCATAAAGAAAATTAATGAGGCCAATTGCCAGTTGTTTCAAAAGCTTAACCATAACAAAACTTGAGTTATGCAACTAAAGCAAAGAGAAATTTTATTATCTGTAATAAATGAAGGATTATGACTACTGATTATAGAAACATTTAAAAAATGTGAACACTTATAGCCACAAATGCATGAACCCACTTCCAATAGGCAATCCTTAAGAGCACGTCTTAATTAGTGTTTCTATTATTTTGATAAAACACTATGACCAAAGATCAGGTTGTGGAGGGTTTATTTGGTTTATGCTTCCACATTGCTGTTCATCATCAAAGGAAGTCAGGACAGGAACTCAAACAGGACAGGAACCCAGAAGCAGGAGCTGATGCAGAAGCCATTGACACAGAGCTGCTCACTGGCTTTCTTAATGGATCGCACAGCCTATTTTCTTATAGAACCCAGGACCACAAGTCCAGTGATGACACACCCACAACGAACTGGGTCCACCCCCACTGATCACTAATTGAGAAAATGCCTTACACCTGGCTCTCATGGAGTTGTTCCCACAACCGTGGCACCTTCTTCTCTGATCACTCTAGCTTGTGCATGTTAACACACAAAACCAGCCAGTACAGAAGACAACCTACAAAAGGAGAAAAGTGCCAACAAAATTCTCCTAAATCTAGAAATCTTTTCAAAAAGAAAGCAACAAGTTTATAGGGTTCAGCTGGTGAATTCCACTAAGTAATTTAAAAACCCACATACCTATGGACACGAGATCTTTGACAAAAGAGCTAAAACCATACAGTGAAAAAAAGAAAGCATCTTCAACAAATGGTGCTGGCTAACTAGAAGTCTTCATGAAGAAGAATGCGAATTGATCCACGTTTATGATCTTATACAAAGCTCAAGTCCAAGTGGATCAAGGAAATCCACATAAAACATTGAAACTAATAGAAAGTGAAAAAGAGCCTCAAACACAATGGTGCATGGGAAAATTTCCTGAACAAACCACCAATGGCTCAGGCTCTAAGATGAAGAATTGACAAATGGGACCTCATGAAACTGGAAAGACCCAGCTATGCCACTCCTGGGGATATACCCAAAAGATGTCCCATCATACCACAAGGACATGTGTTCCACTATGTTCATAGCAGCCTTTGCAATAGGCAGACCCTGTTTTTAAAAATAGAAGCCAACACTACCAACACACTACCAACACACACACACACACACACACACACACACACACGCACGCACGCATGCGTGCGCACACGCACACACACACGCACGCATGCGTGCGCACACGCACACGCCCATACACACACACACAGACACACACGCACATGCACATACACACACACGCACAATGTTCATAGCAACCTTATTTGTAATAGCCAGAACCTGGAAACAACCCAAATGTCCCTCAACCAAAGAATGAATTCAGAAAATGTGGTTCATTTACACAGTGGAATACTACTCAGATATTAAAAATGAGGAAATCATTAATTTTTCAGGCAAATGGACAGAACTAGAAAATATTATCCTGAGTGCAGTAACCCAGACCCAAAAAGACATGCATGGTATATACTCACTGATAAGTGGATATTAGCCAAAAACTTCAGAATACCCATGATACAACTCACAGACCATAGGAAGTTTAATAAAAAGGGCGGCTCAAGTGTGGACACTCTAAACCCACTTAGAAGGAGGAATAATATTATTGGAGGCAAAGGGAAGGAGGGATCTGGGTTGGAGAAAAGAGAGGGAGGGAAATATGGTCAGCATCTAGTATGTAGGGAGGCAGGAGAAAAGCCAAGAGAATTGGCTTTTTTTGGGGAAATGACACATTGCCCTTTGAGGAAACCAAAGTATTCAACTCAACTTCCATTCACTCCATTCCCTGTATATCCAACTTTTAATGCTTCTGGTTTGAGCTCACATTTACAAAACAAAATAAAAAATTCTTTGATCACCATTTTTAGAGAACATTCTCCTCCTGTTTTCTCATGAATTCATCCTAGAAAAAGAAAACAAGTTACTTATGTTATGTGCTTTCTTTGGCTGTTTTGGCATATTTGATCCTGTAAAGAACCCCTCACCCTTACTCCTGGTGGTAACACCAATAAAACCTCATGTGGTGTTGTGTGCAGAAGCATGTGACTGCAAGTGCTGCATCTCCCCAAGAAAAATCCGTCACAGGGCACAAAATTAAATTAGTTTTCGCTGTGCACAAACTTACAAGCACCAGAGTTGTTTTGGGTTGTGAATTTAATTTCCTTGTGGAATAAAAAGCAGAGAAGAATGGTAACCAAAATTCTGGAATCAGAGCCTTGATTTAAATTTGGACCAGTGTACCAGCCTCAGTTTCTACATTATTTGAAAGCATGATGTCATCCTAAGAGATGCAGAAACATGTTCCATGTATATAAGGGGCATTTGGTGAGAGAGATGACCAGTTGATGACTTCGTGAATCTTCCCTTAGTAAACAGTCTATGTTCAGTCCTTTATTTCATAGTCTTCATGCACATTTAATAAGCCTAGTACTTCATCCATATGTGATAAATCTGAATAGTTCATTCATATGTCATAAACTCAAGCATTTTTCCAGCATATACTAAACCCCAGTATTTCACTCATACAAACAATAATATTATGTAAATACTACAAATTTTCACCCAAAGTTTATTATGGCAGTTTTGAAAATTTCTTTATATTTACAGTTAGATTATTTCTTTTTTCCTATGCATTTTTCCTTTTAACTACATTCCAATTATGTGTATATTTACACATTTTAACACTAATATATTTTATTTCGATAATTATTGTAAGCATTTATCTTTTATAGTATGATGCTTCTATATATTATATATAATAAATTTTTTACTATAGTCATGAAGATTAATATATTATGTCTCTTCACAATGTAACTTAGTAGGAAAAGAACCTGAAATCTGAACAAATTTCCAGTCTATACCATGTACAAACTTCCTGCTTTCCTTCTAATGGTTACAACCAATCAGACAGATTCAGCACACAATTACTATCTACCATGAGCAAGAAGCTGGCCAGCCATTGTTCAGGACTTGCTTCAGCTCCAAATCTCTGAAGATTAAAATTCAGCATTGGTTGAATGAATTCTGTCTTGAGCTTGAGGAAGGAACTTTCTAATCTTACTGTAGAACCAGTGAAATTCAGTGACTCATGATTAGAGAACTAAGGTCCCCCATGGGTGTGCTAGCAATCGGACAAAGCGTTCCTCTCCGAGGACACATGGCAATGACTACGTTCAGCCAATTAGAGGATATCTACCTGAAACCATATACTGGGATGAAGTCAACCCCATCCAGGAACTGCCTGTGTGAGCAAATCACTAATCTGAAACTGTTACAGCTTCAGTAAGTGATCAAATAGCCTGTGTGCTGAAGGCCTGGTTCCCAAACTGTGGTACAATTGGAGGTGGAACCTTTATAAAGTGAGTAACATTGTTTGAGGGTCACTGGGAACGTGCGTTAAAAGAGGATAGTCTCTCTCTCTCTCTCTCTCTCTCTCTCTCTCTCTCTCTCTCTCTCTCCCACACACACACACACACACACTCACAAACACATATACATGCACACGCACACACACACACGCACACACACACGCACACACACGCACACACACACTCACAAACACATATACATGCACACGCGCGCACACACACACACACACACACACACACACGCACACACACAACCCTGATTCTCTACCTCACCACAGGTCCAGTCATGATAAACTGATACCTCTAAAACTGTGAGCCAAAATGAATCTTTTATCTTTATACCGTTACTTCATCATCTCAGATTTTTGCTATATTGACAAAAAGTGGACAAACATCAGCTAAATCAAGGATAAATATAGAATCATATTTAACAGTCAATCAACACCCCATAGCAGGAGATTGTGTGTTGCAGATAAACCAGGTTTTGGGAGTACTAGAGTATTGTAGAATCTTGCCTACCAGACTCACTGTTCATTTCTACTCCTGGCCGCTTCTTTACTGCTTACTTGTACTGCATTAAAAAGCCATATCAAGGAGAAAAACATACCTAGGGCAGTAAAATGGCTTAGTAGGTAAAGATACCTGCTGCCAAGCTTAACTTCCAGGATTCAGTCCCTGAAACAAACATAATGGAAGGAGAGAGCTGACCCTGTACCTTGTCATCTGTCTTCCACATATGCACACACACACACACACTCACACACACACACACACACACACACACACACATGTACATGAACATGTATGAAGCAGATAATTTAAAAATATAAAAACTTAAAGTGGGTGAAAAAAAGATTATGGGTGACATTGTCCATCCTCGAGGTCATTTTTGTGCAAGACTGCGAAAGGTCGTTTTTAGAATAAATGATAGCTTGATTGAATAAACATTCTTAGGTCATTTTTGTTTCCTCTCAGAATTTTAAGTACTTTCCAGATGGTACTGAAAGCTGTTAAGAAGAGCTTGCTCTTATTTATGGTTTCCTCAATCCCTCCCACTGCAGGAGAGAAGGTTTTCCATATCAATATTGATAAAGAATTCTGGGGTTTGTACCTATAATTTGCCTAGGATATCTGTTTTCATCTGTCCAAATTTGGTAGATATTTCTTTCACATATTTCACTTTATGTTTTTAAATGGTTTTCCTCTTCCATTGAATAGATTCCCTCCTTCAAAGATAGTGATCGTCCTTATATTAGATCATCTTTGGCCTCAGAATTGCCAACCTCCTATAATTTTTATGTCTCTATGTTTATATTTCTTTATTGAATTTATCATCCTAACTTCTCCCTCAGGGCTGAAATTCAATATTTTCTTCTCTCTTTCTGTTCTCATCTTGTTTCTAATTTATTTATTAGAGCTATAAATGTTGATGCTTTGAACTTGATTTGTTTTACTAGCTCTGAAATTTCCTCTTTCATTTTATTTGCGTTTAGTGCCGTGTCTTTGGCCTGATGTTTTATTGATTTTCGATTTTTATTAAGTTCTTTATAGCTCAAAACATACTTCAAAAGTTTTTCCTTCCTTCCTTAGACAATATATTTTCCTGATTGTGTATTTCTCATGCCTGGCAGTGCTGTATTCCATTCCTCTCTGCTTCTATATTGTGTATTTGTCCAGCAATTGGTAGTTTCTGAATACCATACAGTTGGTCATGGATATATTCTTAGTATAGCCATTAATTTTATATGAAGTCATGAGAGCCACTTCTCCTTGGCACTGCTACATTTATCCAAGCTGCAGCTTTCAATGCAAGATCTTGTTTTCTCTACATTTAAACTGTCATTTAGTTTGCATGTTGAAAACCAAGAAAACAGACCTGAAAACAAATGCCAACCTCAGAGAACAGCCCTCCATCTTAGCATTGGCATTCTTCTGATGTCTTTGTTGATTTTTTTAAACAAAAATCTCACTGCACAGTAGAGGATAACCTTGAATATCTGATCCTCCTATTCTTATATCCCAAGTTCGAGAATTATAGCAATATCTAGTTTGTTGATTCCTTGTTTTTTATTTTCAGAGAAGGACATTATGTTAGCCAAGCATTCTACCAATGGAAGCATTATATGCCTCAGCTCTGAATATCTTTACAAAGTAAAATCACACAACCAGCGCTATTTCCTGCTTATTTTGACTTTCGAAAACCAGGCTTCCCAGTCGGCCTAAACCCCTCCATTCTGGATCACTTTTATATTCCTGCTCACTGCTCAGGCACAAAGAATGTGCCAACAGCAGAACACAAGCCAGTGGATGATGACCTTTAAGTCCTGTCTTGGAAATCTTTTCTTCAATTTTGTTGTGTACCAGCCCTGGCACTCTCCAGTCATCATATATGAGGAGAGCTAAAAACGGTGATGAGAGCTCACATAATCATCTTTACCTTCGTTTCCATCTCCTTGTACTTGAAAATATAGAATTAAAATGCCTAAATATCAGTGGCTAAAGATTGTTGAGTAATCAGATAGCTATAAATATAAAGAGGAAAGAATCACCAATGTGTTTCTATGAAAAGTGACCTCTAGGACACACTGCGCGGTAGACAGTATGAAATTCAGCACAGCCTGAAGAGTAAGCCTTTAAGGAGAAGGGAAAATGGCAGGAAGTAATGTGTATGCTCACACAGTGATGTGTGTGCATGTCTGGGTAGGTACAAACATAACTAATGAATACCAGAGATTATAAGCCAGATATTATATACCTTGAGTTTCAAATACACACCCACATGCACATATACACACCAATCAGCACCAAATTAAAAATTAGTTTTAAAACATCTATGTTCTAAAGCCAGTAAAAATTTTTGAAGGCTTTTTAAGTCTTCAATTTCAACCAAATTATTGAGCCACCCTATTCAAGATAGACTTAACTTCATTACTTATTTCTGCAATGAACTTATGTACCTCTAAAGTTGCATCCTGAGATGCACAGGATTAGGATTGATGAATATCCTTTTTATTAAACCACAGCTGAGCCATAAACACAGACTTCAAAATATTTAGATTTCACTCGCACTTGGTCACCTTTCTTATTAGGCACTTGACATGGTTTCATGTAAAGCTTCTCAATCTACTGCCATGTCTAAAAAGTATCTATTGATTGTTTGAAAGACATAAAACATATTTATAGCAGTGAGTAAAATAATACTTGAAACATCTATGTACATGCATCTAGGTTAATATTTTTAAAATATTCATCTAAAGGATTCAATGATATTCATTCACATTCTTTTTAGTAAAAACCCATGTGTATATATTTTGTGTGTACATATATATGTGTCCTCATATATGTAGGAGTATATATATTTTCATTTTTGCTTATAATGGGCTTTTCTAATGGTGATGTATATTCAAATCGTTTGCCCATTTTTATTCTCCCTCTTAAAGATTTAGGGGGTGCTATATTTCTTTTCTCTCTTCTAATAATGTTTAAAGGAATATGTCTATATGTTCTGAATTTTATATTCTTTGCATAAATTTGTTTATGCATGTCACTTTGATATAAAATTCACACAAGATCAATAATTAATACATCAGCTTTCACTGGAACTGAAAAGGTTCTGTATAGCAAAGGAAACCATCTTTCAGATAAAGATCAGCCTATGAATGGGACAGGAATATATTTACTGCTGGCACATGTGATAGAAGGCTAATATCCAAAATTTATAAGGAACTCAAAAAATTACATCAAGAAAACTACTATATTTAAAAATGAGCTATGGGGTTGGGGATTTAGCTCAGCGGTAAAGCACTTGCCTAGCAAGCGCAAGGCCCTGGGTTCGGTCCCCAGCTCTGAAAAAAAAAAATGAGCTACAAATCTAAACAGAGAGTTCCATACAGGGATCTTAAATGGCTAAGAAACAACTGAATCTACCACATCCTGAGTAATCAGAGAAATGCAAATTAAAACTACTTTGAGATTTTTGTCTTACACCAGTTAGCATGACCAAGATGAAAAAATAAATGTGATGAGGATGTGAAGAGAGGGGACTAGTCACCTATTTCTGGTGGGAGTGCAAACTTGTAGAGTCAGTGTGGAAATCACTGTGGTCATTCCTTGAGAAAATGGAAATAGACCTTCCTCAAGATCCAGCTATATAACTCTAGGGAGTGCATCCAAAGGATGCTTCATTCTACCACTTACTCAAACATGTCCATTGCTATTCTAATTATAACAGTCATAAATTGTACATGTCCCTCAGCAAAAGAATGGATAAAAATGATATAGAATATTTACACAATGGAATATTACTCAGTCATTAAAAGAAAAGAAACCATGAAGTTTGCAAGAAGGGGATGAGGTATCATGGATGATGTATCCCAGACGCAGAAAGAGAAACATTTTATTTATTTGATATATATGGATACACACACACACACACACACACACACACACACACATATATGTGTGTGTGTGTATATATATATGTATGTATATATATATATATATATATATATATATATAAAACAATCTAAATAAAACAACAAAATAAGTCAGGCTCTTGCCAAGGCTGTAGGTTTCTCTCTACACACTGATGTCAAAGCCCTACTGCTGAAGAAAACACTACACAAGTTGTTGAACATGGAGAACTGATGTCTACCTACATAGAGACTTTACCGTATAGCCTACCATCTGCATTAGAGTAAGGTACTCTGCATGCTACTAAAACAGAGACAGGAAACCAACCCAGCCACATAACTTTTCATCTACAATGCTGTTATCACTACAAGATATGCTAGGGTGGTACTGGCATTAAGCTCTTAGGAGTAACCAACTACTATTGATTTGACTTAAGTAAGGCCTGCTTCACAAGATGGAAACCGTACATGACACTGCTTAAGAGACCAATATCTAAGACCAGATAGCCCAAGAATGTAGGGTAAAGTCAGATAGTACAACTGTTCTAAAGCAAAACAAACAAAAACCATAGCAATAAAATGGTTCCTAATGACATTCTTAATAACATACTCATAAACTAGTTTCTTATTCCTTATTCAGTCAGCATCAGATAATTTCCCCTCGAAACAATGAACCCATAGCCAGACATTATGCAGACAATGAGACATTAAACACTCAGTCGTAAATAGAATTTCTCCATCAAATCCTTCATCTCAGGACTTAGGGTATATCGGCAAAGAAGAGGCAAAAAGAGTGTAAAAGAACAGAAGGCGTATGGAGGCCACCCGAGAAACAAGGTTCTCTAAATCAGCGTTCTGAAACCTCAGATGACCTCACGGAGGCTGAGGTAGCAAGCGCAAGGTCTGCATGAGTCTGAACCAGATTCTCTGCTTTTCAGTATTGTTTTTATGGGACTCCTAAGTGTTCTAATGTATGTGTCTGATTCTTGTGCTTTCTCTTGGGTTCTTTTCATTCTGGTTTTGGTGGTGGTGGTGGTGGTGGTGGTGGTGGTGGTGGTGGTGGTGGTGGTAGTGGCAGCGGCGGCGGCGGTGGCAGCGACGGCAGCGGCGGCGTTTTTTGGTTAGTTGGTTGATTTGGTTGTTTGCTTTTTGGTTTAATTCTATTGTATTAATTTTGTGTCTCATCTTAGTATATTTTATTTTATTTTTATCCCTGAGGAGTTTGTTTGTTTTCTAATTAGCAACAGAAAGTGAGTGGATCTGGATGAGAGGGAAATTGGGGAGGAACTAGGAGTGAGAAGGAGACTTAATCAGGAATCTGTGGTGGGAAATATTTGCAATAAAAGAAAGAAAAAAGAGAGAAGTGGACATAGCCTGTCATGGTGTCTCATTCCTTCATCCCAGCTTTCTGGATACAGTTTCAGGAAGATATCTGTGATTTCCAGGCCAGGGCTGCATAGTGAGACCTTGTGTCAAATGCAGAAATGCCACACCAATAATTTATTGCTTTGACTTTTCCTCAGCAGATTTTAACACTCATCTGCCAATGAATCTCATAAGATGCAATAAATACAGACTATTGCTACTTGTATGTTGGTGAGATTCCTCCATTCTTTTTCTCTAGTTGTAATACCTAGTTATGTGTCCTCAAATAATACAGTTTAGTTAAGTGTTTGTAAAAGTTAAACTCTGGTATAAGGGCGTATGCACAATGTTGTCTGTGTGTGGCTTCTTTCTCTCAATTCACAACTCCAATCTCTTCTATGCTAAGAATGACTGTAGTTATAGTTTCCTTAAATTGCTACACAAGACTGTTTATTCTAGAAAAAAAAATCCAGGCTGCATAGGAATTTGAGAAAGAGTATTCTAACTGGAGAATCTAACAAACTCTTTCTAATCAAGGAAGTAAATTTCCCTACGAAGTGCAAGGCCTAAGACTTTGGATTAAGTGTCACACAAATGTGGCTTCTGTTCTATGTAAATTAGCAAAATACTGAACTTATTTTCATTTGTATGAAGACCATTGGCCATGCTTGTATGATATGATACGATAAATCAAAACTGGCAAACACAATAGTGAGTAACAATAAAACAGAGTCTGACTTTCATGACACTGAAGTCTAATTCGCAGATATAAATGGGAAAAGCACACCAGTATCCATTTGATGATAAGCTGTGAGGAACTCTAGGACAACTTACAGCACAATACGGACGAGATGACTCTGCACTGGACTTTGGTCTTGTGTCTTAAAAACTTTCATCTTACTCTTTTTACTGTGACTGTCACTCAGGGATTCCAAATGTCATGTGTTAGGAAACACAAGCAGTCGATAGAGAGATACACACAGAGAACAGCCCAAGTCCTGAGCTATAGCCTCATCACTCACCCTTCATTCAGCATATATTCATGGAGGGCTGCTCAAAAAGGTTACTTGTGAGCCAGGGACAGTGCCAGTGAAGTACTCAGCTGCACAGTAGTTCGTGTTGGTATTTTTCTCTGTGTGTCTGTGTCTGTCCCTATGTCTCTGTCTCTGTTTCTTTCTCTGTCTCTCTTTCTGTCTCTCTGCCTCTGTCTTTGCGCCTCTCTCTCTCTCTCTCTCTCTCTCTCTCTCTCTCTCTCTCTCTCTCTCTCTCTCATGTGTGTGTATCCCATTTGGTAATAATAATGTTCAGATTTATTTCCCAAAATTTAGAGCTTGCCTTATAAAATATTAAAATTCTTACTAATGTTTGGAAACTAGCATCTGAAAGGGTAAGACAGGATTGCAAGTTCTAGGCCAGACTGGGCTACGCAGCGAGGACTTTCCTTGACAGAAAGAAGAGAAGAAAGATCTGAGTGGAGGAAGGAGTAGGTGAATAGATGAACAGAGGAAGACGTGGAGGGAGGGACATTGGTTCTGAATAAAGAACAGGACATATGACATCTGTAAGTCTTGAGGAAAATGATAGTGTCTTACTTGGAAAATTGTTAAAACTTAGTGGATATTATGTCAAAGACTGTAAGCCACAGTACTGTATAGAATATATCATCATGTGTTAATACAAAAAAAATGGCTCTTGGTAGTAACAAATGAGCCAAGCGAAGTTTTTTAAATCTGCTCTTAATTTTCAGATCTAACCTTGTTCACTCGAATATCATTTTATATTTTTAAGCATCAAAGGACAGCTTCTCTTTTAGATCCAGTAAAAGCAGCTAAGATCAATGAACTTCATTTCTCAGCGTTCTTATTTCACATTACAAGGTTGCAGAAGAGCCTTCCCTTCAGTTTCAGTAAGGCACTTGTGTGGAGTTGAGTCCCACCACTCAGATACTCATGCACACACTTAAATATTCAGTTTCAACCCATCAATCGCAACGAAACCCACAGGGGCTTAAGCACAGCTTTGCCTAGAGCGCACCAACACTAACAGCAGCCAGACACGATAAGCACTATCATATTACACTCGTTCCAGCCACTTAGAAACAAATGCATGTTGAAGTATTTCCCTGTCTGCGTACTGCCCTCCTTCCTGGCATTTGTCAAGATATGATTGAAAAACAGCGGTAAGAGTATTAAGGTTCAGAGAAAAGCCTGACGTGTAATGGATTAGAGCACAAAATTAGTCAGCTCTCTCGTGATCCTCAGAGAGACCCTGCAACTGCTTATCTTTGATATACGAGCGAGAAGCGTGGAGCATAAATCTTTATCCTTTCCCACAGTGCACACAAATGTCCATGTTGGATCAGCTTTCCCGAAAGCCTGCATGTTCTCCTAAGTCCCACGAGGTCATAGGTGTCAGCTAGAAATTATAATTTCTGGAATTAAGTACTCAGCTGCACAGTAATTCATGTTGGTATTTTTCTCTGTGTGTCTGTGTCTGTCCCTATGTCTCTGTGTCTGTTTCTGTCTCTGTCTCTCTGTCTCTCTCTCTGTCTCTGTCTCTGTGCCTCTCTCTCTCTCTCGTGTGTGTGTGTGTGTGTGTGTGTGTGTGTGTGTGTGTGTGTGTGTGTGTATCCCATTTGGGTAATAATAATGTTCAGATTTATTTCCCAAAATTTAGAGCTTGCCTTATAAAATATTAAAATTCTTATTAATGTTTGGAAACTAGCAGAAGTTAGCATATCTTACTAGCAGCATGCAGCTGTCCTTCCGCTACATACTAATTAGCACACATATAAAAATACCTCGCTTGAATTTTGTCTCCATTGTTTAGAAGCCACACAGAGAAAGGTATGGAGAAGCACACTCAAATTGCTTATAGCGTGCCATTTTTTTTTAAATGCTGAAACGCTGACCATTAACTAAAACGCATCAAATAATACTTATGAACATATGACCACTTTAAAGGTTTCTTATATTTTCACTTGGAAATAGAAGTAAATTTGCATTCTTTGCCAAAAGCATATATTTTCAAATTATGAATCGTCTAAAGCTGTGAGTTGTTACTACCACGTATGGCAATTTCACCAATAAGGAGTGGAAAGTACTTTCTGCTTAGTTCCTGAACTCTGATGTCTATAGGCTGCATCTGCAAGGTAACGAACAAACTGTAAATGTACCCTCACCTGAGAGGAACAGCCCTGTACGTGTAAAATATCAGTGGAGTCAACTAATCAAAACTAAAACGTTTTGTGAAAATATGAATGTCATTGTGTGACATCAACAATTCTCTAAAGAAGAGACTAGTGGTATCCTTTGCCCTTTGTCACTAGTCACTGATCAGGTCAATAGAAAGCAACCTTAAAAAGAAATTAAACCACTGTCAAAGAACTATCCTGCTTGGTTAATTTTAGGAGGAAATTCTTTTACACATGTGCCTCGTGGGAATTTGGCATATTCATTCTATTTTGGCTTCCTTTCTACTTACAGAATAAAAGGAAAGCAAAGTAAGAACGTGAGCATGAAACAAAATAGATTCCCCACTGCAGGAAATTCTGCCACTATTACTCCATTTCCAGCACCAACTTTAATTATGGGAACTTTTAACAGGTGAAGGCATCTCTTACATTTTACTGGGCTTAGGGGCAATTTCATCTTTTCATAGAAGAGAGTTCCTAACATTCTTCTTGTTAGTAAATGACAAGAACAAACAGTTCCACCCTTGTGAACCAAATTCTCCAAGCTAAAAAGTAAAAATAATAGAACTTTCTTCAAATAATAGAATTAAGCGAAACCACTTACACCAAGTACTAATTGCAATATTAGGTCTCAGATATGATCTCTTACAGTTATGTTGAAATGGCCGTTGGGGGAGGAATATTGGCTCCCAAATTGTACTAAACTGGGATGTTAAACTTTGACCTCTGCCATAACAATGTAAAGGTATTTAAGAGACGGATCTTCTGGAGGTAATTAAGTAATGAGGGTGTAACCCTATGGATCGGTTTTTAAAGGGAAAACATGAAAAAAGCCTGCGTTTCAATTTATTTTCTGTCTGTGAAAATACAACTCGACTTCATCTTTAAATCATCTCCAGACACTGACTTTTGCTTATGTGGTTCATGATTTGTCAGGCATCAGAACTGTATGGAGTGTTTGTGGTTTAAGTCACGTGGTGTTGCATTTTGTGAGGCAAGCTCAAAGTGACATACCGACGAAAAGCAATGGTTTCTGAAGTTATCACATTTAGTACTTGGGTTGAATTAAATATTGGTAGAATGTTTAGGAAACTATTCAGATTGTGATGAGAAGGGTAGAAATTGTGGATCATAAGAGGCACTTGGGTGAGTATTTCCTACATTGACTGAAGGGCAATGCAGAAGTTCTACAGGTTTGTGCTTAATGTTTCTTTTCATTAGGGGCTTTATTTATATTTCATGGAAATACCGTTTTTAAACCAGACGGAGCATATAGATAAAGGCCAATGCTTAAAGCAGCAGTTCTCAACCTCTATGTTCAACCCCAACAACCCTTTCTCTGGGGGGTCACACATCCAAGATCCTGCATATCAGATACTTACGTTCTGATTCGTAAGAGTAGCAAAATTACAGTTATGAAGTAGCAGAGAAAATGATGTTATGGTTGGGGGTCATTACAACACAAGGACCTGTATTAAAGGGTCACAGCATTACGAAGACTGTGAGTCACTGTATTAAGGAATTATAATGTGTTTTCACTTAGAAAAAGTAACAACTCATCTGGTGTTGTTTCTGTTCTCATTGTTCTGTTAAATGCCTCACAAGAAGCCATTGAAGGATGGAAGGTTGTATTTTGACTCACTGCCCAAACGCTCAACACTGCCTTTGCTTCTGCGGACAGCTCAAATTCAATTCCCAGCACCAAAATGGGTCTCATAACTTCCTGTAATACCAGAAACCTACCCCTTCTTCTGGCCTCAGAGAGCACTAAGCATACGCATGGTATGCATACATACATGCAGATGAAACTCTTACACATATAAAATAATAAAGTAAATTGTTTTAAAGTTATTCTCAGATAATTGACTGAATAATGAGCTTATCATCAAAAATATTTCTAAAAGAGAGTTATGGCCCATACAACATAGAGGAAGTCTTTAATGCTTCTTTGTTTTTATGTATAAATATATTTAAAAATAAAAATACATAACTTTAAGTATTCTTTTATTTAAGCCTTTTTCATTTTGTGAAACTTTATAAATCCATTGTCTGCTGTGTGGGATCTTTTATTGCTGTAATAACTATGTAGCAGTGTCCTTCAGGATTGAAACCTTCTGTTCTTCAGGGAAACTCTTTAAGACAGAAAATAAACAACTCAAAACAGCTTCAGGCAGTCCTGAAATTGAGCAGAATCCTAGGTTCAGTCTTCCCCAAAGTAAACAATAAAGGCTGTTGAAAGACTCTGAGACAAGACAAACTTCAACGAAAACTGAGATCAGATAAGCTGCCTAGAACCAGCAACATGTCTACCCGCCTGGAAGAGGTGTAGACCAACTGAGTCACTTGGAAAGGACATGTGGGTTACACTGAGCTGCATCGAGAAATGCTGTGTGCTCCAGATTCCAAGATTTTATGCAATGTCATCCAGGCTGATGTGGGCCTTCGTGACACAGGTGTCTTTTCAATCATTTCTGCTCCTGTAAGGAATCCCAATAAGACTCATGGGTTCACCCAATTGGACTTCGATGGTGTCTGTATTTTGGTCTGTTATGTGTTTCTCATCGGGGATGATTATACTTGGGTCAGATACCTCCTCAGGAGCCATCTTGTCACACAACAGATAGAGAAAGAGTTTTATTGATCTTTTTAAAGTTTCTGGGCACTGTGTAGAAGTTGGTGAGCTGGAGTGGGCCACCTTAAGAGGACATTTTCATAGCATGGGCACATGGTTTTATTCACAACACAGAGAAGGGGGAAGGTAAATACCAGTAAGACCCAATCCAATGAATAGATTAACATAACACTCACAGACTTGCTACAAAGCTGAAAGGTTCTATCATATGTTAAAGCCCATCCCAGGACCAGGAAAATCACTTAAGAAATCCTGATGTAGGGAACAATTCAAATTGAGGCTACACACACTGGGATAATTGAATATATGATACTCATATCCAAAGTGTACTGTTAATTAAACCTCCTTACATAAAAAATAAATGTACATTATCTGTAAAGTGTTTTTCCACCTAAAATTGTCTTGGTCTAGGCAAAATATAAGTTTACTTAGGAAAATAACAACTGTATTTAACAGTTAAAAAAGAAGATTAGCTCTAGAATATGAATAATGTTTTGTGGGTTTTGACTATTTGTCATGTATATAAACTTGCATTTAGTTAATTCATATGATTTCATTAAAAATCCCTGAAGTTTAATAGACTGAGGGAAAGAAAAAAATTGTTCATGAGCTCCATCTTCACAGCTGATGACCTGAACCCTGGCTTCACATTTTCTCTTTTTCATTCAAGCCCCAACACTTTCCTCTGTTTCAATGCTACATCATTTCTTCTTCCTTTCAAATTCCTATTCATCGCCAACCATGTCACTACATGTCTAGTTCTGCTTTTCCAGAATATCATATCAGGGAATAATACAGTATTTAGCCTTTCCCACTATTCTTTCTGTTGTGCTCTTAAGACTTCTCTGTCTTTTCTAATGTCTGGAATGTGCTTACTTCCAGTCTTTAGTACTTAGAAATACATGTACACAATTGTTTGCTTTAAATACCTTTTCAACTCAGTTGGGAAAGGGTTAAAACTACAATTCCTAAATCAGTGGTAATCCTGTGTTTAGACTTATGAGAAATGTCCAAACTCATATCCCAAATGGCTGTCCTGCTCTATATTCCCAGCAAATATGGAGGGGATCCTGTCCATCTTCTGTTGTCCCATCTTCTCCAGGATTTCTTACTTATTTCCAGTAGATACATAGTAGAACCACTTTCTTTCAATTGCAATGTCATTGTTAGGCATATGGCATAATGTTTTAATATGATAATTTGCTCTCTCAGTGTCCTGATGAATTATTTTTTCCATGTCATCAATGCGCATACTTTTTTCTCATGCAATCATTCATTGCAAATTTTGAATACAAAATTCCTCATTACATATATTTTACACATATTTTCTCCTAGTCCATGATCTGTTTTCTTTGTGTTATCAGCATTCTTCTCAAGACAAAATATATAATTTTAATAACTTAAAGCTATTTTTAATTACTACATTTTTTAAATGATATGTATGTTGTGTGTGTGTGCGTGTGTGTGTGTGTGTGTGTGTGTGTGTGTGTGTGTGTGATTGTGCAGGTGTACCACACGTTTGTATAAGCTCACATACATCAGAAGAGGGTATTGGATCATCTGTACCTCGCGTTACAGATAGTTATAGACTACCATGTGGGTACTCAGGACAAAAGTGACAAGCCATCTCTGTAGCTCTATACCATGCTTTTTATTTTTAAAATTCATCATTTAGATAATTTTCCTGTTATTTTTCAAATTTACTAAATTATAGTAATTCACCATGGGCTTCTGAGACTCAATTTGCATTCACACTTGTGCAAAACATGTAAAGTCTCAGGCTATGATCAATTTTATATAAATGTCCAATCATTGCTGTACCCTATGATGCAAAGCATATGCATTTTGTGATTTGTTCCTTTATTTTAGGTTTGTTCCAGGATCTCATTTCTGCACTGTTGGTGTTGGTGTTTATTGTCTGCCAGTTACACAACTATGTCTGAGTACTGTAGATTCACAGAAAATCTATGTATCAGGCAATGTCTGTCGTTCACCTTTGTTGTTCTTTAATGTTCTTCTGGTTAGTGTAGATAGATAATTTTGCTGTTCCAATTGAATTTTACAATTCATCTGATGATATCTACAAAAGAGCTCACTAGGACTGGATTGAAATGGTATTTAAATATTTAGATTAGCAGGTGTGGTAGAACATGACTATAACCACATTTTTCTGGAGGCTGAAGCAGAAGGATTGTCAGTTGCAGGCTAGACTGGTTTACGTGGAAAGTTCCAGGCAAGTATGGATAAATGTCTTAATATGTCAAAATATTCAACAGATAATGTGGGGATTGTGGAAATGGGATATGAAGATGCTTTGATGTTGCTTTTATGAAGCTTATGCAAATTTCCTTGTAAGTCTTATACATAGGTTTATGACTGATCTTTATGGTTATATTTTTATACTAATTCAAATGTCATTAAATTTTTATTTTTGTTTCCAGTCTTCCTTCCAAGTGTCACAGAAACCATTGGTTTTTGACTTTATATATCTCGTATCCATCAATTTTGCTTCATAATGAGTATTTTGATGTTGTTGCTCAATTTTCTGAATCTCTAAAAACAGTCGTGTTATTTGTGGCCAAAGATAGTCTAATTTTTTCCCAGTCTGCGTATTTTCTATTTCCTTTTCTTTGATTTACTGTTAAGAGCTAGATTTTCTGCAAGTTGAGTAGAAGGCAGTGAGAGGAAATATTCTTGCCTTGTTCCCATCTTTAAAATTATATATCATCTTTCTAATGATTATGAAAGATGTAGTATTTGCAGATGTCCTTTTCCAAGCTGGACAGATTTCTTTATATGCATTACTTGCACTGGGTTTTTAATCATGGTTTGATATTAAATTGTCTCAAATCTTCTTCAGTATTTATTGAGATGATTGTATTCTTCCTCCTTATTAGGCTATTGCTGAGAATGCTAAAATTAATTGTTTTTTTAAATTTATTTATTATATATAAGTACACTGCAGCTATCTTCAGACATACCAGAAAAGGGGATCATACAGATGGTTATGAGCCACCATGTGATAGCTGGGATCTGAGCTCTGTACCTCTGAAAGAGCAGTCAGTGGTCTTAACTAATGAGTCATCTCTAATTGATTTTCAAATATCAAACAATGTCCACTTTATAAAAATAACATTTAGTCATGGTTTATAATTTTATATATTCTATTCAAATTATCAATATTTTATCAAGAAGTTTTTCAAGTATACTGTGGGATACATTAATATGTAATTTTCGTCAGGTAATAATTTTTATTTGATTTTGGTATGAGGTTAATGTCACCTCTTAGAGTTAGGAATTGTTCTCTTTTGCTCCTGCTTTTCATAAGGTTCTGCATAGAATTGATACCGTATTTTTGTGTTTGAAAGAATTTACTGATATAAACGTCTCAGCCTGGTATTATCATTTTAGCAGATATAACTGTTGTGTATCCAATTAGTCAGAACCAAGAACTATTCTGAGTAGTCTGTGAAGATGGCTTCCAATGAGAATAATATTTAAGTTGGTGAAGTGATTACTTCCAATTAGTTAAAGTCTTGAATATAACAAGGGGCTTGCATCTCTGAATGAGAAGAAACTGCTCCTGACACTTTGCTGTCAGGAATATTGGACTTTTCTTGACCTCAGACTTCAGAGACATGAGCTCCTCCTTGGTCATGAGCCTGAATCCTTTCAAACTGGAGTTTACAGTGTCAGTTCACACAAGGTTGCAGATTTCTGATGCTAGATCTTCAGTTATTAAACAATAACAATTATAATAAGCCTCTCATAATCTATATATGTATTCATTTACTTGTTCTGTTTCTCTGGAGAATTTAAATATGTAAGATTGAATATTAGTGATACAAATTATGTCAATGATATAAGCTTAGTTATTTATTTTTGAAACATTAGTTTGCATCCTTCATCAAGTTCATCTATCACATCCAAGCTACCAATTTGTGAGTGTAGATTTGTTATCTTTATTGTACTTTTAATATCTGAAAGACCAATGTAATACTCTTTCATATCTGATATTAATTAATTGATGAGTGTTTCTCTTCTGAAATAGCCGGGATAGAAGTTTGCCAATTATATTGATCTTATCAAACTAACAATATTGCTTTGTAGATACATTAATTTTCTAAATTTGTCTGTCAATACTTTTATAAATAGCTTAGTGATTCTATTCATGCTGGTTTTTGGATTCACAGTGCTTAAGATGTTTGAATGTATCAAGCTTTTATAACCTGTGTATTTTTATTTCAGAACTTCCTAGTCTACCTTACCTCCTCAAGGCTACACTAGTAACCAAGTAATAAATAACAATGAAAAAAAATTTGGGGTGATATTTGACATTTAGACTTTAACCATAGCTTGAATGAATGTTATGAAATATATTTCTTCATCATATTATAGATCAGAAGCCTGCACCAGTTAGTACACAAAAATTAAACTAAGATATGGAAATAAAGAATTCAATGTTTCATTCACATATGAAGGTACAGTTCTGTCACTTAGATAATTTCATTTCTGGATTATTGAAAAATGGGTCTCAGAAGAAAAAAGAGGGTTCATGAAGCCCACTCCAATTCTTTTTTTTTAACAACTCTTTTTTTTTCTGGAGCTGAGAACTGAACCCAGGGCCTTGTGCTTGCTAGGCAAGCGCTCTACCACTGAGCTAAATCCCCAACCCCCCACTCCAATTCTTGATGACAGTAACATCCAGCTTTGTATCTCACCCCAATTTCCCCTTCTTTCCACTTGTCTGGGAATTCTTCACATGTCACGGTGGAGATACAAAGCAGTCTTCACAGTGTAATCTTCAGCTAGGGAGTCTTGACACAACACAAGAATAAAGAAAACAGAGAAACGAACACTAATGTGTAGCTATTTGCCAAATGTGAATGTCTTTCTCCTTCTAAATTCAACTGCGGGTTAAATCTTTATGTAGGATATATTCCTTCTTCCCCCTGAACTTAATTCCTTTTTAACAGATCTTTGTTCTGTTGCTATGATAACATCATTTCTTGCCTTACAATGGTTTTATAGCCAAGTGGCTTACCTTTATTCATATCGGTTTCTCCAGCCATTACATTAACTTTTCTTGATTTTTCTTTTAATTTTTTAAGTTATACCAAATCTAAATAACCAATATTCAAGTAAGAGTTATATTCAGTATAGCTTTCAGTTATAGTGAAGTCTTTATAATTGAGAAATCCATTGATCCATGAATGTTTCTAGTTGTCAAAATAGGCTTGCTTAATCCAAGTACTGCTGACAGTTTCTGTGCTTGGGGGTTGCTTAAGAATTATAATGCTCATCTTTGTCTCTGTCTTCTTGCTCTATATTCTATTCTGTCATATTTTCATTTCTCCAAAAATTTCAAATATTCATGCTTTCATTCTTTTGGCTTATATTTGCCTTCTCTAGAATTCCTTGAAGTTCCTGAAATTCACCAAGGAATATTTCAGTGTCAAAATAGAATTTTCTGTTCATTTTGGTATGCATTCTTCATGAAAATTAAGTCGCAGTGGCTGTGCATAGTCTTTGTCTTTCTTTGTCATGAGTTGCAAATCTGTTGGAGTGGACTTGTATTTCAGTTTTGATTCTTCTTCCTACACTATTAGCAAGTTGAGTTTTTTTTCCCTGTGACTCCTTCTAATAGGGTGTCTGCACAAACTTCATCTATGGGAATGAGTGAAACTTGGTGTTAATTGTAAAATGGAATCATTACAGTGGTCTTGTTTTGGCCATGTGCCAACAGGACCAAGCATAGGACTATACCCTGGCTACTAAAGAGAATGGAGTCAACCCCCTGGTTACTCTTTGAATTTTGTAAACCTGATCAGGATAGGAGTCCAAATGTTAGACCTACTGTAATGTGTGTACTGTCTATAGATGTGACAAGAACTGCTGGGCCAAAGTATCCTTGGGGACCATAGAAGCTTGGGCTTCCATTCTTCCAGAAATCAACATATCAGTCTTACACTTTGGGACTTACTCTTTGGGACACCTGGAACTAAAGCCTGGTGCCACTGCAGCTAAAACTCTGACCTGACTCTCATATCTGGGGCCATGAGAGCTGAAGGCCAGAGAAGATCAGGAGGCCAGGCCAGGAGATGATCACTGGACACATCTGTGCTAGAGTTGGAGGCCTGAGCTTGTGGTGATTTCTGGTCCAACAAGATCCAAAGACCTGGATGCACAACACCAACAAGGTGATCTTCCTCCCAAGATGCCTGTAGTGCTCTATTGACCCTCAGTTTCTTTATAATTATAAATATACTTAGCTAACATTTAAAGAAACAAGGTATGCGATGTGTAATCAATGTTAGTTTTCGTTCCTCTGAGGAAGGAGTGAGATGAGAATGGTATCCAAACTTTATGAATACATGGTTTTGGCCAAGTCCAGAGCATTTCTCTCTAACTATCCCACACCTAGGCCTGGAAGCTTCTAGTCACCACACAATCTAATCTTCTACAAACCTTTAAGGCTTTAGCTTCCAGACTCTGTCTGCTAACCCACACCTAGCATTCAAGACTTTCTGATGAATAAACTCACTCTTTCTTGCTCTTTCTGAGCTCTGGCTGGCTGTTTCAATGCAGCTACTCTGGATCAGACTCCTCTCCAAACTGACTGAATCAAAGTGGTTTCTCCCAATTTCTGACTGAGATTTTTTTGCCTGAAAGACTGCCTCTAAACTTCAAGAACTAAACTGATTTTAAGTGAACTGCTCTGGTCCAAACTGAACTCTTTTCTCTCCTTCACTGTTCTTAAGTAGCCTTCCTTTCTTGTCTGTTCTCATTACAGTTGGGCTTATGCTCTCTCTGACTCATTCTGTCCAATCTTTCTCTGATTCATCACTTTGCCTGTCAATTGTTGGGCATCAACAATATTGTATGGGATTAAATGTGTGTATTAAAGGTGTGTGTGTATTCCAGTCAGAAGAATTATACGTGTGTATTTCAGGCAGATCCTATCTTTACATAGGATCTTTTGCCAGAGCAGCCAGTTGCTGGATTAAATTTCCTCTGAAATGTATTCTTACAGAAATCTCTAAATAGCTACAGTTTTGTTATTGGTGCTGTTATAATATATGCTAAAGATTCATGAAGATCATAACTCAATTTGATGACTATTAATGTTCTTATTTACATTCATTACTCTATCCTATAAGTATAATATTAAAATCACCAACTCAATATTAAAACTTAATTTCATTTATTTTTTAAAATCACTGGTGCCAGGACAGAGAGACACTTGATGGAAAAGGATCCTTGACACCCATTCTGAAGACCTGAGTTTGGTTCCCAGAACCTATATAATGTAAATGAAGAATCAACTCCTCTAAGTTGTTCTGTGACCTCCACCCACACATGCAGGTGAGCTCATACATACGCACTAAAAATTTTAATGCAATAAAAATCACTTCTACCTTAATGAAAATCTTTGCATACATACACTGAAAACAAAAATGAATGTACCTTCAAGAACCTATGGGAATAATGGTAGATTGTTTTACCTATGTCACCAGAGATAGAAGAAAAAAGAGTATGATATTTTTAAAATATTGAATTATTAAAAATCTTGCAAAATTGGTGAAAGACATGAAACCAGGAATTATGAAAAAAGAAGACAAACTGAAGTTCACATACAAAGAACATAATCAAATGAGTGAAAACTAAAAGCAATATTTATTGCTATCAAAAGAGATGGCATGTCACCTACAGGGAAAGAATTGTACACATGACTATAGAATTGCCCTGAAAGGGTACAAACAGAAAAGAAGTGGAACGCGTCAAGAACTTTAAGAAAATAATTGTAATCCATTCTGTACTTTTCGGTGTGAAATTGAAAGATATTTGTTTTCAGATAAACACGAATTTGTAGAAGTGTATTATTGTACATACGCATGTATGCACATACATGTATCACAGTATGCGTAGAGGTAAGAAGGCAACCTTTGCAGTCAGGTCTTCTCTTCCTCATTTATGTGGGTTCATGGGGAGCGAATGTGAGTGAACTAAGAAAAACTCTAACAGCATGTTACTCTTAAAGGATTTCTAAATCATAGATTATTATGGATAGGGAGAAAAGAACAAAACTAAGTGGGGAATAAAAGTAAGCAATGGACAATAATAGTATATCTATGATAGGTTTTTATGGCAGTAAATAATTAACAAGACAGTAAAAATAAATCTATTCCTCTTAGTTAAGTTTTAAGTACCAATTTGTCAATTAAATTCAAGGAAATACAGCATTGTCTGACAAGAATTTCAATATCTATACTGTACATAGTATGAGGAAACTAAACTACACATATGAGATAAATGAATGATGCTTGAAGATCTCTATACAATGTAATTCAAATTCTATTCAAATAAAATGTATTCATTTGTTTGAGGTAGTAAATTATTGACTTTAAGTACACTTTCAAATGTTAAATATTCTATTATAATTTTTAGAGCAGCCCCTAAAAATTAGCAAGAATACATGGTCAAAAGAAAAAGACTAAAACTAGAAAGAAAAGATGGTCATATGAAGGATGACAAAAAGTTAAATCAAACAATGAAAACAATTACAATCTTAAAACAAATACCAATGACTGCATCAAATGGAGAGAAGAGCAGCCGCAGAGCACAGCACATACTAAAATGCTGTGATGGCTAATCACTGTTGTCGATCCAACAACAACTGTAATAAACTAAAAAATGCCAGCTGCTGTGTACAATACTGAGGGGTTTTGGAATCAGAAAGACCCACTCTAAATCTGGATCAGACCTTCTGTTGGCAACACGGGTAAGAGGACATGAAAGGGAGAAACTTTGTTTTACCTGCTTGCTTTCACTCTCGCTGGCAAATTCATCTATACTAATGGTTCTCAACTTCTTAAGGCTGTAACCCTTTACTACCATCCCTCATGTGTGCTGATTCACAACCATAAAATTTTCTTTATCGCTACTTCATAACATTCATTTTGTTTCTATTATAAATTGTAATGTAAACATCTGATATGCAGAATATCCGATATAAGACTCCTATAAAAGTATCATTCATGCTCCCTGCCCTTGACATTGTGAACCGCAGGTTAAGAGTACTGTTGTTAATACATTTCTTAGCTGTTATTAGAACCAATATCCTTGGTAGTTCAATACAGACTGAATGATGATCAACATCTCTTTAGGACTCTTGAAGGATTCCAGTAGCAGATTAGGACTGCTGAGACATCAAGCTCTGTGGACCAAGAGACTGTCAAATTCCCTTTCCCTTGTGAGACCATCATTGTTGGACTACCAGGACCGCAAACTAAAATACAATCTAATAAATTGTGCATTATATGAATGTGCATGCACACGTGTGTGTGTGTGTGTGTGTGTGTGTGTGTGTGTCTATACACACTGATAAAACGTTTATCTATCAGTTATGGTCTGCTCCTTTAGAGAATGCTGACTAATGTAGATTTACAAGGTATTAAATTGAAATATATGTAAATACCAATTAAAAGAAAGATATAGTCCAAATGAACATGGATATGGATACACCTTATTAATATTTTACATATTAAAATATAAAAACCTCCTAAGGCTAGTATTATTGCATAGATTTATTTTAAAAGAAAGAAACATGACCAGTTTCTGGGGAATTTAAAAAACCTACAGAATCACATTTTATGGTAGATTTACACAGTGAACTTTGTTCATCACTAAAGGACAGTAGTATAAAACTTGTAAGAAAATGAAAACTATACTAAGCAAGAGGGGTGGTGGTTGGGTGGGGGGAAGGGAATAACATTTGAAATGTAAATAAAAAATATCCAATAAAGAAAAGATAACACATGCTCAAAATGGTAAACACTGAGTATTCTCATTGTAAATTTTAGACTCCCGTTTTTAGATAACTAGGTTTTTAGAATGGAAAATTAATAGAAGATAGGTAGCAAGAAGGGAGTCATGAGGATGGATGGAGAAGGGTCTGAAGAAGGAAAGATGGTAAATGAAAAATAATGTTGAAGAGGAAGAGAGAAATACTAGAAAATCTATGATTTAAAAGGAGATAGGGAAGGGGAATACTGCAAAGGTAGGGTGATCAACTAAAACTAAGGATGTATGAAAAGTCAATGGAAAACTACTGCTTAATAAGATAGCTAAATGTGTGATTATTTTAAAGGAGCATGAATAGAAGTGCACTACCTAGATGGTTAATGCTGCTCCCAGTGTTGGATACAAGAGCTCTATTTATGCACTGTTGACCAGGAAGCCCTCAAAGGCTCTCATAACACAAGCTGGGTTCGCTCTTGGATGCCCACCAGAAGTGGACAGAAATGTCTAATTGCTGCAGACACCACACACACTCAATACATGACACAGAGAAATCAAACTGGAACTAATGTAGATGCTTTCTCTCTTCTGGCTAGCCAAGCAGTATTGTGGAGGCTGTTGGCAGAGGAGAGCCATTAATGGTCACGTGAAGCTGTAGACCCCGTGTGCTATGCCCATGGGTGCAACACCAACATGAATATCTTAGGGGAGCCAACTTTCTCCTGATTGGAACAGGGACCTGCACCATGGGATGGGATGCATGCTTGGATCTATAAAACTGGCCAAAACCCATGGCTGGAGAGATAATAATAACAAGCCCTGTGGATAAATCCACATCTGATGTTTGCCAAATGGCCAAATAATCAGAGTGCCTACCCATGGGGTAATACAGCTTTCAGTCTTCATCAGATAAGCCCCTTTCAGCAGCAGGTGAGAGTCAAGCCTCCAAGTGCTAAAAGCCATTGCTGAATGCTCAGCTTCAAACAGTACATTTATGTCAGCCAAGGCCAAAAACCATTGTGGAAAAGGAGGTGTGTGTCAAAGAGTGGGGACAAATATGGTGGGGTGCTGCCTTCTGGATACAATGACATGGCTGTTGCAATCATGAACATAGAGCAACTGTGAAAGTTTGCATGAAGACTGAGAACAGAAACACATAGGGGCATAGGGAAGGAAGAGGGGAGAGAGGAGAGAGGGTAGCTAGGACAAATGTAATCATAGTGATTGTACGATATTGTCAATTCATAGGTCTGATATTGTCAAAATTGTAATTAAATTTAAAGCAATACAAAAATAATTAAACACTTTCTTTACTTTCATATAAGGTATTATATGTAAAAATCTAAATGAATATATAGAAAAATTTCCAGGACTAAGACAATTTAACGAGTCTGTAAATATAATTCAAAATGCAAAATCAATCCCATTTCCATGTAAAAGCAAAGTACAACCACGAAGTACAGTTTGGAAAAAGATTAAATCTACAATTATTCCAAAAATAAAATATGTACACATACGTGAAGTATGAACCAGGAACAAAGCTGCATGATGAGAACTATAAAGCTAAGCAGACATTAAGGAGATGCAGATAGAGTTGTAACGGCTTTATGAGTGAGGAATCTGAATATGGCAGAAGTGTTAAACTCCCCTACCCCATGAATCCATAAACGAAATTTAATTTCAAACAAATTCTCTCACAGAGATTGTGTCAATATGAACAATCTGATCATAAATATAATGGAAATACATGAAAGTGAAGCAGACAGGACAATTTTGAAAAATGAAGAAAATGAAGAAAGCTTGCAATACAGTTTTATAATTTACTTTAGGATTACTATAATCAATGCATTGTGAGACCAGCAAACAGTACAAATGTAGTTCAGTAGAACAGTTCAGCATATTTAGGAATAGACCACATGTATATGACTCATGAATCTGTTCTCAATAAAATTTTCTACTAATGTTAAAAGGTTGTTCAGCAAAGAAGCTGTTACTTGTTCCAACGAAGGAACTCAGAATCATTGAACAACCATGTGTGAACAAGGAATAGAACGCTACCTCAGACTTCATTGTTTGCCCCCAAATTAACACAAAATAGATTAACTACATATATACATAATGTATAAAAATTTGAAAGAAAACATTGAAGAAAATGCTCATGACCTGGGACTGGAAAGTGTTTAGACACACTAAAAAGAAATTGGTTTGCATTAAACTTAAAAGACATTAAGATAGATCTGTGTGGCACAGCTCTCTGGACCTAAATCCCCCAAGAGAGGGGGTTTCCCAGGAGTGCTGTCATTCCTAAGTGCACAGGTGAGACCAACATTTTTGCTATGATAATTGGTGAACAGGGACATGTCAGGAGACCACAGAGATCAGGAAACACAAAAAATCAAGGGACAGTATACTTCCAGTCTCCATCTGTGCCCAGAGTTAACCCAGTAGTATAGTTCTCTAAATCCAAATCCCACCCGGAGAGAACCAGTCTCCCAGGAGTGCTGATATACCGAAGATCACAGGCTTTCAGGTGCACAGGAAGGACAGGCTTCAGTCAAAGACATCAAGACTAACTAATACCAGAGATAATCAGATGGTGAGAGACAAGCACAAGAACATAAGCAACAGAAACCAAGGCTATTTGGCATCATCAAAACCTAGTTCCCACTACAGAAAGTCTTGGATATCACAACACACAAGAAAAACAAGATTTGAATTTAAAACCACATTTCATGATGATTATAGAGGACATTAAGAAGGACATAACTCCCTTAAAGAAAAACAGAAGAACACAGGTAAACAGATAGAAGCCCTTAAAGAGGAAACACAAAAATCCCTTAAGAATTACATGAAAACACAACCAAACAGGTGAAGGAATTGAACAAAACCATACAGGATCTGAAAGTAGAAAGAGGAACAATAAGGAAATAACAAAGAGAGAGACAACCCTGGACATAGAAAACCTAGGGAAAATATCAGCAGTCATAGATGCAAGCAAGCATCTCCAACAGAATTCAAGTGATAGAAGAGAGAATCTAAGGGGCAGAAGATACCATAGAAAACATTAGCACAACCCTCAAAAAAAAATGCAAAAACCTTCTAACACATAATATCCAGGAAATCCAGAGCAGAATGAGAAGATCAAACCTAAAGACAATAAGTGTAGAAGAGAGCAAAGATTCACAACTTAAAGGGCCAGTAAATATCTTCAACGAAGTTATAGAAGAAAACTTCCCTAACCTAAAGAAAGTTTTGCCCATAAACATACAAGAAGCTTACAGAACTACAAATAGATTGGACCAGAAAAGAAATTCCTCCCATCAAATAATAGTCAAAACACCAAACACACAAAACAGAGAGAATATTAAAAGCAGTAAGGGGAAAAGGTCAAGGAATATATAAAGGCAGACCTATCAGAATTATACCAGATTTCTCCCCAGGGACTACAAAAGACAGAATATCCTGGACAGATGTCATACAGACCCTAAGAGAACACAAATGCCAGCTCAAGCTACTATATCCAGCAAAACTCTCAATTAACATAGATGCAGAAACCAAGATATTCTATGACAAAACCAAATTACACAATAACTTTCCACAAATTCAGCCCTACAAAGGATAATAGATGGAAAACTCCAATGCAAGAAGGGAAACTACACTCTAGAAAAAGCAAGAAAGTAATTTTCTTGCAGCAAACCCAAAAGAAGACACCCACAAAAACTTAATTCCACCTCTAACAACAAAAATAACAGGAAGTAACAATCACTATTCCTTAATATCTCTTAACATAAATAGACTCAATTTCTCCCAAGAAGGCATAGACTAATGGACTGGATACATAAACAAGACTCAGAATTTTGCTGCATACAGGAAATGCACCTCAGTGACAAAGACAGACCCAACCTCAAGTTGAAAGGCTGGAAAAAAATTCCAAACAAATGGTCCCAAGAAACAAGCTGAAGTAACCATTCTAATGTAGAATAAAACCACATGATAATCTAATTAGATGCTTTGAATGAATTTGACAGAATTCAACACCCCTTGATGTTAAAAGTCTTGGAAAGATCAGGAATTCAAGGCCCATACCTAAACACAGTAAAAAACAATAAACAGAAAACCATAGCCAGCAGCAAAATAAATGGAGAGAAACTTGAAGCAATCCCACTAAAATCAGGGATTATACAAGTCTGCACACTCTCCCTACTTATTCAATATAGTATCCAAAATTCTAGGCAGAGGAATCAGACAATGAAAGAAGGTCAAAGGGATACAAATTGGAAAGGAAGAAGTCAAAATATCACTATTTGCAGATGATGTGATAGTATACTTAATTGGCCCCAAAAAATTCCACCAGAGAACTCCAAAAACTGGTGAACAACTTCAGCAAAGTGGCTGGATATAAAATTAACTCAAACAAATCTGTAGCCTTCCTCTACACAAAAAATAAACAGGTTGAGAAAAATTAGGGAAATGACATCCTTCACAATACTCAAAAACAATATAAAATACCTTGGTGAGACTCTAACCAAGCCAGTGAAAGCTCTGTATGACAAGAACTTCAAGTCTCTGAAGAACAAAAGTGAAAATCTCAGAAGATGGAAAGATCTCCCAGACTCATGGATTAGCAAGATTAATATAATAAAAATGGCCATATTGCCAAAAGCAATCTACAGATTCAATGCAATCCCAATCAAAATTCCAACTCTACTCTTCATAGAATTAGAAAGAACAATTTGAAAATTCATTTAGAATAATAAAAAACCCAGGATAGCCAAAACTATACTTAACAATAAAATAACTTCTGGGGGAATCACCATCCCTGACCTCAAACTGTATTACAGAGTAATCATAATAAAAAAAACTGCATGGTATTGATTGGTACAGAGACTGGTAGGTAGATCAATGGAATAGAATTGAAGACCCAGAAATGAAACCACATACCTATGGTCTTGATTTTTGACAAAAGAGCCAAAACCATCCAGTGGAAAAAAGACAGCATTTTCAACGAAGTGTGCTGGTGCACCTGGAGGTCAGCATGTAGAAGAATGCAAGTTGATTCATTCTTGTCACCTTCTCCAAAGCTCAAGTCCAAGTGGATCAAGGACCTCCATTTAAAACCAGATACACTAAAACTAATAAAAGAAAAAGTGGGGAAGAGCCTTGAAAACATGGGCATAGAAGAAAATTTCCTGATCAGAACACCAATGGCTTATGCTCTAAGATCAAGAATCAACAAATGGGACCTCATGAAACTGCAAATATTTTGAAAGGCAAAAGAAACTGTCAATAGGAGAAAATGCCAACCAATAGATTAGGAAAAGATCTTTACCAAACCTACATCTGATAGAGGGGTAATATCCAATATAAACAAAGAACTCAAGAAATTAGACTCCAGAGAACCAAATAATCCTATCAAAAAATGGGGTACAGAACTAAACAAAGAATACTCAATTGAGGAATACAAAATGGCTGAAAAGCACCTGAAAATGTTCAACACCCTTACTCATCAGGGAAATGCAAATCACACTAATCAGAATGGCTAAGATCAAAAACTCAGGTGACAACAGATGCTGGCGAGGATGTTGAGAAAGAGGAACACTCCTCCATTGTTGGTGGGATTGCAGACTGGTACAACCATTCTGGAAATCAGTCTGGCAGTTCCTCAGAAAATTGGATATAGTACTGCCTGAGGACCAAACTATACCACTCCTGGGCATATACCTAAAAGATGCTCTAACATATAACATGAACACATTCTTCATTATGTTCCTAGTAGCCTTATTTATAATAACCAGATGCTGGAAAGAAACCAGATGTTCTTCAACAGAGGAATGGGTACAGAAAATGTGGTATATTTACACAATGGAATATTTCTCAGATATTAAAAACAATAACTTCATGAAATTCATAGGCAAGTAGATGGAACTAGAAAATATCATGCTAAGTGAGGTAACCCAGTCCCAAAGAAAACATATTGTATGCATTCACTGATAAGTAGATATTAGCCCAAAAGCTCAGAATACCCAAGATAAATTTACAGACCACATAAAGCTCAAGAAGGAATATCAAAGAATGGATGCTTCCACCCTTCTTAGAAGGGAAACAAACTACTCAAGGGAGGAAATATGGAGTCAAAGTATGGAGCAGAGACTGAAGGTAAGGCCATCCAAAGACTGCCCTCCTGGGGATCCATCCCATACACAGACACCAAGCCCAGACACTATTACGGATGCCAAGAAGTGCTTGCTAACAAGAGCCTGATATAGCTGCCAGAGCCTGAGAAATAGAGGTGGATGCTCCCAGCCAACCATTGGATTAAGCACAAGGTCCATAATGGACTGAAGGAACTGAAGGGGTTTTCAATCCATAGAAGAACAGCAGTGTCAACCAACCAGATCCCCCTGCCCAAGAGCTTCCAGGGACTAAACCACCAACCAAAGGCTACACATTGAGTGACCCATGGCTCCAGCCACATATCTACCTGAGAATGTCCTTGTAGGACATCAATGGGAAGAGAAGCCCTTGGTCCTGGGAAGGCTCAATGCCCCAGTGTTGGGAAATGCCAGGGCAGGGAGGCAGAAGCGGGTGGGTAGCTGTTCTTGCAGCCTCATAGAAGCAGGGGGAGTGAGGATAGGATAGGGGGTTTCCAGAGGTGAAACCAGGAAAGGGGATAATATTTGAAATGTAAATAAATAAACTATCCAATAAAAAGTCATTAAAATAGAAGACAATCTATAAACAAAAAAGTACTCTAAAAACACACAGAAATAATATATTTTTAAAGGTCTCAAATTCAGAAGTAAAATCATGAACCACATAAAAATAGTTAAAAGACAGAAAATCCTTCAGCAGAGACACTGTAGAAAGATATGAAAATATCTTGTCATTAGTTCTTATGGAAGCAAACATTAAAGTTTTATGATAGCACAACATACTGCCAGAAAGACTAACATACAAAGCCCAGGCAATGGAGGCTTCAGGCATGGCTCAGTGGTTAAGAGTACTTGCTACTCTTCCAGAGGACCTGCGTTAACATCTCAGAACCAACATCAGGACAAGTAGTTCATAATCACCTCTAATTCCGAATCCAGGTAATATAACACCTCTTCTGGCCTCTGCAGATACCACATACTTATAGAACACGCACACACACACACACACACACACACACACACACACACACACACACACACACACACACCATTTCTGGATACAAAATTATTTAAAGACACTCTATTCATTGTTGTCAAAACTGCAATAGCCCGCAGGTCCTTGAACGATTCAAAGGTCAAATTCTGGTTCATTTCCACAGTGAGTCAGCAATACAAAGTAGACCCCAGACCCTTGTGCCAATGAGTTAGGCCAGTTTCAGTATCTTGTACACAAAATAACCCCATTGTATGATATTCCAAAACAAACTACAGTTGTTTGCAGGAAGCTACTCTGAAAAAAATACATAAAACGAAGTCAAATTTAACTTAGAGGTTGAGCAGTTGCCTCTACATACAGCTTCTAGAATCCATCCTCTGGAACAAAAATATATTTTAAGAAAATACAGGAGGGAAGTTGCAATGGGTAGTCATAAGATTCATTTCTATCCTGATGGCGGTGGTGATTACACAAACATCCATGTGCCTTAAAATACAAAAGAGTGAATTTTCTTTCCATTAAAATCTATTGAAGAACAAGAAGAGCTGAAGATAATGAAATACAAACTCTAGATATTAAATATGAAAGAAGAAAACATCCAGTGGATTAAAGTATGATCTCTAAGGTTAAATAATTGTCAACTCTCCCTCTCTGGCCATCAAATAAGAGCATGTACTCTGGTTTCTATGAATATTGAATGTAATAATTCTGTGCCCAGCGGATACTCCAACACATGATGCCTGATGAATAGCTATTGTGGCATATATTGTACAACACTTAAACACTCTGGGACAAGGTACAAATTTCTGTTTGGGGATTTTTCTGCCTGTTTCTATGGCTTTTGAATTACTAGGTACAAACTACCCTCATGTCTTTCTCTATAAATCTGGTAATAAATTCTTTTCCCATCTGAGCTGTACATGGGAACAAGAACATAAATGCAATGAATTCCAACACAGGGCATGAGTGCGCATAGACTGGAAAATTACTCATTTCTCATTTCCCTACTTCATATGGCTAGAAACATTAACTGTTGTTCTTGACAAGCTCCAGCCCAAGTAATTGCTTTCTCCCCAAATTTCACATTGTATTTTTAATGGAACACTTAAAAAACTCCCTATCTTAAATTATGTTGCTTATTTTTCTTTTCCACAACTGCTAATATTTGTCTACACTGAGATGAAATACAAAAGTGACTGCAGGTGGCCATTTTCATAGAAAAAAATTGATGTTTCTTTAAAAGGCATTATAATCTCTTTCTAAAAGAAACTAATCTGCGTAAGCATATGGTAAGAACCCGCTTGTCTCCAAGGGAAAAATAAGTAATTAGGCAGACTATGTGTAAATAGTTGATGTTCTTGAGTTTTCCTGGTACACAAAAGTGAGCAAAGCAGAGGACTTACTTGTTAACAGTGGATACTTGGTGCAACACCTAAGATATATCATCTTGATTTTCTTTATCAGTGTTTATGGTTGATCAGTCATACTGTCTGCTTTATAGAAATGTCCAAAGATGCTTTTTTCATTGTTGTCAGAACTCTGAAATAGCCCATGGGTCTTCAAAGAAGTATCAAGACAAGGTAATTGTAAAGGTGCTCTTAATGTTTTTAAAGACTCATTATTATAGTAGCTAGATATGACCAGCCACTGTTGAAAATGTGTTAGGCCAGCAGTTTCTCAACTTGCTTGATAATTGTTTAAAGCATTTGCTAAAATTACAGATAGTCTAAACATTGTAGTGTCTATAGAAGGACTATGGCTTAATAAAAATCTCTCTGCTCTCAGTGAGATTCAAGCATGCCCCATTGGGCTCTCTTTGAATTTTATCATCTTCAGGTCTGTGTTTTCCAATATGGTTATTCTGTACTTTGTGACTAATATTGACTTATAAGTGAGAGAATACTAGGTGTTGGGGGGTGTCAGTGTTACCTCATTTAGGATGATATCCATCCATGTGCTTGCAAATTTCATAATATCCTTGTTTTTAATGGCTGAGTAGTATTCCATTGTGTAAAGTACATTTTCTTTATGCATTCTTCTGTTGAGTGATATCTAGGTTGTTTTCAGTTTGGGTTATAATGAATAAACCTGCTATGAACATAGTTGAGCAATTATCTTTATAGAATAGTAGAGCTTCTTTTGGGTATAGGCCCAGGAGTGATACAGCTGGGTACTGAGGTAGTTCTATTTGTAACTTTCTAAGAAGCCACCAAATTGATGGTTTACACTCCTGCTTTGGAGAGGGATGGAGATGTGAACAGGAAGGATGTGGTTGAAGAAGGATGGGAGGGGAGAATACTGGGAGAGACTAAAGGATTGGTGGAGGTAGGAATCTCTGGAATGATCTAGACACTTAGGACAATGGAAACTCTCAAGAATCTATGAGGGTACCAGTACCTGTAGCTGAGACTCCTAACAATGGTGGATATGTAGCCTAAACCATGATCTCCTATGACCAAGTAAGACTTCCAGTGGAGGAGTTGGGAAACAACCCAGACACAAAATATTAGAACCACAATTTTTCCTACCTACAAGATGTGCAGGAATAGGGGTTAGAACAGAATTTGAGTGAAGTGACAACGAGTAACTAGCCCAGCATGAGACCCATGCCACACAGGGAGACCGCAGACCATATTGAGGATATTCTGTGATCCTTGCAGACAGGTGGCTAGCATAATTGTTATCTGGGAGGCTTCACCCAGCAACTGTTGGAAGCTAAATAATAAGAGACCCACAACCAAACACTGAGTGGAGCTCAGAGAATCCTGTGGAAGAGAGGAGAAAGGATTGAGGGAGCCAAAGGGGTCAAGGACACCACAAGAAAACCTACAGTCAACTTACCTGGGCCCCTGGGGGCTTAGGGAAACTGAACTAACAACCAGGGACCCAGACCTTCTGCACATATACGTAGCTATTATGCAACTGGGTCTTCATTCCTAAAGCTGGAGCAGGGGCTGTCTCTGATTACATTGCCTGCCTTTAGATTCCATTCCCCTAACTAGGCTGCCTTGTCAAGCCTCAGTGAACAGGATGCTCCTAGTCTTGCTGTGACTTAATGTGCAGGGCCTGGTTAATGTCCATGGGAGGCCTCCACCTTTCTGCGGAGAAGGGGAGAAGGGGTGGTGTATGGGGAGGTAAGAGGGAAGGACAGACGGGAAGCTTCAGTCTGAATATACAGTGAATAAATAACTTAGTCAATAAAATTAAAAAGTCTTCACTTTCTTTTCCTATCCCTGGACCATTGAGGTCAATTGTCCATTAACCAGCTCACATCCACATATTTTCTTCTCAGAGTTATATATACAACAGTATAATCAAATGAGACTTGAAAACACTGTTTTCTCACCCAATTTCAAAGCATCCTGACCTGGTAGCTTTGAGAGATTTAGACATTGGCATTGTCACAACTCTCTAGCTTGTTTTGAGGCACATCAAAAGTTGAGAGCCACTGTGAGCAGTTCCAAGATAATCTAGAACAAAGGTGATCGTTCACTGCTGGTTTCTTATAAAAGTGTATCACCCCAGAAGAGATGAAATTACTTGAGAGGAAGCCTGCATGACTCTAAACAATGGATCAACATGGATCCTGAATCCAGGGGTTAAAATGTGGTTTTTACTACTTAAAATCTATCTACCTGAGTCTCACCTTTTCAGTCCTATAGTAAGGAATAGAAGGTCCATAAATCAAAATAGGTGGACTAACACCCCTTCCAGACTCAATTTTGACTTGTGGATTATCCAGACTTTGACATAGCTCTACAATGTGATTTTCCTGTATATGGGATGACCCATTATCTCTCTTGGTCTAGAAGAGTTTCATTCATGCTATTGTCCTGAAATAATTATTAATCATGCCAGCTTTTATTTTCGAAAACCACCTTATTTTCGAATATGAACAACAACCCACATTGTACGTTATTCTCCCATAACTTGACTGAAATGAAGTGAAAAACTGACCTATTGATTGGAGTGATTAGCTGATGTTCCCGACTACTTTATCTAAAATATAGTACATACATTGTGCATGTGATACAAATAATCCCACAGCTTAGTGACGTAAAACAATACTTATTGCTTCACAGTTGTGATAGGTCCAGAATCTAAGAAGCAATCCTCGGTTTCAGGGTCCTTGCCTTCGGTCAAACCTTTTGGCATCATATGATAGGAATACAAGTATTCCTTTCTCCACAGACCAATGGACTGAGGACCTTGGTTCCTCACTGACTGAGGAGAGGATTGGTCTCTTGGTTTTTCATCCCTGGGGGCCTCAAGAGGACAACTCGCAAAATGGCAGCTGGCCTTGATCAGTGTGAACAAGAGAAAAGTCAGAAAAAAAAAAGGACGTTTATGTATGATCTTAGAAGAGGCCATACTCTACATGTTTAAAGGAACCACTGGACTAAGACTCAAAATGGAGCAGTGAGATGGCTCTGGTTTGAAGGGAGTGAATACACTAACACAAATGCCAAGAGGTAGAAAAAACTAGGAACTATTTAGAAAACATCTTACCATATAGAGGAACTATGCTCAGTGCAATTAAACATCTCAAGGAGTTAGATGTAACAACATGCCATGATTGTGTGTGATGACTGGATATGTGTTTATGTATATTCACATGTGTGTGTATGCATATGTGTAGTCTAGTGTGTAGTCTGTACATTACATATTTACATTAGTTTGCATATATAAGGGTAAAATACGGATATTTGCAATTCATGCGTGAGAATATTAACAATTTCCTCTTTAGATCAAAGCATTGATCTTTAATTATGGGTGAATAAGAATGAGTAAGGAGCTTTCTCCAAATATACTCAGCTATATTCCAGTTCAAGTATATCAGAACAAATAAAATTCAGAAAACTCACTCAGAAAGCTATAATGGATTTCAAATTATTATATCAAAAATACAATCCAATATAAAAGAATAGTTTGTGGGATGTGCCTCAGTGCCTATCAGCATGCAAAGAGATAAAAAGTGCTAAACAGTTGTATAAAATGCATTTTTACTTAATCATAAAGAGGATTATGCTATTTGTAGGAGAATGATTAGACTGAATATCATCATGTTAAATGAAATAAGAAGACTCAGAAAAGCAATATTATACTTTATAGGAAGATCAACAGTATTAACTAACAAGGACTCCTGGGAGCTCCCAGAGACTAAGCCACCAATCAAAGGCCATATATAGGCTGATCCATGGTCTCCCAGCACATTTGTAGCAAAGGACTGCCTTGGCTGGCCTCAGTGGGAAAGAATGTGCCTGATTCTGTAGAGACATGATACCTCAGAGAAGGAGGATGCAGAAATGGGAGTGGGTGGGTGACATGTGGGGGGGGGGGTACCCTCTCCAAAGCAAAGATGAGGGGTTTGGGGTGGGGGGTGATGAACTCTTGGAGGAGGGCTTGGAAGGGGAACAACATTTGGAATGTAAATAAATAAAACATTTTTTTTTCAAAAAGAAAGGAACTATTACATGCTGTTTTGCCTATATGGACTCAGATATCAGAGAACTGTGTGAAAAGGGACAGGACTCTTAGGGAGTTGGAAGCGGACAGTAATGAGGAAGATCAGAATGTTTAAGCTGCACTAATATATGAGTGACAACGTCATAATGAATCTCGTTAGTCTGAACAATTAATATATGCTAATCTGAAAGTGAAAAATTAGAAAAATAAAATTAACTGTCAAAGCTTTCCCTCTGCTATGGAACATTAGATGTATTATTCCATATAGGACATCGTTTATTTTACTTGGTGTCCATTCCACACCTTTTCGAGTTCTAGAACTGCACTTTTGAAATGTACTGTTTGCAGGTATCTCTGATCGTGTTTAGGATGGCAGTGAGCACATCCTCGGGCATTCCTAATGTAAGTGAACAGAAGAGAACCATGGCAACCCCAAATCAACTTGAGTAGCTGTAATGGCTGGTGACAAGCTCTTCAATAGCATTGCCCCATGGGAAGTTTTTAAGTAGGAAAGGGATGCAGAGACTGCCATATTTCCTTTCCTACCCACATTTTTTTAAAAGTGTGTGGCTCTGTTTATCTTTCCTGGAGTTTCTAGGTCTTTCCATGGGGCTACATCACTGTCATTGCTTTTCTAAGAGGAGCAGACAGCACCTTGACACCCCCTCTGTCAACACACACTCCAAGAGGCACAGGCTATTTTCTCTAACAGGGAAAATATATCACACTTGATCAGACTTGCTCTCCCTGTAGAATAATGAAGCAAACTACAGCTACCCAGATGTCTTTATTGTTCCTTTATGTTTGTCTCAATCACAATCAGACTTATTAATTTATTTTTAAAGCAAGGGTAAGCCATATCACATATTATAGCAGGTACTAAAACCATAATTATGTTTTCATTGGCTAATCTTACTTCAAAAGATATGCATTGGGTCCTTGAGGAAGTAATAAAGAATCCTTCTTTCCCTGCAGACTAGAACCTGGGCTTTATACTAGAGGAAAATCAGATGTTGAGAAAGTGCTGACATTTCCACCATGGTGTTAGGCTAAAAGAACGTAATGCTTGCTTGGGTTCCACAAAGTAATAATAAATAGCAACTGTTCAAGGCTGTTGGAATGAATACTAATTGATAAACTACCACAAGACCATACCAGTCTGCATATAACTGCAAATATTTCTGCTAAGTAACTGCACATCTTCATGAGAAACACATGCCCTCTATTCAATAAAAGTGTGCATGCTGTGAAAGCCAACTATAAATAACATATTGTAAGGCACCATAAAAGCATGCTAAGCATGACTAAAAACTGTTTTAGCTATTCCTCTAATGTTTTTATTAAAAAGAATAATGAATGATGGAAAAAGGAGAGGGATGAGCTATTTTCCTTCAATGAGATTACGGGTAGGACATGAGCCACTCTTCTGAAGGTGATATTCAGAGAGCCTCCCCTGATGTTTTTCTCTGTCGTTTTTGTACGTTATTTGTTTTATCTATAATTTACGAGAGAGACAGATGTCTGAAAGCAGGAAGAGAGAAGAGACAGTGACAGGAGGGGAGGAGAGAAGATCAGTGACTCATTTAGCCCAATTTAAAAGCAAGCTGTATTGTAACTGTCCCTGATGAAGTGTCTTCATTGTCATCCTGATCTTTACCAGATGACTCATGGAAGTTGATCTCAATAAATTTAGAAAAATATTTCTAACCTTGACATTTCTTATGAAGTCAGTTACCCTCTTTCTTAATTAGATAAGAAATATATTGGTCCACTCTGTATTAAAAGGTTGAAGTAAGCGCACACATATAAAACCATAAAAGCACTCTGCTACTTCATTCTGCTTCCATTCTTTACATGCTCATTCCTCTATATAAATACTTTTTAAATGTATGTGCATGAACACATCCTTACAAAACTGAAATCGCCTAAAGTGTCCCATTTCAGTAGTTTGTCTTTACAACTTGCTAAGCTTCATGACTTTCCTGGGTAACTATTGGAGAAGTTAGAGCAAGGACTGAAGGAGCTGAAGGGGTAGAATACTCATGGAGCAACCCATGGCTCCAGCAGCATATGTAGCAGAGGATAGCATTGTCCAGCATCAAAGGGAGGAAGAACCCTTGGTCAAGAAGGCTTGGTTCCCCAGTGGAGGGGAATGCAAGGGGGGAAAGATGAAAGGGAGTGAGTGGGTGGGTGGGGGAGCACCCTCATAGTAGCAGGGGGAGGGAGGATGGTATACGTAATTTCCGAAGGGGAAATGTTCATACAACATTTATCTGTGGGAATAAGAACAAATGTTTACAGATTCCTATTAGGGATTATGTAGGTTTAGTAAACTGGTAGTTGTAGATTATCCTCCAGTATCTGTAGCTTCATGAGCACTAGGTGATTAGCTAGATTTCCAGTTCCAGGCATGTCCTCCCTCTTCTTTAGGGGGAAACTGAGTCTTAAGTCAACTTAAAAAGCTGTTGGTTACTGCCAAGGTATTTATGTTACTATTGCAACATTATATGCCATGCTGGTCATTGATGTGTTTAATGGCAATCATTGCTGGCCTATGACTGTCATTTGCTACTTTGGAAACTTGCAAAGTATCTTCTGGTGGCATGGAAGCCAGCCTTCAGGGAGACTTGAAAAAACAAAGAGTACAAAAACAAGTGATCCATCCCTTTGAAAAATGGGCCTGAGACCTGAATAGAGAGTTCTCTAAAGGAAAAAGAATGGATAACAAATATGTCTAAGAAAAGTTCATCATTCCTAGTTGCAAGACAGCTATGAAATTTCATCTTACGCCAGACAAAACAGTTCAAGAAATTATCGAGCTTCCTGGTTGCTGCCGCTGCAGAGAGCCCGTGGGCAGCACCCCACGAGCGAACTTGAGCCCCGGGACCACAGGTAAGACCAACTTTTCTGCTGCAAGAAAGCTGCCTGGTGAGCTTGGGACACAGGGAAGCAGAATTCCTCTAGGACCGGGCACGTTCTGTGTTTACCGGAAGTCCCACACCCGCGGATCCCGGCCCGCAGCAGCTCTCTGCTCCCAGACCCGGTGAGAGAGAGACCCAACCGCCTGGTCAGGTGGGCACTCCTGAGGCTGTAGAGCGGAAGAAACCACCGACACTGCTCACCCCTGCCCACATCCCTGGCCCAAGAGGAAACTGTATAAGGCCTCTGGGCTCCCGTGGAGGAGGGCCCAGGAGCGGCAGGACCCCTGTGCCTGAGACACCACCAGAACCAGAAGGAAACAGACCGAATAAACAGTTCTCTGCACCCAAATCCCGTGGGAGGGAGAGCTGAACCTTCAGAGAGGCAGACAAGCCTGGGAAACCAGAAGAGACTGCTCTCTGCACACACATCTCAGACGCCAGAGGAAAAAGCCAAAGACCATCTGGAACCCTGGTGCACTGAAGCTCCCAGAAGGGGCGGCACAGGTCTTCCTGGTTGCTGCTGCTGCAGAGAGCCCGTGAGCAGCACCCCACGAGCGAACTTGAGCCTCGGGACCACAGGTAAGACCAACTTTTCTGCTGCAAGAAAGCTGCCTGGTGAACTCAAGACACAGGCCCACAGGAACAGCTGAAGACCTGTAGAGAGGAAAAACTACACGCCCGAAAGCAGAACACTCTGTCCCCATAACTGAGTGAAAGAGAGGAAAACAGGTCTACAGCACTCCTGACACACAGGCTTATAGGACAGTCTAGCCACTGTCAGAAATAGCAGAACAAAGTAACACTAGAGATAATCTGATGGCGAGAGGCAAGCGCAGGAACCCAAGCAACAGAAACCAAGAATACATGGCACCATCGGAGCCCAATTCTCCCATCAAAACAAACATGGAATATCCAAACACACCAGAAAAGCAAGATCTAGTTTCAAAATCATTTTTGATCATGATGCTGGAGGACTTCAAGAAAGACGTGAAGAACTCCCTTAGAGAACAAGTAGAAGCCGACAGAGAGGAAACGCAAAAATGCCCGAAAGAATCGCAAAAATCCCTGAAAGAATTCCAGGAAAACATAAATAAACAAGTAGAAGTCCATAGAGAGGAGACACAAAAATCCCTGAATGAATTCCAGGAAAATATAAATAAACAAGTAGAAGCCCATAGAGAGGAGACACAAAAATCCCTGAAAGAATTCCAGGAAAACACAATCAAACAGTTGAAGGAATTAAAAATGGAAATAGAAGCAATCAAGAAAGAACACATGGAAACAACCCTGGATATAGAAAACCAAAAGAAGAGACAAGGAGCTGTAGATACAAGCTTCACCAACAGAATACAAGAGATGGAAGAGAGAATCTCAGGAACAGAAGATTCCATAGAAATCATTGACTCAACTGTCAAAGATAATGTAAAGCGGAAAAAGCTACTGGTCCAAAACATACAGGAAATCCAGGACTCAATGAGAAGATCAAACCTAAGGATAATAGGTATAGAAGAGAGTGAAGACTCCCAGCTCAAAGGACCAGTAAATATCTTCAACAAAATCATAGAAGAAAACTTCCCTAACCTAAAAAAAGAGATACCCATAGACATACAAGAAGCCTACAGAACTCCAAATAGATTGGACCAGAAAAGAAACACCTCCCGTCACATAATTGTCAAAACACCAAACGCACAAAATAAAGAAAGAATATTAAAAGCAGTAAGGGAAAAAGGTCAAGTAACATATAAAGGGAGACCTATCAGAATCACACCAGACTTCTCGCCAGAAACTATGAAGGCCAGAAGATCATGGACTGATGTCATACAGACCCTAAGAGAACACAAATGCCAGCCCAGGTTATTGTATCCAGCAAAACTCTCAATTAACATTGATGGAGAAACCAAGATATTCCATGACAAAACCAAATTTACACAATATCTTTCTACAAATCCAGCACTACAAAGGATAATAAATGGTAAAGCCCAACATAAGGAGGCAAGCTATACCCTAGAAGAAGCAAGAAACTAATCGTCTTGTCAACAAAACAAAGAGAATGAAAGTACACAAACATAACCTCACATCCAAATATGAATATAACGGGAAGCAATAATCACTATTCCTTAATATCTCTCAATATCAATGGCCTCAACTCCCCAATAAAAAGACATAGATTAACAAACTGGATACGCAACGAGGACCCTGCATTCTGCTGCCTACAGGAAACACACCTCAGAGACAAAGACAAGCACTACCTCAGAGTGAAAGGCTGGAAAACAACTTTCCAAGCAAATGGTCAGAAGAAGCAAGCTGGAGTAGCCATTCTAATATCAAATAAAATCAATTTCCAACTAAAAGTCATCAAAAAAGATAAGGAAGGACACTTCATATTCATCAAAGGAAAAATCCACCAAGATGAACTCTCAATCCTAAATATCTATGCCCCAAATACAAGGGCACCTACATATGTAAAAGAAACCTTATTAAAGCTCAAAACACACATTGCACCTCACACAATAATAGTGGGAGATTTCAACACACCACTCTCATCAATGGACAGATCATGGAAACAGAAATTAAACAGTGATGTCGACAGACTAAGAGAAGTCATGAGCCAAATGGACTTAACGGATATTTATAGAACATTCTATCCTAAAGCAAAAGGATATACCTTCTTCTCAGCTCCTCATGGTACTTTCTCCAAAATTGACCATATAATTGGTCAAAAAACGGGCCTCAACAGGTACAGAAAGATAGAAATAATCCCATGCGTGCTATCGGACCACCACGGCCTAAAACTGGTCTTCAATAGCAATAAGGGAAGAATGGCCACATATACGTGGAAATTGAACAATGTTCTACTCAATGATAACCTGGTCAAGGAAGAAATAAAGAAAGAAATTAAAAACTTTTTAGAATTTAATGAAAATCAAGGTACAACATACCCAAACTTATGGGACACAATGAAAGTTGTGCTAAGAGGAAAACTCATAGCGCTGAGTGCCTGCAGAAAGAAACAGGAAAGAGCATATGTCAGCAGCTTGACAGCACACCTAAAAGCTCTAGAACAAAAAGAAGCAAATACACCCAGGAGGAGTAGAAGGCAGGAAATAATCAAACTCAGAGCTGAAATCAACCAAGTAGAAACAAAAAGGACCATAGAAAGAATCAACAGAACCAAAAGTTGGTTCTTTGAGAAAATCAACAAGATAGATAAACCCTTAGCCAGACTAACGAGAGGACACAGAGAGTGCGTCCAAATTAACAAAATCAGAAATGAAAAGGGAGACAAACAACAGATTCAGAGGAAATTCAAAAAATCATCTGATCTTACTATAAAAACCTATATTCAACAAAACTTGAAAATCTTCAGGAAATGGACAATTTCCTAGACAGATACCAGGTATCGAAGTTAAATCAGGAACAGATAAACCAGTTAAACAACCCCATAACTCCTAAGGAAATAGAAGCAGTCATTAAAGGTCTCCCAACCAAAAAGAGCCCAGGTCCAGATGGGTTCAGTGCAGAATTCTATCAAACCTTCATAGAAGACCTCATACCAATATTATCCAAACTATTCCACAAAATTGAAACAGATGAAGCACTACCGAATGCCTTCTACAAAGCCACAATTACTCTTATACCTAAACCACACAAAGACACAACAAAGAAAGAGAACTTCAGACCAATTTCCCTTATGAATATCGACGTAAAAATACTCAATAAAATTCTGGCAAACTGAATCCAAGAGCACATCAAAACAATCATCCACCATGATCAAGTAGGCTTCATCCCAGGCATGCAGGGATGGTTTAATATAAGGAAAACCATCAACGTGATCCATTATATAAAGAAACTGAAAGAACAGAAACACATGATCATTTCATTATACGCTGAGAAAGCATTTGACAAAATTCAACACCCCTTCATGATAAAAGTCCTGGAAAGAATAGGAATTCAAGGCCCATACCTAAACATAGTAAAAGCCATATAGAGCAAACCAGTTGCTAACAATAAACTAAATGGAGAGAAACTTGAAGCAATCCCACTAAAATCAGGGACTAGACAAGGCTGCCCACTCTCTCCCTACTTATTCAATATAGTTCTTGAAGTTCTAGCCAGAGCAATCAGACAACAAAAGGAGATAAAGGGGATACAGATCGGAAAAGAAGAAGTCAAAATATCACTATTTGCAGATGACATGATAGTATATTTAAGTGATCCCAAAAGTTCCACCAGAGAACTACTAAAGCTGATAAACAACTTCAGCAAAGTGGCTGGGTATAAAATTAGCTCAAATAAATCAGTTGCCTTCCTCTATACAAAAGAGAAACAAGTCTAGAAAGAAATTAGGGAAATGACACCCTTCATAATAGACCCAAATAATATAAAGTACCTCGGTGTGACTTTAACAAAGCAAGTAAAAGATCTGTACAATAAGAACTTCAAGACACTGAGGAAAGAATTTGAAGAAGACCTCAGAAGATGGAAAGATCTCCCATGCTCATGGATTGGCAGGATTAATATAGTAAAAATGGCCATTTTACCAAAAGCAATCTACAGATTCAATGCAATCCCCATCAAAATACCAATCCAATTCTTCAAAGAGTTAGACAGAACAATTTGCAAATTCATCTGGAATAACAAAAAACCCAGGATAGCTAAAGCTATCCGCAACAATAAAAGGACTTCAGGGGGAATCACTATCCCTGAACTCAAGCAGTATTACAGAGCAATAGTGATAAAAACTGCATGGTATTGGTACAGAGACAGACAGATAGACCAATGGAATAGAATTGAAGACCCAGAAATGAACCCACACACCTATGGTCACTTGATTTTTGACAAAGGAGCCAAAACCATCCAATGGAAAAAAGATAGCATTTTCAGCCAATGGTGCTGGTTCAACTGGAGGGCAACATGTAGAAGAATGCAGATCGATCCATGCTTATCACCCTGTACAAAGCTTAAGTCCAAGTGGATCAAGGACCTCCACATCAAACCAGACACACTCAAACTAATAGAAGAAAAACTAGGGAAGCATCTGGAACACATGGGCACTGGAAAAAATTTCCTGAACAAAACACCAATGGCTTATGCTCTAAGATCAAGAATCGACAAATGGGATCTCATAAAACTGCAAAGCTTCTGTAAGGCAAAGGACACTGTGGTTAGGACAAAACGGCAACCAACAGATTGGGAAAAGATCTTTACCAATCCTACAACAGATAGAGGCCTTATATCCAAAATATACAAAGAACTCAAGAAGTTAGACCGCAGGGAAACAAATAACCCTATTAAAAAATGGGGTTCAGAGCTAAACAAAGAATTCACAGCTGAGGAATGTCGAATGGCTGAGAAACACCTAAAGAAATGTTCAACATCTTTAGTCATAAGGGAAATGCGAATCAAAACAGCCCTGAGATTTCACCTCACACCAGTGAGAATGGCTAAGATCAAAAACTCAGGTGACAGCAGATGCTGGCGAGGGTGTGGAGAAAGAGGAACACTCCTCCATTGTTGGTGGGATTGCAGACTGGTAAAACCATTCTGGAAATCAGTCTGGAGGTTCCTCAGAAAATTGGACATTGAACTGCCTGAGGATCCAGCTATACCTCTCTTGGGCATATACCCAAAAGATGCCTCAACATATAAAATAGACACGTGCTCCACTATGTTCATCGCAGCCTTATTTATAATAGCCAGAAAATGGAAAGAACCCAGATGCCCTTCAACAGAGGAATGGATACAGAAAATGTGGTACATCTACACAATGGAATATTACTCAGCTATCAAAAACAACGAGTTTATGAAATTCGTAGGCAAATGGTTGGAACTGGAAAATATCATCCTGAGTGAGCTAACCCAATCACAGAAAGACATACATGGTATGCACTCATTGATAAGTGGCTATTAGCCCAAATGCTTGAACTACCCTAGATACCTAGAACAAATGAAACTCAAGACGGATGATCAAAATGTGAATGCTTCACTCCTTCTTTAAATGAGGAAAAAGAATACCCTTGGCAGGGAAGGGAGAGGCAAAGATTAAAACAGAGACTGAAGGAACACCCATTCGGAGCCTGCCCCACATGTGGCCCATACATATACAGCCACCCAATTAGACAAGATGGATGAAGCAAAGAAGTGCAGACCGACAGGAGCCGGATGTAGATCGCTCCTGAGAGACACAGCCAGAATACAGCAAATACAGAGGCGAATGCCAGCAGCAAACCACTGAACTGAGAATAGGTCCCCCGTTGAAGGAATCAGAGAAAGAACTGGAAGAGCTTGAAGGGGCTCGAGACCCCAAAAGTACAACAATGTCAAGCAACCAGTGCTTCCAGGGACTAAGCCACTACCTAAATACTATACATGGACTGACCCTGGACTCTGACCCCATAGGTAGCAATGAATATCCTAGTAAGAGCACCAGTGGAAGGGGAAGCCCTGGGTCCTGCTAAGACTGAACCCCCAGTGAACTAGACTATGGGGGGAGGGCGCAATGGGGGAGGGTTGGGAGGGGAACACCCATAAGGAAGGGGAGGGGGGAGGGGGATGTTTGCCCGGAAACCGGGAAAGGGAATAACACTTGAAATGTATATAAGAAATACTCAAGTTAATAAAAAAAATTAGTAGGCAAATAAAACTAATAAACAAGAAAAAAAAAGAAATTATCGAATGGATATAAGAAAAGGGGAGCCCTCATTCATTGCTGTAGGACTGCAAATTGGTGGGGTCAGTATGCCAATCAATGTGCAGAATTCTCAAAAAGCCAAAAATATATTTATCTTATGACTTAGTTATACCATTCATTGGCACATATCCAAACTACTTGACATTCTACTCCACAGATACTTACTCAAACATGTCTGTTGCTACTCTGATCACAATAGACAGGAAAGACAAACAATTGAATATTTGTTAAAAGCAATTTAAATGTCCACAACCAATGTGCAGCTAATGAAAAATACAATGCATATACACTGTAAAAAAAGAAAAGAAAGTAAAGAAAAAATAAAATTATAAACTTTGTAGATAAATTGATAGAACTAGAAAAAAAAATCATATGGAGTGAGGTAAGCCAGATCCAGACAGACAAACATCACATGTGCTCTCTCATTGGAGCTCCTAGTTCCAAATCTACAGATTAGAGTTCATTGGCTATAGTCACTACAGAAACCAGGACAGTAAAAGCAGGAGAGAGGGGTTAGGTAGCAACAGAGAGGGAAATAGCACAGTTCGCATGGTCTGATCTAGGAAATGAGAAAGTAAAACTGTTCAGGGGAGAGAGATAGATATAGAAGGTGGGAGGAGGGAAAGGAGAATAGCAGGATTCAAGTGATCTGATAGGGGAACTGGGGAAATGGGGGGCTGCTTAGGGAGGGGGGAATGAAGTAAATACAGAAGGAAGATGGATAAAATAACGATAAATAAGTCTGGGGAAGCCACAAGGAATCATACCATTAACTATTAAACAAAAAACCTTTGTACCACATATAAATCCATGTATAGATACACAAACATAGTTTTTGTGACCATTTCTCATCGGGGTTAACACTGCTCTCTAAAGGCCACCTTACAAAACCTTAATGCCAGACATGAGAATATCTGTTTCCATTTGTTGCCCAGGACGCCAAGAGATTTCCAGAACATGCATTCTATTGTTCTTGCCCTTGGTTACCCCCTAGAGGTGGAAGGTAAGTTCCAATTGCTGAAGACAGAATGCATGTAAGAAACAGAGTCCAAAAAACCCTGAGCCGGAATAATCTTGCCATTTTCCTTAGGTATTCTATTTCCACTTCATTGGTTTTTATAATATAAAAATAATTAATTGGTAAGTTTTTTTTTAATTTTTACAATTTATTGAGGACTCCGAGTGTTATTTATGAATATAAATATTTTTCACTCACTCTTCCTTTAAAGCTAGCCAAGATTTGTGAAATTTTCACACTGTATGTGTTTTGGTTGCATGGACTAATTGATTAAGAATGCCCACCTCCGGCCGACAGGAACAGGATGTAGATCTCTCCTGAGAGACACAGCCAGAATACAACAAATACATAGGCTAATGCCAGCAGCAAACCACTGAACTGAGAACAGGACCCCCGTTGAAGGAATCAGAGAAAGGACTAGAAGAGCTTGAAGGGGCTCGAGACCCCATATGAACAACAATGCCAAGCAATCAGAGCTTCCAGGGACTAAGCCACTACCCAAAGACTATACATGGACTGACCCTGGGCTCCAACCTCATAGATAGCAATGAATAGCCTAGTAAGAGCACCAGTGGAAGGGGAAGCCCTTGGTCCTGCTAAGACTGAACCCTCAGTGAACATGATTGTTGGGAGGAGGGCGGTAATGGGGAGAGGATGGGGAGGGGAACACGCATATCGAAGGGGAGGGAGAGGAGTTAGGGGGATGTTGGCCCAGAAACCAGGAAAGGGAATAACAATCGAAATGTAAATAAGAAATACTCAAGTTAATAAAGAAAAAAAGAAAAAAAAAAAGAAAGAAAAATCATACCCAGGGGCAACTTATCAACCATGGAGTAAGATCCATTTCAAAAGAACTTCTTTTACTTTGAAAAAGAAAAAATCCCTCCAATGATAAATGAATGAAAAATACAAATATACATAATATAAATATAAAATGGATATAAATGTAAATAATAAATATATTAATTTATAAAAAGTTTAAGAAGACAAAAGCATAGCCTCTTTTCTGCCCATTAAAAGAAGCTGAATTGACACTGAGCCTATGGACACAGTGATAAAGGCTCTCACTGAAGACTGTGTAAAATCAGCTGCAAAGTGAACGATGGTAGGGTTGTAGCTGGACAAGATCAACATAGGAACCAGCTTATCTTACACTAATGTTTCATGGGGGTTTCTCTTTCACTGGATCTTACTTTAAATCAGTCCACACATTTCTCCTTTATTTCAATAAAGAGGAAGTATTTAAACCAAAAAAAAAAAAAAAAGAATGCCCACCTCCACAGTCACTGTTGTTTGAATACTTACCCTCTAGTTGGTAGCAGCACTATTGGTAGATGTTAAGATAAATGGAACTGCAGAGAAAGTTTGTCACTGCAGGTCAACTTTGGTGTATAAAAGCCATGTGATGTGGCATCTCCCCCTGCGAGAGAATAGACTATTTTGGGCTTATGGTTTCCAATGTGAGCTCTCAGGTAGCTGCTTCGATGCTATGTCTGCCAGTAGTTGTGTTTCCCTACTGCAGTGACGTGGATCTTTACCCTTTGGAACCATAAACCCAAATAAAACCCTCCTTCTATGAGTTGCCCTGGTCGTAGGGTTTCATCCCAGCCACAGAAATCGAACTACGACACCATTTTCAGATTGAAGGCAATAGTCACTGTGCTTGAGTGTTCACACATCCCTGCGACAGCTTCAAATTCTTACCTGAGGGTAAGGAGAAACTCACCTGGCATTGTGTGATGGTTTGCATATACTTGGCCCAGGAGTGGCACTATTGGAAGGTGTAGCCTTGTTAGAGGAAGTGTGTCACTGTGGGGTGGGCTTGGAAATCCTCCTCCTTGCTACTCCTAGGATGCAGAGTCTGTTCCTGGCTTGCTTCAGGTGAAGATGTAGAACTCAGCCCCTCTTGCACTATGTGCCTGGATGCTGCCATGCTCCTGTCTTGATGATCATGGACTGAGCCTTTAAACCTGTGAGCCAGCCCCAATTACATTTTTTCCTTTATAAAACTTGCATTGATCATGGTGTCTGTTCACAGCAATAAAACCCTAAGATACACTGTAAATAGAAAAATCTACTTATAGACATAAGTGTTAATAAACTGTATTCCAGGCACAGATCAAAACGAAGGCAGATAAGTACACAGGAAATGTATTTAGTGTTGTATATTAAGAAAAGCAACAAACACATGTGCAAAATTAGAAGTCTTTCCTTCAGAAATAGACTACAATGAGCATGTTCCAATATTTACACAATCCCTTTGTAATACAAACAGCAAGAAGTTCAGACTCAAAAATGCTCCCTTGTCACCTGTCAGAGGGCTGAAATTTTCACCCTTAGTTTTGTGTTTGTGCCTTTATTAAGGATCGATATGTGTGGAAGATCATACATGCTAAGTTATTATCATCAGGTAACATGCAAGGCCAAGTTTAGAGAAAAGCCATCTGGGTAAGGCTAGGACTCTGAAAGCATTCGACTAGGGAAGGCTTTCTGCTATGGAAAGTTATGTCTCCATGAGAAATTGAAGTACCAGAGTAGATGACAGAAATGATCATATCTGAGGCTAAAGCAATGATGGACCAAGCGAGCGACACTGTTTTTTGCCTTTCATTTAAGAAAATGACCTGTAAGACACCATTTTACCTCTAGTACATGGCTGTAAGAGCATCCATCTTCCACAATAAAAGTACAAAAGCCTCAAAGACTAGAGGGTTGGGTAACCTTGCAATCGTTACACAGCTACAAACTCTGTGATTTATGGGTATGTTAGAAATCCAAGCCTTCTCCTTCCTGAAGTACCTCACCACACTATACAAGGACATTCTGAATCACAAGGCATAAAACACCCTTTTTGAGAGAGAGATAGTCCAAGTCAGAAATAATGGTTATAAATCAAGAGCAGCAAATATAGCTATATGATTTTATTTTGTTAAATAAAGTCTGATACATTTTTAGTATGCTTCATTGGAAACTAAAACCATGACAATTTCCTAAAACTATACAAACTCCCCTTTTTAATAAGCATTCCTCAAATTGACGAACTGTACTGCTTGTCCCCAATGTTATTGTTAGCAAAAGAATGTTTCCAACGGATATTCAAAACCATATTTATTTCTGCGATTAAATTACTTGCAATTCAGTCTTAATTTGAAAACCATAGCTTAGCAGCAAATGTCTAAAGATCTAAATTAGCACGATTTTCATCCCTAATGCACAATGAGCTATGTGTGCCTGGGCACATGTTTTAATATCTAAGTCTTCAAAGATTAAAGCACAAATTTAGCAGAGAAGGTTCACAGAATAATCTTAGAATCGATGGCACATGACCGCTAATGCTAGCTTCAAAGGCATTCTGCAGCACCTTCATAAAAATGCAGTCAACACACAGTCAGAATACAGCAAACACATAAACGAATGCCAGCAGCAAACCACTGAACTGAGAACGGGACCCCCGTTGAAGGAATCAGAGAAAGGACTGAAAGAGCTGAAGGGGCTTAAGACCCCATATGAAAAACAATGTCAACCAACCAGAGCTTCCAGGGACTAAGCCACTATCCAAAGACTATACGTGGACTGACCCTGGGCTCCAACCTCATAGGTAGCAATGAATATCCTAGTAAGAGCACCAGTGGAAGGGGAAGCCCTTGGTCCTGCCAAGACTGAACCCCCAGTGAACGGGATTGTTGGGGGGAGGGCGGTAATGGGGGGAGGATGGGGAGGGGAACACCCATATAGAAGGGGAGGGGGAAGGGTTAGGGGGATGTTGGCCTGGAAACCAGGAAAGGGAATAACATTTGAAATGTAAATAAGAAATACCCAATTTAATAAAGATGGGAAAAATGCAGTCAACAATAAGTTGCTTCCATATCTTTTTTCTTGGGGGGTGCTCAGGCTAGCTTAATAAGTTCAGTCACATGAGTAGCTACGGGTAAGTATCTTTCCCCTGGTTAAACTCCACTAACCCTGAAGTATCAGTGACTGTCAACATTGCTATTTGTTTCATAAATGTAGGTGCCGGGACTAGCACTGCTGACTATGTAGAAGCAGAGTTAATGCCCACAACTTCAGGCAGTTTTGTTTGTCTGTGGCATGCATCCCCGGGTCTTCCTTAGCTTTCTATGAATCAAGGCAAATAATACTGCAGATTCAGGTGCAATCAGTTGTAACGCTCATGTTTCCCGTGCGTTTATGGAAATCCCCAAGCCCTCCCAGAACAGTAAATAAAACAGAGACAATATTGGAGAGGAATAACTTTTTCTTACTTTTGAACTGCACATTCCAAATGAATCAAAGTTTTGAATTTGAATGACACATTTGTTATATTTGTCATATTATTGCACAGTCCACAGGGAAGGCCGCACAAAGTGACTTGCAAAACTGGGTCAATACTTCAACTACTGGAAAATTATCTGTGTAGCTGCTCTTCGTTCAGAGGGAAAAAAGAAATAATGAAGCACAAGTAACTACATTATGATGTGAAGATATATAGAGTGATTAGTGACTAAACAGGGAAAAAAATGACTCATATGACTTTGAAAGTATGTTCATGGTTGTGATTTTAAGGTCACAGCCGAAACTAGTTGGTGGATCTTTCAGAAATGTCAACTAAAGAATAGCTTTTCACTTCACATTTACAGAAGGAAAGTGGTACAGATAAAATAATAATGTACAAAAAAAATTATAGACAAAGTCTATGCCCTGAGAAAGGAAAATTCCAAGTTAACACAATGCTTTAGCACTGAAATGCACGCCTATCTGATCTTTAGGTCTTAGGTCCTCTGCCCCTGGAACTGCAGGGTTATGCGATATACAGCATGTTGGTAAGTTGTCAGGTGTTCTCTGAGTTCATGGAGAATCTTGTTCTTGAATAATGGTGAGCTTCCCATTTCAGACCCAAGCACATTTGTGTCAATCTGTTCTTCAAAAACCGTTCTCTGAAATAGGCTGGTGAACACAACTCCGTGACCAGAAGGGAACAGAAAAGAACAGACATCCCAAGGCTAAAAACACTGTCAGTAAAAACAACTAAAATGTAAACCATTTCCAACATATGTCACTATGGATCATTTTATATTAGTACTTGTAGTGGGAAAGGAAGACTAGAAAATTTCATCCATGGTAAAGTCTGACGTGGGATCACAACTGAGAAGTCCAGTTGGTTTCTGCTGGATTCTGTGAGCACAAGGTTTTATGATGTTGATTCTGCATGTGTTTTCTCTTCTTTTAGTTTTTTTTTTGTGTGTGTGTGTGTGTGTTTGTGTGTGTGTGTGTGTGTGTTTTATTTGTTGTTTGTTTCTTTGGTTTATTTGTTTTTATACAAACTTCACCCAAGTAAATACTCTATTCTCCCAGGGGCTCTCTCTGCGGAGTTTTCTGTCCCAACATCACTCCATTGGTTTCTGCTGGCTGATTGTAAACCATCTATTTGATGGTTTCACCTTTCTGCTCTTATTTGATCTTTTGTTTGATAGCCTCAGCCAGCACTCATTGCTGGAGGTTTTCTATCAGCTGCCATAAAGGGGCTTCCTCAAGTCATTTCCTTGGGAAATTTATGCACCCAATTCAATGGTATTTCCTAGCTACCTATCTGTTGCTTGCTATTGTATACTGTATTGTGACTTGCTATCTACTTATTAAACATACTTAAAGCTGAGAGCGTGACTATGGTTGCACATTCTCCAGAACACACAGAGCAGATCACTGTCAGTGTGAGAAGAACACTTAAGAGGTAAACACATGAAGCATCCAACCTATGTTCTTAGAAGGGAAGTGGGATCTACTCTGATTAGAGCAGTTATCAAACATTAATATTCATCACTAGACATTTGCAATGTATCCAGGACTGGAAGTACAGTTTATAGGAAGACCAAGAGTCTCAATTAACCTGAATCCCTGAGATCTCTTACACACTGAGCCACCAACCAACCAGTGTACATGAGCTGGTACAATATTCCAACACAAATGCAACAGAGGACTGCCTGGTCTGGCCTCAGTGAGAAAAGATGCACTTAATCATCAAGAGACTTGAAGCCCCAGGGACTGGAGAGGACTGAGTATGGAGGGGTGGGGACATGAGGGACATCCTCTTGGAGACATGGAGAAGGAAGAATGGGATGAGGAACTGTCAGAGATCAAAGCAGAAAGGGGATAATGACTGTGACTGTAAAAAAAATAAAGATTAAAAAAAGATACAGCACGTCATCACAAATAACAGATTCAATGACTCATAATATTTTTAAGTAAGTTAGTGAATGAACAGATTTATTCACTTATAACACTTTCATACTTAAAAGTTTTTCAGCCACATGACTCAGTGTTTACATAGAGTAAAAGAGGAAACAGCTTTGAGGTAATGTATAAAATAAACATGTCCTTTAGCTCAAAATTCAAAATCTGTTTATTCACTGAAATATAAGAAACATGAACCAAGTTTTTTCATAAAATGATATTCACAAAATAATTTCTCAAATTTGTGTTTGTTTTACATGTATAAAGTAGAAGTCCCCCAAATAAAACCATTTTATCTAAAAGTAGAGTTTGAGAGACACTGCTATAATTATGTATTTAGAGGTTGTAAATAGGAAACTCCATTAGTATCAGAGGATGAGGAAACAGATCAACTCATCAAATTTTGATTATACTGTTATAACTTTTAAGATTAACTAAGAAGTTTAACTTCAGTCATTATACTAAGTCTATATTTCAAATTATTAGTCTGAACAGCACATGTAAACATTTAAGCTTGGCTTCATCCCTTCCTGTTTTAAAGCTCTCTTCAACAGAAGGTTACAGCTCAATATAATAACTAAAACAAAATTTCTCCCAGTTGTTAGTAAACTGAACACTTTTTAAAACCCATACTCAAAACTGGCATTTACCATTCTTTTAAGAAAATACATAAGAAGAAAGAAAAAAACAGATCATGTTTGCATGAATTCTCCACGACATGGCTGTTCGGTGTGAATCAATTGAGGAAGGGGAGAGAGGTAGTAGGCAAGAATTTGGAGGCAGTACTCTGCTAAGGATAAAATATGGAGCCACTAAAAGAACAAACATAGGCTGAAATTACATCACATGTATCTTAACCTATATTCAGAATGACCCTTTAATAATTAACCAAATGGAGGCCAGGAGCTAAAAAGATACCAGGTAAATAAAATTGTACTGTTACATCTTGTAACGTTAACTACAACCTCTGCTGACCACACAGAAAACAGCAACGGCCAAAATAAGTTGTGATGTCCTGTCTCTGAAAGTGACATAATTATTTACCACAAGCACCAGGGTAATTTTGATCACAAAAGTGCACCCTGGTTGCTTTGAAATTGCTGTAATCAATTAGTCTATTTTTCAAAATATGCATTAAAAATTCGAAGCTATGGTTTAAAGAGACCTCTAATCATAATTTGCTAAGTGTCCTTGGTGTTCTGTAATGTTATTGATAGCATTTCATCTTAGTTTAATTTTCATGCCATTAATAATTATAATAGTTCAACAAAACAGAGTTAGAAGATAACCACTGGCTACTTTGTCAAATGAATTGATTAGTGATACCTACCTTCCTCCTTAACCTATATCTGGTGGTCAAGGTCAAAATACAAACAGCACAAGGTTAGAGAAAAGAACGATCCGGAGCATCTGTGCCTACTACATAAATTCTTTTGTCTAATTTTAGGTCAAATTGTTTTGTATGGATGTGACTTTTTTATTGAATGTTATGAATGTCTTCAAAGTAATAAAATGCATTCACTGTCATTTAAAATAGCAGTGATTTGTATTAATATGGAGGAAGGAATTATCCTTTTTAATGAAAGAGGTTAACAAATGTCATTTCTACTTCTCACACACAAAATAGGAATTTTGTACAGTATAGAAAGCTATCAATTTTTTCCTTCACACAAGAGATAAAATAAGTTCAGATAAAAGCAATCTTCATACATAGGCCAAAGGATCCCATTCTCTCCAATCTTCTCCACAACCATATTGTACTAAATACTTCTTTCTCTCCTGCATTATTTGTCTGCTGTGTTTTACTAGTTCTTATAGTTTTAAACCAAAATAGTTAATATTTTCTGAATTTCACAATCATATTTTTAAATGTTTGTATTTTGTACCATCTCCCTACAGTTAATCTATTACATTTTTTCTTATTTTGGGGGTATAAAGCTTGAAAAATATGTAGGGACCATGCCAATCTAAAGACTTTTATTTGGATGAGATTGAGAAAACATAGTTCAGAATTTTAAATACAGCCAACGAATTTGGAACACTCATTAGGAAAACAAGAGCTTATTAGATATGCACATTGGAGTCATTGAGCTATGCAGTGCATCTATCTGACATCAACCTTCTCCTTCTAGCTATTCATATTTCTACCTATCCGTAATCTATCTGTATCCATATCTACATCTATAGATAGATATCACCAATCTATATCCATATCCATATCTATATCATCTGCATCTACATTTATATCTATAGAGAACCATACATGCTCAATTTTAAAAGATAATTCAAATTAACCAAAAATGTAATTTTATTGTGAAAACTTTTTATCTATTATTTGCTTATTTAAAGAAATAACCCTATATGAATAAACTGGGACTCGCACTGCACAATGCTACAGGTCAAATAGCTAAGCCAGAGACATTCATTTTCTAGAAAATAGAGACTTGGAAATCTTTATCAAGGAGCCAAGAAAGTTCGTTTCCTAGTCAGAGCTGTCTTCCTGACTTCTGGATAGACACCTTACACAGTGGCTCCCTGTGTGCTCATGAGAGGCTCAATAGTACCTTTCCCCTTTCCTGTAAATTCAGCAATTTGGACAAGGGCCACACATGTGTGTGATCTCATTCAATTGTTTTCCTGAAGGTCCTTCCTCTAAACATAGTCACTTTGAAGATCAGAGCTTCAGTACATGACTCTAAGGAAGGAAGGGGAGACACAATTAGATACCTAGAATTCTGGATCAGTTTTAACTCATATATAATCTTATGTTTGAATTTACTTCTATATTAGTCAAATGCTTGTTATTAAGCTATTGTTGTCTGAGTTTTATAAGGCCATCTTGAATAACTTCATTATTTTGCTTCCATAAGGACATCTCACAGATGACTGTGGCTCTTGTGTAACGACACCATTTTAAAATATGTGATTTTTGTACTTAAAATGCAGCAGCCGGTTTTCTGAGTCAAGTTCTGAAAGCTCATTAAATTTAAAAGAAAATACATCAGATGTCAATTAAGAAAGAAATACAGAGATTCAAGGATCATTATGGGCTTCACAGAGGGCTGCTAGCACTGGTTCCAGCCTGTCTCTTATGTAAGTCCCAGACTTTGAAACACATAAAAACCTTCCATAGTCCTTTCCTTTTTAACTAAGCTTAACGGAATTCAATGTTTCTTATTGTTCAGTTTTTAACTGAATTGCTAACCCAGGCAAGATTTTCAAAAAGCAGTCCCCATAAGCTGTCTCCACTTGCTCACCTCACACCATGAAAGATCTGCCATTTACCTTCTACTCTGTTCCTTAAGCATCGTGGAGACCAAGCTGGACAGCTTTTGTTATGATCCACCAAATCTTGTGCCCTGTAGTTGGCTTTGAATGAAGGTCCCTGATATTCTTGCATGGGCCTCTATTCTACTCCAAGACTTCACATGAGCCTTCCTTCTGCTCCCACAATACACCAAGTATGCTTTGCTTTGGGGGTCAGATAAAAAAGACACCTGCTTCATTCATACCCATGGGCCTCTTCTACACACACAGCTGCACTCAGTCATGTTAAAACAGCTAGCACTTCACCTTGAATGTCTCCTCTTTAATATGAGTCTCATAGTTCTATCTGTGTGAATTAAATTGATATATATATGTTATAAATATTATAACAATGTTAATAGATATAATTTCTTCATGTTTCCCCAAAACTTCACCATCATCTCAACAAAAAAAAAAACATGACACCCAAAGGAAGATGCTTTTTCAATTTTATTAATATTATATTGTCTGTGTATTCAACAAAGTTTATGTTTAACAAATGGCAACGCTCCCTAATATTGACATATGTTTACATATATGCAACCAAGGCGTTTTCATACTCACATTGTCCCTTGCCAAGCCATAAAGGAAGCATGGAGGATGTTCTCAAATACCTAATGTGCAGATCTTGAATAAGAGCAAGCCTGCCCATGACTGCTTATTCTAGTTCTGGAATTCTAGAAGTTTGTCTTGAAACCAAATCTGAGGGTGCTACTATACTCCACAGAATACAACCATGAGGCACACAAACTCTTCCTGACGGAGATAAAGGAGCTGGTAGGGAACAGCTAACTATTGTCATATTGGATATCTTTGACTTAGTCAAGTTATAGGATCCAATTACTAACTCCCTATTTGTCTGCATTATTATCATGTGGGAAATATTACTGAGTCTGAATTCTATTTTAGATTATTATTTCACTGGGTTGAAGGAAATACAGACATGAAAATTAATTTCTTGGCTATTCTAAATGCTCTGTATCCTGGATCCATTAGAAGTATTGTTTTTAGACAATTAGTGGGTGCACATATTAGATTCTGACATCGCTCAGCCAAGACTCGTGAGAACTTATGCCATTGTGTCGAGCTTTGCCTCATAAGCAACTAGCTTAGCATCATTATTTCACTTGAGAAGCTGAAAAGAAACAGATTTTTTCAACTTATGTGAATAACTAACTAGTCAATGCAACTACAACTTGTTTTTGCTCAACAGTAGAACTTCCGCACAAGTACATGAGGCTTAACTTTTTTTTCTTATCGCCATTACTCCTCTTAAGACAGAATAATGAACGACAAAACATTTAAAGGTCACAGCTTGATGCACTTTCTCAAGTGAACAACCACTCCATCAAAAAAGAAAGGCTCCAGGCTTAGTCACAGTTGCAGAAAACAGGTTAATAATTTCATTTAGATTTACTGTTACTTAATTCTGGGAAATAGAAGTCAGAGATTTATATCTTATCGTGTAAGCATCCTGTTGTTTCATTTGCCTTCTGGGTTCAAACAATAAAAATATGATTTGGAAATTAGTTTGTTATTAATTCTCCAAGTGGCCTCGGGACAGAAGTGAATGGTGGAATCCATGGTTGAATATTTGAATTTAGTATTTATTTTCTAGTGGAAAAAAGTTTTAAGGTGAAATCTGTTTGGAACAGAGTATTATGGTATGTAATACAGATACACATCAAGAAAGTAAACACAACCTCAGTCAGTCATCCTTCTTTCCTGCTATAATGGAGACATTATTACAAATATTCATATACCTTTCTGGGTCCCAGACCCAAGCCCCCTCCTGGTTGTAGTTTGTTACTAAGGCCCTTCAGTATTATAACCACATATGTGTAAAAATCTCACCTATGATGTAATATAAATGTATTCTGTAAGTATTCATCAATCTAATTTTCCTGTTTCACCTGTTATCCTGGTTTGATCCTTAATTTTTCTTTTGAGAATTTAATTAGATATGTTAAAGGCTTTAACTGAGAAAAGTTCAATGTCAAGTTTGGTTAAATCAGTTCACTGACTAGTCTATACATGAAATGAAGTGACTAGAGAAAAATGCACAAGATACTGGTTGGTGACCTTCTAAGTTTACAGACATGACAAACTTCAGGTGGACTTGAATGCAGAAATGAACCTGATACTGTTTCCCTTCTTCTCAAATCTCTTTCACCTCCTTCCTAGCCATGTTGTGTCGTCTCTTACTACCACAGTCACTGAAGTACACAAGGGATAAGCAGAGATTTCTTAGCATTGTTCATTACTGTGCCTGTTCCTATCTGTCTCTCTTTTATTTCATTCCCAACATATGAGCAAGCCATTTTTGCCTGTGTCTAAAGCCAATCACTCTGCCCTCATATTGACCATATCCCTTTCACAGAGAAAGACTTCATTCTGACAATTTCACAGGTTTTCTTCATCAGTGGAATGAACCCCTTCATATTACATTTTCTCCATCTATGAGCACATTACTTTTGTCATTTTTTAGAAAACTAAACAAGAGATCTGAAAGATTCCTATATGTCATTTAGTGCGCCTGTGCTCTCTGCTTGCTAGCTTTTTGAGCAGAATTCCTTAAAACACTGGGCAGTCCTACCCGTCCCTCACTTTCACTCAAACTTGTCCCAATGAGGCCTTCTCATTGTTCCAACTGAATACATCATGATGCCACTCCACTGCTGTCCTAACACTACCTTGGTCCCTTAGTCAGGGTTTCTATTCTTGCACAAACATCATGACCAAGAAGCAAGTTGATGATTTAAGGATTTATTCAGCTTACACTTCCACATTGCTGTTCATCACCAAAGGAAGTCAGGACTGGAACTCAAGCAGGACAGGAAGCAGGAGCCGGTGCAGAGGCCATGGATGGGTGTTACTTACTGGCTTGCTTCCCCCAGCTTGCTCAGCTTCTTTTCTTATAGAACCCAAGAACACCAGCCCAGGGATGGCACCACCCACAGTGGGCTGGGTCCTCCCCACTTGATCACTAATAGAGATAATGCCTTACAGCTGGATCTCATGGAGGCATTTCCTCAAGGGAGGCTCCTTTTTCTGTGATAAACTCCAGCTTGTGTCAAGTTGGAACACAAAACCAGCCAGTAGACTTGGCCAGCACCTCCGTTTACTGCCCATTTCATCCTTAAAGTCTAAGTATGCAGGACCCATGCTCTCAGGCCTTTTACATTTGTGCTCTCATTCTTCACTGCCTAGGTGATCTTGAATCTTACATGACATCTATAAATTATTTTCAAGTTTATAGTACTACTGAATGTCTTAACCTTGAACCCTAGTCCTATAGCTTTAACATTTACTTGACATATTTGCTACCCTACCTGACAAGTATCTCAAACGTAACAAGTATCCAAGAATAAGTCCTAGGTATTTCCCTCCAAAAAGTACTTTTAGTTATAGTCTACAAGATCTTAGCAAGAGCAAGACTTAGCTGATGTGAACAGAAACCTAAATTTATGCCTTATGCTTTTTGTTTTTTCTTTCACGCTCCAAATCAACCTGTCAAGGAATTCTGCACTTGAATTCCCCATCTTTACACTTGACCATGTGCCCACATGGGCCAGGATCACACCATAATCATCCCAGGACTAGGTGCAGGGAGCGCTCTCTGTGGTTCCTCTGTTTATCTGTTCTTCTCTCCCTCACTCACTTTGCTCTGGTCCCACTAGTTTCCTTGGTGACTCTTCAACAAGACAGGCATGTTCCTGCTCAGGGCATTTTCCCACTATGTTTTCTCCTTCAGGACTCTTTTTCTGGATGTCTGCATATCTCATTCAACTTACTTCTTCAGATAACTTTTCAACATAATGATGGCTGGGTTGAAAATGAATTCTGCCATAAGGTCATATCTCTGAATGTTGAGACTCTAAGTATCAGCACTATTTGAGGACGATTAGGAGGTAATGGCTTTGTTGAAGGCCGTTTGCCACTGGAGGTAGACTTGAAGGTTTCAAAAGGCCACACCCAGCCCAATTTCTCTTGTGGAACAGTGAACAGTGCCAAGAAACTTGGTAGGAAGGTTGAGCTGGTTCAGAGTCCCCAGCACCCAGGTACCCACCTGAGATTATAGGCGACTCCCTATTACCAGATTCCTGGCCTGGGACATGTGCCATCCTTCCCACATAGGAAACGTGACCTGTGGCCATGTAGCCCAGAGCAGAGTTCTCCATGGTAAGGAGGTATCTAGAGGCCCTGAGGGTTTAGCCAATGAGTGTCTCTTTCCAGACATTACTTCGTGTAAATGGTATTTAATCTCTGGTCCACCCTGAGGATGTGGTATGCACTCATTTTTCCACGATGAACAATCTATAAACAGTTTGGAACCAAGGACTATCTCCTCCATCAAGAACCATTATGTGGAGCATGGAGAAGGCCTTTGACTGTAGAGCTGAAGCCTAAGCCTTCCAAAGAAGGCCCCTCTGTGCTCTGAGACAACTGCTTCTAAGCTAAGGACAATCGCAAATGAGCTAAGCCAGAGTTCCCCATTCCCTGGCCCAAGCTCATCATCCTCAGCACATGGGCTCACACCCAACTTCTCTCTCAACTCATGTGAGCCAGCAATGACTGGGTGTCCAGCAGTTTGGGAGCCTCTGGCCCTGGGTTCCTCATCGCAGGCCTGGCACCCCCTGACCCTCCATTCCTGACTCCTCTGTACAGTTTTCCAGTGGCAACTGAATGCCTGGGAATAAGAGAACCCCATCTTCAGCCTCCCACATCCTAAGCTGTGTTTTTCCATCCCCTTAGTGGTGTATTGGTGCTTCACTCAAGCCCAGCATCCCAGTAACAGGGTGAAATGAGAGCCCCTGTCTCTTTCTCCTACTTTCTGTCTCCTGTCTCTCTCTGTGTCTCTCTCTCTGTATCTGTGTCTCTGTCTCTCCCTGTCTCTCCCTGTCTCTCCCTGTCTCTCTCTCTCTCTCTCTCTCTCTCTCTCTCTCTCTCTCTCTCTCTCTCTCTCTCTCTCTCCCCTCCCCTTCTACTTGAAGATCAGGATGTAACTTTCAGCTACTATACCAATAGCATGAACTACAGTATAGTCCTGAAACCATGATAATGGACTAACCCTCTATATGATACACACACACACACACACACACACACACACACACACACACATTTCATATATACATATTGCATGATATTTCAGAGGCCAGTTGCTTTTTGAAGCAAGATAAATAGGTTACTGGAGCTTCCAGCCATTAGTACGGTCAATTATACCCCTAGAGCCTCTTTCAAATAATGTTGCATATAAACTGATCGTTCTCTATCACAAAGACAGAATCATTTTATTTTATAAATAATAGCCAGTGAATACAATGATACACAAGGGAGAACTAGTTTTATATCAATTGACACATGCTAGACTCATCTTTGAAAGGAAACACCAATGGTGAAAATGCTGAAATCAGATTGTCCTATGGGAAATCTGAAGTAGATTTTCTTGATTGATAATTGATGAATGATACTGGATATGAGAGGGCCCAGCTCACTATAAATGGTGCCACCCTTGGGTTTAGTAGTCTTGGGTGCTATAAGAAAGCAGGCTCAGTAATCCATGGACAACAAACTGGTAAGCAGAATTCCTTAATATCCTCTGATTCATGTCCTGCTTCCAGGTCCGACTTTAATTGCCTGCCCTGACTTTCTTTGGTGGTAGACTGTCACGTGAAAATGAAAGTGGCGTGAACTCTTTCCTGCCCAAGTTTCTTTTTGTCATAATATTTTATCCCAGCAATAAAAACATTAGCTAAGATAATACATTTAACAGAGGTATTTTATTAAGATTTACAGACAAACACAATGGGCTAGAAATTATCAAAAACTAGGCATTCTATTTACTTGGGATCTTAAATTGTGCTATTTATTTACGTGTCTATGTGTGTGCATGTATGTGCACACATATGCAGGTGTCCATGGAGCTCAGAGGGATATCTGATCTCCTGAGGCTAAAGTTATAGGTGTTTGTGAGCCGCCTAACATGGGTTCAGAGATGCGAACTTCTCCAGTGTCTGTAAAAAGACAGACAAAAGGGAGAACTCCAAGGTACCAATCCATCTCTCTAACCCCTTGTTCACTATTCATTTAAGATTTGAATCGCATCATCTAATTATCATGCTTATCTTAATATAGATACAAATTTTAAGGACATGGTATTATATATCCACTAGTTTTCTAAAAATCTTACATTCATACATCATTATAAACAAATAAAAGTATTACCAATCGATACTTTTAGTAGAATTAATAGTACTAATAAGTATTTTTTTCAACATGCTACTGATGAGTTTTATTAACAAAAAAATCATCATTTGTTTTTTTTTTTTTTTTTTGGTTCTTTTTTTTTCGGAGCTGGGGACTGAACCCAGGGCCTTACGCTTCCTAGGCAAGCGCTCTACCACTGAGCTAAATCCCCAACCCCTCATCATTTGTTTTTAAAACAAACTCACCACAATTCAGAAAGTGAAAATAGTAAAATTTCATTAAAGACATTAAGGACAAATTTGCTAAGTAAAATGAATGACAGAAAGTAGAGCTCGCACCCTTCTCTGTCCTTCAGCCATCTCCCTGAACAGCTGACTAAAGGGATGCTGGCCAGGAGCCATCCCTACATCTTTGGTAGCAAATGTGTGGTAGAGCTGGATAGCTTGCATCATCAACTCTCTAGCTGATATCCCTCTGGAAGTCACACTTTGCAAACTGCAGGCTCACACAACCATTCACATTTACTGTTTTTCAAACAAAAATCCCAGTAACTCCCACACTTGCAGAAAAAAAAATCACATTTTTTTTCTTCACTTAAGGTTTGGTATCGGGATTTTCCCATGCATTATGCAGGACTCAGATCAACCTCATGTCAACATCTTCCGAAATGAAGCAGTTTCGGAGCCACGTGGTGATGGGACATATATTTGGTCTTTGCATTATTTAGCCACAGATACAATTTATAATCTTTTCTATATGTATGACTCCCTATTGTGTTACTTCTAAAAATGGAAATCTGGAAGAAAATGAAGGGAAGCTTTGGAGTGTCCTAGAGAATTACACCAACATCAAAATAAGAGCCCTTTAGAGTCAGATTCAAGGGTGCTATTCTTGATTTACTAACTAGATACACAGCTGAACCCTTTAAACTCCAGTTGACAACGCACAGAAAAAAAAAATCTTTGGTTTCTCCATCAGTGTCTACTTTCCACTGACATTTTTCTATTAAATATGCTTTCTGACTTAAGATCATTTTCCAGCCACCATCTTTTGAAGTTTTGCAAGATTAAAGGGTCTGTGGGGCAGAGAGAGAACTAATACTGTGGTGTGCGGTTCTGACTGGGAAGTAGTTAGTGTCCTCAATTCATTCTCGAGTGTAACGTGATTGAAAAAAATGAGATTCTGGCACATATGTGGCTTATCTTGCCCTTTTATTTACAGATCCTGATAGGCAAGAAAGTGAAAAGACAAGTTCTCAAATGAGCACAATACATCACAGATAGCTATCTCACTGAGCCTGCGCACACAGTAGCATCTGTTTCCTCTGCTACTCCCAAAGCATTGGCTTAAGTCTTTTCCTTCTCGTTTTCTCGTTTTCCCTGGAAGAGAGTCACATTCAGAATAATGCTATAACTCTGATCCATATATCTTTTAGACTCGCAAATGAGCATAAATATGTGAATATTGTTGCAAAAGCATACCATGCCTTCAAAAGCATGAAATTTTTTGACACAAATCAGTGATGTCAAAATTCAACAGCCTTGAGATGTCATACCACAGCTATGACATAGCAAGGCAGTGACATAACACAGCTCTGACAATGGCAGCCTTATTAATCTGAACTAACACAGTGGTAATATAGTAACATCTTCTGTAATGCTGCTTTAATTCTGATTTAGGTTTCTAAAGCATTTCTAACGCTGATTATTGACTAAAGTACAATTAAACAAAATTAAATATGAAAACCATAATTTCTGTGTCAAAATAATGAATTGAATATGAAGTAGATATTATCCTGGCCATACAGAATTATGACGCATAGAGCATTCTAGAAAAAGAGTTACAGAGTTATAGAAATTAAAAGCTTCTGTGACTTTTGATAAAACAAAGGGTATTCTATATGACAAAAATTAAAATTATTGATTTAGCAAACCTTGCCAACCTAATCATAATGTTGGCATACATCACTCCTGTCCATGACATGACATTAAAAATAAAATCCAAGGACCTAATTGGATCATTTTAACATTTGGAAGTTAATAAAATCTCAAGATACTGAATTTAAGAATAAATTTTCCTTTGGTTTAATGAAGAGAAATGTCTTTGAGTAAGAATGACTCAAAAATAAATACATGACCTTTGGGAAAAGCATTAATGACAACATATCAAACTATTTGCTATAAGTGAACATAAGAAACCTATTAAACACCTTCTGAATATGACATAATAAATGAAATAGAATTTCAGAAAATATGAAAAAATCTCATGTGGGCATGAAAAGGTAATCTATACAATAGATTACCCCCAAGTGCCAGATATGAAAATCAATGTCACTCTTCTATAGCGAACATTGAAAAGTCAAGGCCATCGCTGTAGAGAACATTACAGACATGTTTACCTCTTTTGTTAATGTATGGGTTTGCTTCTCTGCCTTGTTTTAATATGACAAAGAATGCTACTAACTAACCACAACTACAGTATAAAAGATGAAATCGGATAAAGAAATAAGGGTTAAAAAGATAAAGATTGAAAGAAAAGCTAAAGTAGGCTTAGTTCACCCATGAAAGTGATCTTAATGATGGGCAACATATAGAGATGAATTCATCGACAGAATATACACAACAAGAGACTATGATTAACACAACCTTATGGTCGTGAGAGTTGAGTTAGAAATTTCCTGCTACATTTCAATTCTTCACTAGAAAGAGGGAATTATCTCTGAAATCTCCAGTTCTGCAAAAATAGCGCTCAAAATAAATGAAGGTATTCATAATGATGAATCTGATATCATTCTTCAATTTTCTCTATCATCTTCCATAAACATTCCTACATTTGGATTTTGGAATTAACTAGCGCTCAGTGAAATTTAACCCCTTTTATATGTTAGCAACAGTAATTGCCATCAGAAATAGTTATAGTTGGTACCCAAAAAAGTGATTTGTGACATTTTTCTCATATCTTATCCATTCTTCCCACATTTTAGTATTTTTATTGCTAAAGTGAAGGTGCACATGTGAACTTAATATGTATTCATTTAAGATATCTATTTTGCATTAGCTAGGACAAATTAATAGATCCATGCATACACAGAAGAGAAACAGAGTAGAGTCTCTTCATGTAGGAAAAATGCAATATTCAGCAATCCTTTTTATGAATAAATAAACTGGAAAAGAAATCAGTCCATCAGGGAGACACTCTTATGTGCATTAAGGCCAACAAGCAGAAAATTTAAAGCAATATAAGTATTCATCCCCATAAGTGGATTATGAAAATGGAATACTATTCAGCTATTTAAAAGCCAAAATCCCGTCATCTATAACAACATGATCATTATGGGTAACGAGCTAGACACAAAAAGACAAATGGCACACGAGTAGCCTGGTAGAACTTAAGATGTTCTCCTGTACACTGGCAGGAATGGTGGCAACCATGGGCTGAAGTAGGGCAGGGTGAGAAGTTACGCTGCCAAGTCACGGTTAAACAAAAGCAAGATGCTCTGCGTGAAGTCCGTGGTATAATGAGTGGAGATCCTCATGACATCCTGGGTACTTCAAAGGCTCAGACCAGGGCTTTGCAAGCATTTGGAAGAAGAGTGATAAAATGTGAAGAAATATGCATGCTTAGTCTGACGTAATCAAGCCCATCATGTGGTACCCATAAATACATATAATTTTATGCTTTATGCATTGGCTTAAAATAATTCAGTTCATATCTCAATGATAATAGGATAAAGTGTTTACTGCTAATGGGGTCAGGAGCCATTGACTAAAGAGAGTAGGTACCTCTGTTTTCCCAGCTTTTATCTAAAGTACATGCTGAGTGCCTTTATCCACTCACCTAATCTCTTAAACTTTGTAATCTAATTTCTTCTTTTAAATCCTCTTTTCTTGTTTTGTTTGGTCTCCTAACCCTTGAAGTGCTCTTAGCCAAGTCTAAATGGGGTTGAGATAATCCCTATTGACTCCTGTGCTTCTTATAAAGCTTCAGGGCAGGAAAATAAATTCAGAACCAAGGCTGAAATAAATGTCAATGAGCTCATAAAAACAGTAAACATGTTTAATACTTAGACAAACAATGCATATTTGCAGGAGAAAATATATCTTCAATGATAAATCTTCAACAGATTTTGCTAAATTTCTCGGCTGATTTTTATTCACAGGTATGTGGTGGGAGCTATTGTTACCCCATTTTAAAAGTGGGGGAACTAAAGAGTTGTAGAGGAAATGGCTGCCTCAAAGTTAAAACACGAGCGAGAGATGGCCTCTGCTTAGAACTTAACATGCTTTCCACGAATGCTGGCCCTACACACTCTGTCTGCACAGAAAGAGAGCATCACAAATACCTGGTGTGGTACAGGGGAGGGACTGGAGAGGAGGAGAAAGGGGAAACAGGTCCAGAGGTGACATATAAAAGAAGAATAAGTAAAAAAAGAAAGTGAAAATTAAAAATAATATGCTTTCACTGGCAAAAACAAAACAAAACAAAAACAGATAGCACTTCCCGCTTCTTATAGGATCCAGACCATGCTCTGTTTTGTATCCAGATGCTTACAGATCCCTATCAACATAACCTCCACAACTAAAGTGAAATCTATGATAACCGATCTATGAAAATCTAAAATAATTGATTATTCTATCAATGTGTAGGATCATATAAAAGATGTTATACTTATTATTCATATATGTTATACATATATTATTCATATATGCATATGAAACAAGTGAAAGGGATCCCCCCTCTACGGGCACATGTGTAAAGCGCTGTTAAAATCTGTTAGCCTCGCCGTTAGTATTTCATAAATTTCAAGGGCTATGTTGTAAGTGTTCTCTCTGATGTTCAATGCTCTGTAAATAAGGAAGCACTGTGGGTGAGCCCATTTGACTTTCTAATCAGCAGCTATGGGTTTCTCCCTTGATGCTTGAACTTCCTTGAGCATCCAGGCTGTCAGTCAATAAAGATAGACAGACCATACTGTTACCTGGGCTACCCAGCCTGAACGTTCCACGGAGCCTTGAGATCATTATGCAAAAGATTGAGGTTGGCTGCCTGGCTCTTGATGGCACAGCCCCCACTAGAGCTCTGAACAATTTGTCATCCTAAGTCTCATGAAAAATTTCCCACCGTGATTAGAAGGGGTGCACGTCAAATGTTGGAGGAACTACCATAAGTGGCAGAAAAGCCATTATTAGTCCAAGCACAATTAGCTCTAGAAGCAAGGCTATGTTCAGCAAAAGATCTTTTCTGGCACTATGTAAGTAATCTACTTAGGCTCACCCACTGGGACGAACACTCCCACATCATTTCCTATGGGTGGGAGGAGGAAGGGAAAGCAGAAGTATAGAGAAGCAGGAGGATCAAAGACTGGGAAGAAAACCCTCAAAGAACCTGCAGACTCCGGTTGCTGGAAGAGTCCCAGAGAACCACAAAGTCTTAGTAGCCAAGAGTTCAGACCTCAAGCTGATCAGTGACATACTGGCTGATACCAAAGGCCAGAAATCCAGTAGCCTGCATGATGACTGTAACTTTGGGTTATGAATCTTGATCATCAAAGCAGGCATGGGGTGCTGCAAATGTCAGACGGTAGCACTTGCTGCTGTGTCTGACTGCATAGTGTCATTACTGGCTGTTGTCAGGCACTGTGGGAAATGAGCACTGATGGCCAAGGACAGCATTTAAAGAGCTTCTTGCACACCCATAATTTCGATTCAGGTAAAGCAGAAAGATTGCCTGTTAGACACTATTGGCAACATGCTGAAAACCTGAAACGAGAAAACAACAGGTAAGGAGAGACACTAAGTCGCCAGTCAGATTTATAATTCCCTGTACTGCGGACTAATCGCTATTGTGTGTATTTTCATCCATAAGGGCAGTTTTAGCACCTAATAATAAGTAACATAATAAATAATAATATAATAAATATTGTAATATCTTCAATATTAAATCCCAAAGATTTCTGCATGATTGTGATTAAATGAAAAACATGTTGCATGAAGAATACTTTATAATATACTAAATATAATATACTAAAACTATAATAATACAAAGACACAATAGGGTAGTATACACAAAATGTTTGAAGAGGATTCTGCTCTATTGATTTTGCCTCTGGATAGGCAAGGATCTTCCATGTGCATCTTGAGGTTCAGTACAATACGACCCTTAGACTTCTGTTTTGAAAACATTGAGCTGGATCCCGTAAATGGTTAGGAAAAAAACCCACGGCCTGCGTTTGTGAAACTGTAAGAACCAAGTGTAAAATAGACGACTCCAGTTCAATGCGAACTTGGAGTTTATATTTAGAAGCCAAGAGAATAGGATACAGCACTGTCAAACGCCACTCAGATTTACCGATGTAAAGTTAAAAGGATATTGGCTGAAAAGAGCAGAAGGTATAGCATGTGGCTTTCACTGATTTTTATACATTGCTAAATTTTCTTTTAATTACACTGGGCAGCCCAGCCCGTGAGCCCTTATCCCATGGTTGCGGGAGTCCCAATGTACAACTCTCAGGAAATAACATTCAAAACGAGAGAGGGAATCTCGATTCACCCACTGCAGGCAGGCAGAGCAAGAACAAGTGACATCCATGTAAGTATTTCTGCCCAGAATTCTGATTCTGGAGGAAGCCTCGTGGCGAGTCAGGTGCGTGAGCATGCGCTCAGCCACACCTGAACTGTCCTACTCTGGATCCACATTGCCGAGTATGGCCAGGGTCTGCTGTTGGCCATGATTGTACCCGGCTACTCCTGTAGCCTGTAATTAGTTATATCGCACGCTTTACTTTCTGTCTTGGTAGGGTTTTAATTTTGATCCGATTTTTAGCACTAAACAACCTTTAATCAATCCCTGGCTTTCCTGAGTAAATCACCATGAACTGGTGATTATTTTCTTCAGTATGAAAACCACCTGACGCAAGGATATGACAAAATAGGAAAGAAACTAGTAACATTAGAATTCTAGATTAAGAACATTTGAATATCCGCAGATAGCAATTCTTCAACCTCAAGACCTCAAAGTTCTCCCTGCTGACTTGCTACCGGACCCATATTCACTTTAAACAGTTGTATATACAACAAAAGGAAACTTTTTTTAAAAAATGCCTGAACAGAAATGATGTGCTATTTCTTCAGTATCCCCGACCTTGTCCTGGCCTCAGGAAACACCTCTATTTCTCATATCAGTTCTACTAACACAATGTATTTAATTTAACAAACTAAAAGTGTCACCATGTGTACTTAGTACCAAATGAACCCTGTCACTAATATTCTGGATATAGAGATCTCTTAAAGGATAAAGTAGAATGACTGAAGGTTTACAACTCTGGAACTTCTGAGATAAAAACTCTTCATCCATCTATCTATCTATCTATCTATCTATCTATCTATCTATCTATAGCAATATACTATTATCTATCTAGCTATCTATTGTCTATCTATACCAATATACTATTGTCTATCTATAGCAATACACTATTGTCTGTCTATCTATCTGTCTATCTATCTATCTATCTATCTATCTATCTATCTATCTATCTATCTATCTAGACAAAGTCTGGCTACATAGCCCTAGATGATCAGCACTCACACTATTATCCACCTTGACATGGAAAAGCTCAGCAATCCTCCTCCTTTTGTATTTGCAGTGCTGAATACAGACACATAACTCCAAGAGAGCCATTTGCTATGTTTCTTCTGAAATCCCCTGCTTTTCGTTTAATGGTTTGGGATTTTGTCTATTTGCTTGCTTCTTTGTTTTTGGTTAGGGGAAGGGCTGGGAATGGGCAGTCATCTGTTTCATTTCTTTTAGTATAAGATACATCTTTCTTATTTGTTTGTTTGTTTGCTTCTTTTGACCTGAAACTGAACCTCTGCATTTGGAGAAAGAATGGAGATAGAAGTTCATTTTTTTAAACGATCAATGAAAGAACAAATAAAAGTGTGCTTATTCATTTGTTGTTTCCATAATAGTTAAAGTTGTATAGTGTCCTTACCTTTCTGTCCCATTACAAATCTGAAAGAGAATTAAATCTGGTTGCAACTTGTGCAAGTTATGGTCACCTGAATAATAACTTAGAATTTTAAAATTATAAAACCAGGTAATTGTAGAACATAAAAATGTATTCACAGTTAACCATTCCAAATCTGAAAACCAAAATCTGCAATTTCACATTGTGAACATAGCACAAGTAAAAATTATATGCATGACCTAAGCTTGACCATGGTCAAATCAAGGACTCTCAGAATATTGCACCAAACTAGCTTTGCATATGTGTACAAGGAAGATATTAATAGATCTACTTGTATTTAGACTTAGGCTTCATTTCCAAGCTACCTTAGCACATACATCTTCATAAACCTGAAAAAAGTCTAAAATCTGAAACACTACATTATAGGTAAGGTGCATTCTATCTGTATTCTATAAACCAATTTAAAAATAATATTAGGTCCAGTGAGAATCACTCAGTGAGTAAAGATGTTTGCCACCAATGCTGACAACCAGATTTGCATCGCAGAACCCATATGGTGGAACCTGAATGTTTATCTGTGACCACCCCCCACATCTGTGCCATGGTGCACACATGCGCAAATAAAACCAGTTACACACACACATACACACAAGGTAGGTGAATTAAAATGTGATAAAATATTTTGACATAAATCAACTACAGAAAACAATTTCATCATGACGTGAATGCCATGTGCTCAAAGTGCATCTTAAATTTAAGGCTAAAAATCTGATGTATTTCGCCCTCTCATTCAAGAAAGAATCATTACTGGAATGTTCTAATTCATACATCTAGTATTAGGAAACTAGTTATCAGGAAGGTCTGAATAACATCTACCTTATATGTTTTCTTTCAAATCATTTTACATGCGAAATTGTGGGAAGGAGTAGGAGCATCTAAGTAGCCCAGTGCAAGAGTAACAGACACATTCCTGTTTCCTACAATCAAATAATTGGTTTTATATATGTCTCTTCTGTCAAAGGCCTTCTATCTACAACAATGTGACAAGCGTTCCTTTCATCCTCCAGGATTATACACTTCTGAATAAATGATTACTTCTCTTGATTTTGCAGACACATGAGTTGCTTTTCAAGTGAAATGCAGACCTACCCACCAGTCCCTGCGAGTATGATTTGGTATGTACATGGCATTCCAGGTAAAGGCTTCTTCACAGCATTTTACAGGAGTAGAATGTTCCATTTCCTAACAATGCAGTTAGCTTTCTCTGACAAATACGTTGCCAGCTTGGCCTTGCAATGTTCTGAAGCCCTGGGTGCTTTTTCATATATTTTGCTCCCAAACCAGGCCTCCCTGCTCATGAAGTTAAATGGAAAAATGCTACGCTTACTGTGTGTTGCATTTAACAATGTTTCTACCCATCATTCATTAACTCATGCAAAGTACAATCCAAAAGAAACATAATTTCAAAGACCACAGACTAAGTTACCAGCTTTCACAGGCCTGACATAATGAAGCTGTCAACATTTTTTTGCTCAAGTGAAATAAACAGCCCCAAATAATAATTATGTATTTATTTAGTGTTATTGCCCCTCAAGGAATTTTTTTCAATCATTGATTTGCAGCACATCTGGTAATATAGGCAGAAATAAAGAGCTTCGTTATGATGGAACTCACTCTGTGTGGAAATACATTACCTTTAATAAAATCATATCTGAAAAATTCTTTAGGAAACCTAGTTCCCCAGTTGGCAGCCTGTATAGATGTTGCCTTTTGTGATAGCTCTCTAGACTGAGTTTTCTGTTCTTTCTTTAAAGTCTTTTCATTCTACAGCTTTACGAATGGCTGTCTTTCTGACAGCATCTTCGCTGAAATAGTCAGAAGGTTTTCTTCCTGGTATCATGATTTCCTTGGGAAACACTTTGGGAGATTTTAGGGAAAGTCACTTGGGAGTGGGGAAATCTCCGGTGCCATGTCATATTTTCACAAGGAGAAGAAACAGCACACTATTGAGCGTCACCCTGGGTAGCAGGTGTATGATTTCATGCCTGTTCTATAGGGTCTCTTAAGAGACATACTATGTTTCTTTGTGAATAAAAAAAATGGTAGAAGTAACAATTAAGGGGTTTAAATGTTTAACCAAATCAGCACATGATCCAACTGATTTTTTTTCTAATTCTGGCTCTATTCTCTTCCCTGAAAGACCTTATGTCTTAGATAGAGGAAGGTTAACAGTGTCCCCTAAAGACCCATATGCTACAAGCTTCATGGGTGCCAACCTGTGCCACTTATGGGAGGCAGCAAAACCTGTAGGAGATAGATGGCACAGGAGGGATTTGTGTCTTGGGCTAAATCCTCAGAAACCATGAGCTGAAACCAATCTTTCTTCCTTTAAGTAGACTGTCCCATCTACTAAAGACGGCTAAGAAATCTCTGTAGGCAACTTACCAAAACTGTGGCATGTCCTCTTAACTCCAACACAGGTGTCTACAAAGATGTGAAAATCGGTTTCATATCTATCCAGGCTCAAGATCTCTAAATATGAGTATCACTGTAAGGAGTTTCAAGATGAAAAAGGAGAGAAGGTATTGCATTAAATTTCTCGGCTTAAATTTGGGGGGCGGGGAAAACCACTTAAAAAACAGAGTTCTGTTCTACAACTAAACTGTACTGGTAGTAAAGAAGTCGCAGAGCCCAGAGCAATTCACAGAGTGCATACAAACTTGACTGGTTCAGAGCTCCTTATGTGAGTCATGAGACTCAAACTTCCATAGGCTTTAGAAGTCCTAAGCTCTTGCTTCCTGTTCCATTCCACATGCGCCACGCTCTAGACGAACAGGTTACCCACGCCACTTATTTTCTCATCTCCAAGCTGGCTTTCTATGTAGAATAAAGTTATGGGGTGATATTCTTTTATGTTGACTTCTGCTTCTCATACGCTCAAAACCAGCTCTGTCTGTTCAAATTTTCCCTATCTGTAAGAAATGTCTAACAAGGCTTTTGCTGTCGATAGATTCCCTTTTCACAGATGGCTGGCTTGCTTACCAGCTGTAGTTTGATAGTTATTACAGTTAATTTACTTAGAAAATGAAGGCTTCACTCTGCAGCACAGGGGTATTTTACACTTAGCTGACAAATCTAATACCCTTCTAATTGCACTGGCATAGGTGGAGTGCCATGCCTGCCCTTGCTCATAAATCAGAAGTGTAGGCGCTACCCTGCGCTTAGAAACCTCTCCTCAGTATTCTGCAATCAACAGTCAAATTAGTTCTACTCTCTGTCACTGGAGAGTGACCAGACAAAAGGGGACAGGGCAACTTCAATCTCTGGAATAGAATTCAGAAAACTATATTCTAACTCATGAGGAAGAAATATTTAATCTACTCAATCAGGTATTCCTGCCAACAATACCATAAAGATTTTACCAACAGATCTATACAGATTTCATTCAAAGAGCCCAGACAGGTTACACATTGCATGGAAGGAAAGTCAACCTCGTTTTACTATCAGGTTCGCAATCACACAGGAACTTCCCTTTTGTCTCTATATGACTTTGTGGTAATAAGGAGTTAAGTTGTTCTGACAGCTACAGTGCATGGAGAAAATATCTGAATCATATGTTTAGAGAAACACACACACACACACACACACACAGGCCTAAGAATGTAAAACATCCACCCACATGCTGCAGGAGCCTTACAATATTGTTAAGCTCTGTGTTTTTTCCTTGTAGGTATACTTATATTCCAAGGATTGAGCACAGGCTTAAAATGCTCAAGCGATATTAAGATCTATTCAATCGCCTTTCTGTTGACAGGGAAAACTGAGAGTTAAGACTCTTTTGTAATTTTAATATGGAAATAAGGTTATTGAAAACCATTACTTTTGAAGATAAAATATATGTATGGACACTCACCCATTACAGATATAACTACGTGAGAGCCACTTTCTGAAGGGGGTATATAATAATATAGCAGTAACCCTTGTTACGGGAGTGCAGATTTTCCGTATTGGCTCAGTATTTTCAATTGTTTTATATGTTTTAAAACTAAGATTTAATTAATAACATCATTCATAATCTCGGAAACTAACAGTTAGCATCCATTCCACACTGCCCAGTAGCTTAGAGGGAAGGAAGCCTGGCAGTAAGAGGTGTGCCCTCTGCTTTGCTCTTCCTATAAATTGTGTGCCTGGCTCCCTGCAGCTGCCAGTGTCCAGGATGTACTCCCACCGCATTGCAATTTTCTTGGTGATATGGTCCCTGACCCAGGTCATGTCTCAGGCTCTACGTCTAGACTTATCTCGACAATTCTCAACAACTCTGCACATCGCTATAAGGACTTGGATTCCATACACCATAATCATGTTCCTCCCTAATGGGGAAAAGTCGGTTGTTGCTGCATTTACTATCCTACTTTAAGGAGCTTGTTTCTTAAAAGGAGGTAGTTAAAATGCACATTCTATACATGTCCATCTACTCTTCTCTGGGAAATCCATCTTCATTGGAATTATAAGTTCTATTTCAAAAACTGGCCCTTAAGGGATAGAGATAGAGATCCATGGTAAAGACTTGTTACTCATATTTAGAAGACCCAGCAGTTCCTAGCATCCAACATGGAGGTTTATAACACTTCTGCCACTGGTTCCAGGAGATCCATCACCCTGGTGACTTGCACAGGTACACGTGTCGTACATAAACACACATGCAGGCAAAACACGTACGTGGAAACAAATCCAATTTTTAAATACCTGTTCCTTGACATATTATGGTACCGCTTTTCTTTGTGGAGTGAAGATATCATGAAATCTCATGTTGTTCCTTCAGATGTTTTGTTGTTTTCAAAAGAGTAGTTCTGAGGGCTTCTTAATACAGCATCACAGTGAAAACCAAATTCAGCACAGCCGGGTCACGTGCTGGGTGGTTTCTCAAACTGCACAAGAGGGCTACATTAGGTTTGATCTAACTGCCGGTGAATGGTTACAATAAAATGTAAAGTGAATTCATACATTAGAATTTTCTGAAAGTCTTAATATATAAATTAAAGGGCCCTACTGATAAATGGATGGCAATAAATTTTCAAGGTACCTTTCCTCTTAAGAAGTCCTTGTTAGTAATTGGCCCCACATTAAAGTATTTGGTATTTGTTTCAAGTGACTGTTAGCATTATGATGAAAGGGAAAAAGGCAGAAAAAATGGCTACGATGTATAAGAAACCTTACTAAGGTTGGCCTAAGACTTGTCAAATCTTTCCTGAAGTCTCATAAAGGAACTGGTGGGCAATAAATATATTTAGCAATTTTCAGAAAACCTTCAGGCTATTGAATGTCAAACCTAACCAGAAATTTTATTTTCAAGGATATTTTTTTTCCTTTCAAGATTTCATTAAAATTAGGAGAGCAAGGGTGAATTGCATTAAAGGAAGACTACGAGGATTTGAAAGGTATTGTCACTTGGAGTTTGGGGTCAGTGTCTGAATTTCTCATCTGATTTGTATTAGGTGTCTGTGATGTGGAAGGACACTGAGGCGAGCTGGGGCTATGTCACACCGCTGCTCTGCTTTATCGAGTAGGCTGGGCCGAGGGGAACTGAGAACAGCTTTGGGTCCTCTGGGTATGGCTAATACAGAAGCCTCACTGCATGTTATTGCCTTTCACAGTTGCCGGATGATGGATTTGCAAGTGGATTTAAGAAAGCCGAGTAGAAACAGGACCAGTTCTTATTACGGCTTATTCTCATGTCTGTGTCCATTAACCATCCTGCTGATACATGCCTTTCAGGAATAAAGCCGTTTATTTATAGTCCATCTTCACAGAATATCTGCTCAGAGATAATCGTTTACAGTCAAAATGCTTTGACAATAATATCTGAAATAATTTTTAAAATATTGAAAAATATATTTAAAACAGAAATAAAAACTACTATAAGCAAATCGAAATGATCACATTGGCCTTGGAAACACGCTCTGGTTTCACATGTAAATTCTTTCTTATTCCCTACTGACACATAAAGATTAACAGACAACATTTGTTCCCAGAAATAGCAGGAAAGTTTAATAGTTATTTTTCATTTTGGATTTTAAACAGGATCTAGTCACAATTTTTATACATTTTCCCGATTGCTAGATAAAACGTTTCTACTTTAACTAGTTCCTGAGTAGCTATCTAAACAATGACATACATGACAAGCATTGTAGCACTCCTAAACTCCTAGCAGTGAAACTGATGCAGTAGGATCTCAGATTCATGGCCAGCCTGGGCTACCCATCTCAGAGAGTCAGGCCCATCTCAAAACCTAACCAAGAAAAACCATTAAATATGCAGTAAAAGTAGCTTGATTTTGTATTGATCTGAAGCCCTCATTTAGTCTACACTTTCCTCTACTTGGATTGCTTGGTGTTATATAAATACTGTTGGAAAATGCTTAAAAGCAGGCTGCAGTGCACCATAGAATTTATCCCTCCTCTATTTTCAATCAAATTGTCTCGTGTTTGCTGATGGCATAAATCAAGGTCAAAACCCAAAGAAATCTTAAAGATTTCTTAGTATTCACACGTGGCTGATTACAAAGAAATATGCCGTTGTTGGTTTACAAAGATCTGCATAATCTCCGTTCATAGGGAGGAGTCATATTTTATCCCAGTAGTTACAATTTCCTCAAGTCACCAAGCACAACACAAACACGCGTACTCTTAGAGAGTACAGGGAAGGTGAAAGTAAAATGTCAGCTGTGAAGAAAGCACTTAGAAGAAAGCTTATATTCTCTCCTTATGTGAGCATGGGAGATACAGCCCAGAAAGGAAGAAGGGAGTTGACCTTGTCCTGTTTCTCTTAGGTGTGCTAATTATAGGCTTCTGGGCATTTATGCTGGCAGTGTTTCTGGTTCTTTCATTTTTGTGTTTTTAAGGTAGGGTTTCTTGTATCCCAGGCTGGTCTTGAACTCACCGAGAATGGCTTTGAACTTCTGATCCTCCTGCTTCTACCTTCAAGTATTACTGGCTTGTGACACTATGCCCAACTGGCAGTTTTTCCAAAGGAAGGATTTACCAGTAGTTGCTTCCATTTGCATATATCTGGTCTGCCTAGACTTGCTTACAAATAAAATGAAATTAAAAATAATCTTTGGAAAGAGCCCAAAATGAGTAAGGAAAACCAAACTTAAATAGAATTGTTATCTATCAACAGTTTTTTGTGCTTCTGTATGAATATTTAGGTATTTCTTCTATTTATGTGACTAATAGCATTGTAATTTCATGGGAATTGCATGAAATCTGCAGATGTCTTTTGATAACTTAGACATTTCTACAGTATGAATTCTTCTCCGTGAACATAGGACTTCTATCCTTGACATGTTCTCATGCCTTCAGTTTCTTTCTTTGGCATTTTAAAGTTTTTATCGTAAAGATCTTTTACATTTATTATGTTTATTTCAGGGTCCTTATAGAACAATTGTTGAGTATCATTATTTCCCTGGCTGTGTCTCAGTACATTCATAATTAGTTTATAAAGGAGCTATGACTTTTTGTATAATTGTGTGTGCAGCCATTTTATTAAAAGTGTTTGTCAATTCTAAAAAAAACTAATAATAATCTTTGGAATCTCTGATGAAAATAAATAGCATATAGGACAGAACTGCGTACAAAACAAAAATGTATTGTTAGTGAATAAAGTGGAAACTTCTAGTTCTTTGGAAAGTCAGTGATGTCAAATGATGGTTTGCTGGGGCACACAGGTGGAAGGATGTCTTGCTAAAGCAGACCTATGAAAGAATGTTTTCCCGAGACAGACAGAGGTGAAAGGGTGTTTTCCTATAGCAAACAAATGAAAGGACTCGTGATAAAGGAGTATAAATATGACCCCACAGATAGTGGGAGACGAGCAATGAGCATTGGTTTTGTGTGTTCCTCTTCACTATTCTTCACTAAGGACATGCATGTTTTGGACACACGTGTAATGGTTTGCCCCACATAGCATTGCTGAGTTCCATTTGTGACAATGTGGCCAGGGAGAGAAACTCACCCTTGAACTGCTCCTGCAGTCCCCGGGCAGCTTAGCACCTCTGCAGCCTCGGGACAGTTGGTGAGCCTTGTAGTGTTTTCAGGATTGAACTACAGTTGCTGGTTTGTGCCTGGTGTCTACCTGTGTAAAGAACTGGTCTGAAGCTTCTAAATCGTGTTTGGTGTTTGCTACAGGACTAAAAGAAGATGGGGCTTACCCCCCAAAGACCTACGGCTAAACAGGCCTACTTGCCCCCTATCCTATGATTTTTCACTCCCTCGGCTGGATAGTGAGCAAGAGGAGAGGCTGAAAGTTTATTAAAATAAGCTGCAAAAAATGTATGCTTATGAGTGAAGACTCTTGCTTTTATATGTGGCTCAGTTAATGGGTATCATATAGAAAACATGCCAAATCTTGACCAGAGTATTCAGCAAAGAGGCACCCTAAGGAGTGGCACTGACCATGTCAGACCTCTTAACATTCCTTCAATGTCTGAGGCTTACTTATATCTTTGCAGCTATTAAGGAAGCTGATACGAAGTAAAAATCTGTGATTTTTTTCATTTAACAATAAGGTCTTTTGTGTTACACCTAGATTAATAATTTAGTTACCCTCATTTGAAGGTAACCTTCCTGAGAGATCTCTACTCTGGCATTCTGTAAGTTGTTGACATTTTATGATCTTTAATAGTCATCCACAAACACTGAAGATCCTGGATTTCGGAATATATTTGCGACGCTGTAAGCTAAAAATACCTAATTTCTAACTGTTATTTCTGGAATTTTACTATTTGGCCAACTAAGCAACATTTCTTAAGAGACTAAGTTAAGCTCTTAAATTGTACTTGCTTTGTACCAACATTCTAATTTAATTAGAACAAAGGACCTAACAGCCATATGATGTTAAATTGTATATGTCACTAGACTAGGTGAACTAAGTTGGTAACATATTACATCTAGGTGCATCTGTAAGGATATTTCTAGATAAGATTCACCTTCAAATAAGTAGATTAAATGAATACTAATCTTACATTGTAAGTGGTAAGGATCAAAAACAATTGAGAATTTGAATAAATTGAACAAAAACTTGTTCTCTCCCCTAGAAACTCAGTCATCCACCTTATCTCCTCCCTCTAATATTAGCATTCATAATCATTTGGCATCAACTAGACCTCCACCACCACTTTTCTGATACTCCAGGAGATGGTATGACTTCGTCTCTTCAGTTGCCTCAGCCAGCCATGCACAAGATAGCTGCTCCTTTATTATCTATAGTGCCCTTGGATCTGTTTCTCTGGAATCCTGTACAACATTTTTCCCTTTAGCAGCACTGTCTCCATAAAAGGGAGACAATATTTTCTGCTCAAATCCCAATGATATTCAAGATACTATTTCTGGAGAATAAGTCACATAATACACAATAATGTTATGCTAGGTTATAAATTTTAAGTCAACATTAACCACTAAATAGTAATAGTGTATTGATATTTCTAATTGGAGGTAAGTATCCTTAAAGTACTCATTTACTCCCAACTAGGTGGCAGAAATGATAGGTATTATGCTAAAAAAAACTATTAAAATGTAAACTTGATTCTCCTTCAGAAGAATATTTAATACATGAAGAAAATAAATTAAGTAGCAAAGCAACTGTTAGATTGAGTGTTAAGGAAACACACATGATGATTAATATTGTCAATTTGGCAGAACCTAGAATGGCCAAGATGGCAAACCTTGGGCAATATGTGTGAGGGATTTTCTAGGTTAATTAAGATAAGAAACATCCAAAAGGAGGGTGGAAAGAATCATTCCACAAGCTTAGGTCAGAGACTGCATAAAACCGAGTACACTCACTAACCATCCACTCGCATCTCTGTGCCTCTTCCCTGCAGACGGGATATACCTGAGTGCCCATATGCTCTTGCCACCACCCCCTCCCTCCACAATGAAGTCCACCTACTGGGAACCAAAGACACTCTTCTCCCAGACATTGCTGTTGTCAGATGTTTTGTGGCAGCAATGAGAAAAGTGACCCATACAACACAGAAAGAAATGGTGGGCAGGGAAGAGTCTACTGCCGTCCTGAAGGATATAAGGACATGCTCTTCAATTCGCCACTATTGATCTGAATCTGAAAGATCACCACATGATGAATGGAAAGGACATTTCACTGACAAGGAAGAGCTAACATGCTACCAAAGCAGGAAAGATGATGACTGGCCAGAAACAGCTGGAAGAAAGGACGTGGAGAACCTCAAATTTAAGGGTTGTCACAGTGATAGCAAGCCTTTTTCACTGGATATGATCTGGTAAGATATCTCAGTAGATTCAGGTTAAGATCTATATAAAACCAAGTAAGATACTGGCAAAAAGCTTGGGGGTTTTTTTGTCTGCTTGTTTTGGTTTGGTTTTTTGTTTTGGTTTGTTTTGGTTTTTTTTTTTAAGTAAGAGAAATATAAAAGAATGATTCAATAGGTGCATTGAGTAAGCTATAATTTGAAAGAGCCATGAAGGGAAATTTACACTGTAATAAAATAAAAGCAGGTTTATAACTGTTTAGCATAATGCAAAAAAAACTTCAACAAAATTAAATACTTGGATCTCAACTCAAACAACACTTTGAAAGACTTGCTTACCAGAATTGAATAGGATTTCTTCCTGGAGTACCGGGATGCTTCAACTTCCCCAAATCCAGAGCTCAATTCACTCCTAGCTCAATCATGAACCCTGCTTTTGCTCCTTACGTTTTGTCTTCTTAACAAAAGCTGGCACAAATGTGGGAAGAAGGAATCTCAACTGGTCAAATGGTTTCCATCAGATTGTCTTTGTGGCATTGTCTTGGGATGAAGGCACAGTCTAATATGGGAAATACAATCCCTAGACCAGTGGTACTGAAGTGCACAAGAAATAAAGGTGAGTGTTCCATAGAAATCAAGCCTGCTAGCAGTGTCCCTTCACATTCTCTACTGCAGTCCCTGACTTCAAGTTCCCAACTTAAGTTCCTGCCTTGGCCTCCCTCAGAGATGAATTATGACATGGAGCGTGAGCCAAATAACCCCTTTTGTCCCCCAAGTTGCTTCTGATCAGTGTTTGATCACATCAAAGGAAATCAAACAAGAACACTTCTCCCAATTAACGAGGCAAACGGTAATGAGGGAAAACTTTCAAGATCAGCCTCAGTTCTCCAAATGCACTCAGCACACACAGCTGGGTCCACACACATGGGAACACAGATCCACACAGGAACCTCACACATATATGCATATGAAGACTCATAAAGGAGTAGGGTAAGCCATAATGAAAATTATAATAAAGCTGAGATCTTTTGTAGCTGATAGTGTATTTCAAGGACACATGTGTGGGAACACACAGTGCCTTAGTTTTCCTAGGTCAACAACTGCCAAGGCCTCAAAGGGTCGGTCACAAGGGAGCACTCTGCCTATGAAGAGATATAGCTAGAGTCACCTTGACTACCCCATGTCTAATTACTCTTTAAGACTGATCAAAGCCTCATGATTGAGCTCGTAACTGCCTGTCAAGATATCTTGTTGTCCCAAATATATACAATTTTTGTCTGTTTTTTTTATTGAGATTTTTACATCAAACACTGGGTGTAGAGTTATCTGTATGACTCCCTTCTACTACTCCATGTCTACCTAACACTATCACAGATTTCCTTGTGTCTAACGACACATGCAGTACACATGCAAACACTGGAAATCCCAGGGAGAAATAGCAACTTTCTTTCATTTGTCTCTCAGCATCTAAACCATTTGAGGAGGCAGTTGTTTGCTGGCAAATGATGTCTGAATGCTTGTGTTTCTAGTCAGTCCGGTGAGATAGAAATCGATGTTTTTTTCACTTGCTATCTCCTGCCTTGCTTTTCTGCTCCATTATGCCACAGCTAAAAAGTGTGAACGCAACTGACTGTAAAAGTTCATAAAATCAACTCTCTCCTCCTTCTCTGATGGACCACACAGTTTGAAGAGCTACACTGAAAATGGATTTGTTCTAAACTGCTTTAATTATCTTGCAAAAAAAATCTGTGTCTCTTCATGTGAGGAGGTTTCTCAGTTATATCTTTGGAGTGTGACTTTTTTTTTTTTCAACAGCTCTCTGTTTCTTTAAATCACTTTCCAGATCTTTCCAAAGTAAAAAAAAAAAAAAAAAACCTACAGTATATGAAAACTTTGCAATTTCCACTGGGTTCGATTCCAATTAACTCAAATATCAGGGTCAGTCCTGAGGGCTGCATGAACACATCTGCGTTAGAACAAGGTAATACGTAAAACCAAAACAACACAGCTCACAGCCTGGCAAACCACAGGAAGGGGCACTTTCCTGAGATGTTTATGATCTAAATGTGAGCACTAATGACCGTGTTTTGATTAATTTCCAGCAGAGATGCCTACCCAGGCATAAGTGGTTCCTACAAGGGCCTGATCAAAAATAGCATTCTGTATTCTGAAAACACACACACACACACACACACACACACACACACACACACAAAGAATACTGATGGCCGCGGCTCATTGTTGCTTTATTTATACAGGAAACACCTTTGTTTTAATAGGTACTGGGCCATGTTCTCCAGGATTTGCTCAGAACAGAAGGTTGGAAGGCAGTCCACGCCATCTCTCCCATGGTGTGAGTTAAAGCCCGCAGGACATGAGGCAGCTTTCATTCCTTCACGGACTGAGACATTAAGCAAGAGTCCCTTGTTACTGCATTTTCAATCAGAAAAGAAACCTCACATTTCAGTGTGGGACGTGCATCTGAACTGCACTGGTTTTTAATCATCCAAAGTGTCAAAATTACAAATCAACAAAATCGCTTTGATTAATTCAATTTTCAGGCAACCAGAGATGACAAGACATAAAATGCTGGAAATTTCACTTATGACTCCTCGTTTGGATTTAAGTAGTTCCCCCTGGTAAAATTGAGAAAGCAGAATACATGTTTTAATATTCTGTAACTCTCTGGGGGCATTTCCGGGTTGTCCAAATGGACGACAAACCCAGTGCAAAACTCCTTAGTCACACTGCAGTGCGACGGAGATGTCCCAAACTGTGTTTGACCTCAATGATGCTTATGACAGCAATAAAAAGACAGACAGAAGGTCTGCCAGACTCATCCCTGCTCAGTCAGGGTACTTACCTGTGTACTCTGGCTACCCTTAAGAGCTGTTGCCAATTGAGAATATTTTGATGATATGTTATATGTCCCTGCTTAATGAGTAGCACACAGGTTCTTAGACTGGAGAAGCCATACTCTTGAAAAGACCATTTCCCCTGGCCTAGAAAAAGAATAGGAAACTGCACAGCCAATCTCACTTATCTCGGACAAGGAAGAAAAACACCCACAATGTTGGCAATATATGAACGCCAAGGTAAACACTTTACATATTTAGTCCCCCTGGAAATCCTTAGAGTGGGCTAGCATTATTTCTATATTTCATGGTAGCAAACGTCTAATGATCACAGGGTAAAACAGAATATAAATTCAATGCAATACAATGCAAACACAGTCAATACAATAGATTCTTTCTTTGCACAATGTTTTATTTCTTAGCTTTTGATTCAGTTTTACAAACTAACAAAGGGAAATGCTATAATAAACTACAACGGTTCACATCACCCAACTGTTTGCAACCATTTACTAGTTTTCAGAAAAGGGTGAAAAATAAACTTAATCTCTCTTTCTCTCTCTCTCTCTCTCTCTCTCTCTCTCTGTGTGTGTGTGTGTGTGTCTGTCTGTCTGTCTGTCTCTCTCCATCTCTCTCTCTTTCTCTCTTTCTCTCTCTCTCTCTCTCTCTCTGTGTCTCTCTCCCTCTCTCTCTCCCTCCCTCCCTCTCTCCCTCCCTCCCTCCGTCCCTCCCTCCACCTTTCCTGATGACCCACATGTTTCTTATGCCTTTACCCTCTTTTATCTTTTATTTTTGAGATTATAATATAATTATTTCACTTCTCCCTTCCTTTTGCCCACTTCAAATCTTTCTATATAACCCTCTTTGCTCTCTATAAAACTCCTGGATCTCTTTTAATTAATTTGCTTGTGTGTGTGTGTGTGTGTGTGTGTGTATACATTATTTTCATTTTTCATGTTAGCATATATGTTTATGTGTACATATATTCTTCCTAAATTTAACCTGCTCAGTCTCTATAATGTTACTTGTGTGAATATGTAGTCAGTGTTGACCATTCAGTATTGGATAACCAATCGATACGGTCTTCCCTGGAGGAGATGGCATCTCCCACTCTCCACGTCCCTTAGTTATTGTAGTTCTTTGTGTAGGGTTGAACTTTTCTCTTTCAACTTCTTTTAAGAGATGGCTCGTTCCTGCCCTCAAGAGCATCTGCTGTCCTATGGAACTGCAAAGACCATGTCATTAACAAATAAAGATGCTGTAAAAACACTTAACTTATCCCTTTATAACTTGTCAAGTCAACGAATTGCCAGTCTCTTTAAACATACTTGGGTGCTATGAAGTCATATAATAAATTTTATTTTATTATAGTGAGCCTTTTTACCATATCCACTTTTTAATTGACAGAGCATGTACTTCAATTTCAATAAATTAACTTTTACTTAATTATATTTATTTTGTACCTGCAAGATGCATAAGAATGCGGGCTGTGTCTACTTTATTCGCTGCTGTGCAAATAAAGTAGGACAATGTGAGACACATTGTATCTGCTCGGTGGGAGAAGACTTGAATGAAAGAACCCTGTCTAGGAAAACTAGATTGCTCTTGCCACTTAATAAAATGCTAAGTGAATTAATCAGGTGTGAACCTTGACAAAGAACTTCTTATAGTTTTGTTACATTTCTTGACCAGGCTAGCTGCCTGGTTTTTAACCACATGAATTTATAATACTGTAAGACCGTAACAAAATAAAACAAAACTCTTGTTTTCACACTTGGGCCTCTAGATTTGTATTTGCACTGGCATATCCCGTTATTTATTATATAATTTAAACGACATTCAACAAAACATCATTTTGCTTCTTGACATTTTCTTTAACGCATATTTGTTGGTTCTGATAAATAGGTACTACAGAGAGTTACAACGAAAATTTGAGGTTGAGTCACTGGAAATCTATCTACCGAAAACAGCCCAACATTTGTTCACCTATCAAATTTGTATTAAATGTAAATAAAAATGTTACCCGTGTGTTTGTGCTGTGTGTAAAGAAAAGCTCATGTTCAGGTGCTGTGGTGCCGTGGTATTTGACCCCTTACAGCACTGGGCGTTGCCCATATTTGATTCCTTGCAGCTGTGCATTCTAGGTTTCCCTGACCCTGCCTGTATTCTGTTCTTTCTTAGCACTTCCCAGGATTCCATTTTCCAAACTCTAGTCCTAGAACAACATATCGGAAAGTTTGCCTTGGATCTGGTGCTAACCACATCCTGGAGGTGTGGTGATAAGAAAACCAAGCACAGTGCCTCTCCTTAAATTGTTCTTGGTTTTCATGTCATTGAGTTTCCTTAAAAACTATCAACACAACTCTTGCTGATGTCTGTATGCTGAAAACTACCAAGTTGCATTAATTTCTGGACTTCTTTCCAGCTCACATAATAATCTGTCCAAGAAGCATACTCGATCTCAGACTCCAAATAGCCAAGCCATATTTGACCTTCTGCTGTAGCTGTCTATTGTGACTGGCTAACAGTACAGAATTTAAAACCTCCCAAACAAGGAAGGGATTCATTCTAACTTTCTCTCTTCTTCATCTTTTTTGAAATATAATTGGTCCTAAAGCCTTCTGCAGTTAACTTTTTCCTTATGCCCTACTCACTGTCTCTGGCCTAATTCAAACTCCCATTATCTCTTTACTGAGTTACGGTATTTGACTTATAACTGCCCTTTCTTTCACGAGTCTTTTCCTATGATTCATTTTTCACGATGTCGGATGAGGGACATTTCTAAATTTAAATGTGTTTCATGTTTCAAACCCCTCAGTGGCTTGGTTCTGCTCTAGATCAATGCTGTATCTATGCAGCATTGTCGTAATCTGCTGCTTGTCTCTCCAGCCACCCCTCCATATCTTCAAGCTGTATTTATCACCGTATCTTATAGCTAGCACAATATCTATTTCCCTCAATAGCACGATATTTTCTGCTCCTTTACTTTCTCTTTGCTAGAAATGCCTTCCCAAACATGTCTCACAGGAAACCTAAGCACTGAATTCATATCAGATATATTTCTCTTGCAGCATTGGCTCTCGGCAGAAAATGCTATGACGCTGCTAATTTTTATTAATTCTTTTAATTTTTGAAATTATTATATAATTGCCTGATTTTCCCCTTCCCCCCCATTCCTTCCATATACCTGCCTTGTCCTCTTATTTTATTAGCTGCTATTAATCCATATGTGTGCATACTCTTATAGTTATAAAACATAAGGCTCTTTACTATGATTATATATTTTCATGCTTTCCTCCTCTAACAAAAGCGTCTTTGAAAACATAGGGCCTCACACTGTCAGTCATGGTGCAACATTTACAGAATATTTCTTGACTGACTGAATGATTACAAGTAAAAGTAATAGTATAAAAAATGATAAAAGGTCACTAGAATGCTAAGAACCACACCACTAACTCATGTCCATAGACCTTAATCTAGCATCTTGTCAACCATTATAAACAAGAGGAAAGGTAGATGGACTGCAGAGTTGTTCTGACTTTTGGCCAAAGGAGAAAGAATCTGTCTTTCAGTGTTCTAACTTTTTTTGACATCCAGACCTCAGTTTCCCCTCCTTCTTACAGACCTCTCTTCTTCTCCTTCCCCATCTTCTCCCCCTCCACTTCACTTCAGAATAAAGGACGCCTCCATTAGATATCAACCAGCCATGGCAAAACAAGCTGAAGTAAGACTAGGTACCTCCTCTGCTATTAAGGCTAGACAAGGCAGCCCAGTAGGAAGAAAAGGTCCCAAAAGTAGGCACCAGAGTCACACATTGTCCCTGCTCCCAGTGTTAGGAGTCCCACCAAAAGACCAGCCTACACGAATATAACATGTGCACAGAGAGTCTGGTCAGTCCTGTGCATGCTCCCTGGTTGATGGTTCAGTCTCTGAGCCCTTATGAGCCCAGATTAGTTGGTTTTGTGGGTTTTCCTGTAGTGTCGCTGATGCCTCTGGCTCCTAAAATCCTTCTTCTCCCTTTCCAAAGGATTTCCTGAACCCTGCCTAATGTTTGACTGTGGGTCTGTATATCTGCTCCAATCAGTTGCTGGGTGAAACCTCTCTCATGACAATTAGGCTAGGCAGCAATCTAGAAGTGTAGCGAAGTATCATTAGGAATCATTTCATTACCCCTAACCCCAACTCCTGCAATGAAATTTAGTCCTATCCCAGGATCCTAATTTTCTGAGGTATCGAGCCTCTGGGTCCTTCCTGGTCACTGTCAGGGTTGGAATCCCTCTTGTTGTATAGGTCTTGAGCTGGACCAGTGCTGTCAACATCGGTGCTGAAGGTACCTGGAAGAGAATGGGGGACAAGAGACACGAAGAAGGACGCCAAGACAAGAGTCTGATCAAGGCAACAATTTTATTTTTTCCCAAGACTGGATTTATATCACAAAAGGGGTAACAGAGGGAGGGGGAAGTATGAAACATTTACACAGGTCAAGGACACAGTATTCGTGTGGTCAGGGAATCGACCGATGTTGACAGGATGTCAGAAAGGTCACAGGTTTGTCATATCTATTAGTCAGCAGGATGTTGGTTTTTCAGAAAGGTTACATGTCATCACATTGGGTATCTTGACGTCAGATGTATTTCTCAGCAAGGTCAGAGCTTTTTTTTTTTTTTCTTTTTTTTCTTTTTTTTCTTTTTTTTCTTTTTTTTTTTCTTTTTTTTTTATTAACTTGAGTATTTCTTATATACATTTCGAGTGTTATTCCCTTTCCCGGTTTCCGGGCAAACATCCCCCTCCCCCCTCCCCTTCCTTATGGGTGTTCCCCTCCCAACCCTCCCCCCATTGCCGCCCTCCCCCCACCAGTCTAGTTCACTGGGGGTTCAGTCTTAGCAGGACCAAGGGCTTCCCCTTCCACTGGTGATCTCACTAGGATATTCATTGCTTCCTATGAGGTTAGAGTCCAGGGTCAGTCCATGTATAGTCTTTGGGTAGTGGCTTAGTCCCTGGAAGCTCTGGTTGCTTAGCATTGTTGTACATATGGGGTCTCGAGCCCCTTCAAGCTCTTCCAGTTCTTTCTCTGATTCCTTCAACGGGGGACCTATTCTCAGTTCAGTGGTTTGCTACTTGCATTCGCCTCTGTATTTGCTGTATTCTGGCTGTGTCTCTCAGGAGCGATCTACATCCGGCTCCTGTCGGTCTGCACTTCTTTGCTTCATCCATCTTGTCTAATTGGGTGGCTGTATATGTATGGGCCACATGTGGGGCAGGCTCTGAATGGGTGTTCCTTCAGTCTCTGTTTTAATCTTTGCCTCTCTCTTCCCTGCTAAGGGTATTCTTGTTCCCCTTTTAAAGAAGGAGTGAAGCATTCACATTTTGATCATCCGTCTTGAGTTTCATTTGTTCTAGGTATCTAGGGTAGTTCAAGCATTTGGGCTAATAGCCACTTATCAATGAGTGCATACCATGTATGTCTTTCTGTGATTGGGTTAGCTCACTCAGGATGATGTTTTCCAGTTCCAACCATTTGCCTACGAATTTCATAAAGTCGTTGTTTTTGATAGCTGAGTAATATTCCATTGTGTAGATGTACCACATTTTCTGTATCCATTCCTCTGTTGAAGGGCATCTGGGTTCTTTCCAGCTTCTGGCTGTTATAAATAAGGCTGCAATGAACATAGTGGAGCACGTGTCTTTTTTATATGTTGGGGCATCTTTTGGGTATATGCCCAAGAGAGGTATAGCTGGATCCTCAGGCAGTTCAATGTCCAATTTTCTGAGGAACCTCCAGACTGATTTCCAGAATAGTTTTACCAGTCTGCAATCCCACCAACAATAGAGGAGTGTTCCTCTTTCTCCACATCCTCGCCAGCATCTGTTGTCCCCTGAGTTTTTGATCATAGCCATTCTCACTGGTGTGAGGTGAACTCTCAGGGTTGTTTTGATTTGCATTTCCCTTATGACTAAAGATGTTGAACATTTCTTTAGGTGTTTCTCAGCCATTTGGCAGTCCTCAGCTGTGAATTCTTTGTTTAGCTCTGAACCCCATTTTTTAATAGGGTTATTTGTTTCTCTGCGGTCTGACTTCTTGAGTTCTTTGTATATTTTGGATATAAGGCCTCTATCTGTTGTAGGATTGGTAAAGATCTTTTCCCAATCTGTTGGTTGCCGTTTTGTCCTAACCACCGTGTCCTTTGCCTTACAGAAGCTTTGCAGTTTTATGAGATCCCATTTGTCGATTCTTGATCTTAGAGCGTAAGCCATTGGTGTTTTGTTTAGGAAATTTTTTCCAGTGCCCATGTGTTCCAGATGCTTCCCTAGTTTTTCTTCTATTAGTTTGAGTGTGTCTGGTTTGATGTGGAGGTCTTTGATCCACTTGGACTTAAGCTTTGTACAGGGTGATAAGCATGGATCGATCTGCATTCTTCTACATGTTGCCCTCCAGTTGAACCAGCACCATTTGCTGAAAATGCTATCTTTTTTCCATTTGATGGTTTTGGCTCCTTTGTCAAAAATCAAGTGACCATAGGTGTGTGGGTTCATTTCTGGGTCTTCAATTCTATTCCATTGGTCTATCTGTCTGTCTCTGTACCAATACCATGCAGTTTTTATCACTATTGCTCTGTAATACTGCTTGAGTTCAGGGATAGGGATTCCCCCTGAAGTCCTTTTATTGTTGAGGACAGCTTTAGCTATCCTGGGTTTTTTGTTATTCCACATGAATTTGCAAATTGTTCTGTCTAACTCTTTGAAGAATTGGATTGGTATTTTGATGGGGATTGCATTGAATCTGTAGATTGCTTTTGGTAAAATGGCCATTTTTACTATATTAATCCTGCCAATCCATGAGCATGGGAGATCTTTCCATCTTCTGAGGTCTTCAATTTCCTTCTTCATTGTCTTGAAGTTCTTATTGTACAGATCTTTTACTTGCTTTGTTAAAGTCACACCGAGGTACTTTATATTATTTGGGTCTATTATGAAGGATGTCGTTTCCCTAATTTCTTTCTCGGCTTCTTTCTCTTTTGTATAGAGGAAGGCAACTGATTTATTTGAGTTAATTTTATACCCAGCCACTTTGCTGAAGTTGTCTATCAGCTTTAGTAGTTCTCTGGTGGAACGTTTGGGATCACTTAAATATACTATCATGTCGTCTGCAAATAGTGATATTTTGACCTCTTCTTTTCCGATCTGTATCCCCTTGACCTCCTTTTGTTGTCTGATTGCTCTGGCTAGAACTTAAAGAACTATACTGAATAAGTAGGGAGAGAGTGGGCAGCCTTGTCTAGCCCCTGATTTTAGTGGGATTGCTTCAAGTTTCTCTCCATTTAGTTTAATGTTAGCAACTGGTTTGCTGTATATGGCTTTTACTATGTTTAGGTATGGGCCTTGAATTCCTATTCTTTCCAGGACTTTTATCATGAAGGGGTGTTGAATTTTGTCAAATGCTTTCTCAGCATCTAATGAAATGATCATGTGGTTCTGTTCTTTCAGTTTGTTTATATAATGGATCACGTTGATGCTTTTCCATATATTAAACCATCCCTGCATGCCTGGGATGAAGCCTACTTGGTCATGGTGGATGATTGTTTTGATGTGCTCTTGGATTCGGTTTGCCAGAATTTTGTTGAGTATTTTTGCGTCGATATTCATAAGGGAAATTGGTCTGAAGTTCTCTTTCTTTGTTGTGTCTTTGTGTGGTTTAGGTATAAGAATAATTGTGGCTTCATAGAAGGTATTCGGTAGTGATCCATCTGTTTCAATTTTGTGGAATAGTTTGGATAATATTGGTATTAGGTCTTCTATGAAGGTTTGATAGAATTCTGCACTAAACCCGTCTGGACCTGGGCTCTTTTTGGTTGGGAGACCTTTAATGACTGCTTCTATTTCCTTAGGAGTTATGGGGTTGTTTAACTGGTTTATCTGTTCCTGATTTAACTTTGATACCTGGTATCTGTCTAGGAAATTGTCCATTTCCTGCAGATTTTCAAGTTTTGTTGAATATAGGTTTTTATAGTAAGATCTGATGATTTTTTGAATTTCCTCTGAATCTGTTGTTATGTCTCCCTTTTCATTTCTGATTTTGTTAATTTGGACACACTCTCTGTCTCCTCTCGTTAGTCTGGCTAAGGGTTTATCTATCTTGTTGATTTTCTCAAAGAACCAACTTTTGGTTCTGTTGATTCTTTCTATGGTCCTTTTTGTTTCTACTTGGTTGATTTCAGCTCTGAGTTTGATTATTTCCTGCCTTCTACTCCTCCTGGGTGTATTTGCTTCTTTTTGTTCTAGAGCTTTTAGGTGTGCTGTAGAGCTGCTGACATATGCTCTTTCCTGTTTCTTTCTGCAGGCACTCAGCGCTATGAGTTTTCCTCTTAGCACAGCTTTCATTGTGTCCGATAAGTTTGGGTATGTTGTACCTTCACTTTCATTAAATTCTAAAAAGTTTTTAATTTCTTTCTTTATTTCTTCCTTGACCAGGTTATCATTGAGTAGAGCATTGTTCAATTTCCAAGTATATGTGGGCATTCTTCCTTGATTGTTATTGAAGACCAGTTTTAGGCCGTGGTGGTCCGATAGCACGCATGGGATTATTTCTATCTTTTTGTACCTGTTGAGGCCCGTTTTTTGACCAATTATATGGTCAATTTTGGAGAAAGTACCATGAGGAGCTGAGAAGAAGGTATATCCTTTTGCTTTAGGATAGAATGTTCTATAAATATCCGTTAAGTCCATTTGGCTCATGACTTCTCTTAGTCTGTCTACATCTCTGTTTAATTTCTGTTTCCATGATCTGTCCATTGATGAGAGTGGGGTGTTGTAATCTCCCACTATTATTGTGTGAGGTGCAATGTGTGTTTTGAGCTTTAGTAAGGTTTCTTTTACATATGTAGGTACCCTTGTATTTGGGGCATAGATATTTAGGATTGAGAGTTCATCTTGGTGGATTTTTCCTTGATGAATATGAAGTGTCCTTCCTTATCTTTTTTGATGACATTTAGTTGAAAATTGATTTTATTTGATATTAGAATGGCTACTCCAGCTTGCTTCTTCTGACCATTTGCTTGGAAAATTGTTTTCCAGCCTTTCACTCTGAGGTAATGTCTGCCTTTGTCTCTGAGGTGTGTTTCCTGTAGGCAGCAGAATGCAGGGTCCTCGTTGCATATCCAGTTTGTTAATCTATGTCTTTTTATTGGGGAGTTAAGGCCATTGATGTTGAGAGATATTAAGGAATAGTGATTATTGCTTCCCGTTATATTCATATTTGGATGTGAGGTTATGTTTGTGTGCTTTCATTCTCTTTGTTTTGTTGCCAAGACGATTAGTTTCTTGCTTCTTCTAGGGTATAGCTTGCCTCCTTATGTTGGCCTTTACCATTTATTATCCTTTGTAGTGCTGGATTTGTAGAAAGATATTGTGTAAATTTGGTTTTGTCATGGAATATCTTGGTTTCTCCATCTATGTTAATTGAGAGTTTTGCAGGATACAGTAACCTGGGCTGGCATTTGTGTTCTCTTAGGGTCTGTATGACATCAGTCCAGGATCTTCTGGCCTTCATAGTTTCTGGTGAGAAGTCTGGTGTGATTCTGATAGGTCTTCCTTTATATGTTACTTGACCTTTTTCTCTTACTGCTTTTAATATTCTTTCTTTATTTTGTGCGTTTGGTGTTTTGACTATTATGTGACGGGAGGTGTTTCTTTTCTGGTCCAATCTATTTGGAGTTCTGTAGGCTTCTTGTATGCCTATGGGTATCTCTTTTTTTAGGTTAGGGAAGTTTTCTTCTATGATTTTTTGAATATATTTACTGGTCCTTTGAGCTGGGAGTCTTCACTCTCTTCTATACCTATTATCCTTAGGTTTGATCTTCTCATTGAGTCCTGGATTTCCTGTATGTTTTGGACCAGTAGCTTTTTCCGCTTTACATTATCTTTGACAGTTGAGTCAATGATTTCTATGGAATCTTCTGCTCCTGAGATTCTCTCTTCCATCTCTTGTATTCTGTTGGTGATGCTTGTATCTACGGCTCCTTGTCTCTTCCTTTGGTTTTCTATATCCAGGGTTGTTTCCATGTGTTCTTTCTTGATTGCTTCTATTTCCATTTTTAATTCCTTCAACTGTTTGATTGTGTTTTCCTGGAATTCTTTCAGGGATTTTTGCGATTCCTCTCTGTAGGCTTCTACTTGTTCTCTAAGGGAGTTCTTCACGTCTTTCTTGAAGTCCTCCAGCATCATGATCAAATAGGATTTTGAAACTAGACCTTGCTTTTCTGGTGTGTTTGAACATTCCATGTTTGTTTTGGTGGGAGAATTGGGCTCCGATGATACCATGTAGTCTTGGTTTCTGTTGCTTGGGTTCCTGCGCTTGCCTCTCACCATCAGATTATCTCTAGTGTTACTTTGTTCTGCTATTTCTGACAGTGGCTAGAATGTCCTATAAGCCTCTGTGTCAGGAGTGCTGTAGACCTGTTTTCCTCTCTTTCAGTCAGTTATGGGGACAGAGTGTTCTGCTTTCGGGTGTGTAGTTTTTCCTCTCTACGGGTCTTCAGCTGTTCCTGTGGGCCTGTGTCTTGAGTTCACCAGGCAGGGTGCTGCCCAAGGGCTCTCTGCGGTGGCAGCAACCAGGAAGACCTGTGCCGCTCCTTCCGGGAGCTTCAGTGCACCAGGGTTCCAGATGGCCTTTGGTGTTTTCCTCTGGCGTCCGAGATGTATGTACAGAGAGCAGTCTCTTCTGGTTTCCCAGGCTTGTCTGCCTCTCTGAAGGTTCAGCTCTCCCTCCCACGGGATTTGGGTGCAGAGAACTGTTTATCCGGTCTGTTTCCCTCAGGTTCCGGTGGTGTCTCAGGCAGGGGTCCTGCCGCTCCTGGGCCCTCCCACACGGGAGCCCAGAGGCCTTATACAGTTTCCTCTTGGGCCAGGGATGTGGGCAGGGGTGGGCAGTGTTGGTGGTCTCTTCCGCTCTGCAGCCTCAGGAGTGCCCACCTGACCAGGCGGTGAGGTCTCTTTCCCACAGGGTCTGGGAGCAGAGAGCTGCTGCGGGCCGGGATCCGCGGGCCAAGGTCAGAGCTTTATCATATCATTATTCATCTTGACCACCAGATTTGTATTAGTCTTCTGCAGCTGGCTGGAATTTTCAATGAACCCAGTCATACTTAATTCTAACCATAATAATAACATCAATAATGGAGGGCTTCAAGAGCATAGCTCCCAACACAGTGCTATTAACTTTAAAGTTCCTGAACCACTTCTCTATTCACACCTTTCTAGCTTTCTGCTGTATGTAGTAAAATCTACACAACCTTTACAGTGATGATTGTTCTTATCCAAGCCTTTCTTTCAGGATGTATCTTTGCAGTGTTTAGTTTGCAATGGCATTCTATTGCTGATAATCATATTATATGTAGTTAGTAAACATTAGCAAATACTAACTAAAATTTGCACTAAACACACTCTCTAGCTTGCTTGACAATTATAACCAGGATTTTTTGGTTTTGTTTTGTTACTTTAAGAGGGGGCTTTTTACTGGGTCCTGATAAGACTGAACCCCCAGTGAACTAGATTGTTGGGGGGAGGGTGGCAATGGGGGGAGGATGGGGAGGGGAACACCCATAACGAAGGGGAGGGGAAGGGATTAGGGGGATGTTTGCCCGGAAACCGGGAAAGGGAATAACACTCGAAATGTAAATAAGAAATACTCAAGTTAATAAAAAAAAAAAAGAAAGAAAAAAAAAAGAGGGGGCTTCTTAGATGGGTATCTTCAAAAATACTCTATAGCCCAAGCTTGCTTCAGGTTTGAAGTGAAACTCCTGCCAACCTCCACGGTGCTGAGTCCACAGTCATGGAACTCCATGCTCAGCTCCGTTGCTGCTTAATAATTGATATTACTTGTATGGAGAGAAGGAAATTGCTAGTTAATTTTAAATAGTTTTCTAAATGAAGAAACAGTCTCAGAGTTCACAAAAAGGAAAACTAACATTTGTGCTAAACATACTTTGGATTTGAATTACCTTCTCTGAAAAATTAATTAGTATGGATTTTATTCTAGCTCACGATACAGGGACACATACAAAAAGTTCGGGCTCACACTGTTGGTCAAAGATCATCGAGCTAAATAAGAAAATTAATTACCCAAGGTTTATTAACCCCACATTTATTTAAAACATCTTTTCGAAATGAGAAGAAAGGTTAGTTCCTGATGCCACACCTTTGGGGGATCCGGGGTATGGAGCAGTGGAAGATGAGCTTACGCTAATGGACACAAGGAATATTGTTTTACCTAAAATAATATATAGAACCCTAGAAAATGATGATATCAAATAAAATGTAAGATCCATCACACACATCTGCAGGGTTTACAAAAGGAAATGGATGCTGCTAGAGTGTTAATGTAGTCTTCAAATCTACCACTCAGTTATATTAGCAAGAATATTGCAGATGGGAGCTCAGGGCCCAGTTACGACAACTCTTAATTCTCAGTTTCATTTCACAAATACATACTTAACATGCTTTGCCATAATATAAAGTCAAGCAATTTTAATGTGAGTTTGCTGAAAGTAATAAGTAAAACTAAATATAAATTCAAGGTATACATGTATAAAAGGGAGTTACTCAATATTCAGAAAAGATTTGAGTTCAGTATAAGCTTAACGAACTTTGCAACTTTACACAGCCTGAGTTTATTACTAACGTACTTGAAATCTTCACGATTCTGTTTTCATTACTCCAGACACCTTAAGAGCTGTCAGGTGCATCCTCGGAAACATTACTGCTTTTGTCTTCCTCAGCTCGCATGCTCTTGGCATTTCCCCATTGCTTGTCAAAATAATTAATATCTGGAGCTGAAGAAAAAAAGTATGAAGCTGAAGTATGCTGCATTTTAATATCAATTTTTGAGAGAAAGAAGGTTAAAGGAATAGTCCATTAAAATGAGCTTTCTTTCTCGGACCTTTGGTTGCATTGCAAAAACATGTCTGTTCATCTTAAGAACTTATGGACACAGCTTTCATCACAGCAGTTAATGACAGGTTTCTTTTCGAGAGAACATCCTGCCAAAGTTTGCCAAAGTGTGGCTATGGATGAATGTTCTGACCACCTCACAGTTGGTGGTAATAAATATTAAAAAATGCATTCTGTGTGATAATTCTGAAAGCTAAGAAGAATTGAAAGTGCCTATCACTCTGAATGCATAAATCTTGTTTGTTTATTAATAAATAAAACCTAAGCCAATAGCATATTCTTTCTAGCTATAAGTAGGCTATAAATCATGACACTTGGTGACCATGGAATCAAAATACTGTTAATTCCCCTTACAATCCATCATAAAGAACAGTGGTCCACTTTTCCAAAACATATTTCCAAAGCTCTCTGACATCCAGCTTTCTACCCTACAGATTCTGAACACATTTGGAATTATGTCACCTTACATATAAAATACCTATGGAATTATGTCACCTTACATATAAAATACCTATGGAATTATGTCACCTTACATATAAAATACCTATGGAATTATGTCATCTTGTATATAAAATACCTATGATTTTTAGGCTTCGTTTTCTGTACTATTATATCTTTTGTTCTTTTGTATGATGTCACTCTCAAAAATTACCTAAATCAACCCTGTATACAATTCCCTAACCTGACTATACTAAACCAGGACCCAAACACAAAAGACAGTAACGCAGTCACAAATATCTGAGGGAGATAAGGAATAGTCTCCCTCTTAATATTATATTGTTTTTTAAAACCATAAGGGCTGTAGAGATGACTCAGCAGTTCTCAGCTCTTGATGCAACTTACAGGGAACCTGGGTTCTATTCCCAGCACCACCATGGCAGACTACAGTCTCCTGTAATCTACTTCCAGGGGATCCAATTCCCTCTCCTAGCCTCTGTAAGTACCAGGTACACACACAGTGCACATTCATTCATGTAGATAAAACATGCATACAGATAAAGGTAAATAAATCTTAATAAAGTAAGTCTTTAAGATAAGTGACATGGAATTCAAATCCAAACAACGGCAATGGTGACAACTTTCACACACATTCTCAGACCATTCCCCAGCATATTTCTCTGCTCCAGGATTCAATAAGGGAGGGCCATACAGGGTCTGATGATCTAAACCATCCTAATTGTATATATTTATGACTTCTACAGCAGAATCTCACAAAAGCTAAGAGAATGTGTTCCTTAGACCCATCAGACAGCTCAGCATGTCAAAACAGTGCATTTGCCTGAAAATCTGATAAACTGACTTCAATCCCTGGAATCCACATGAAGGTTGAAGGAGAGAACAGCCACCACAGCGCTGTCCTTTATCCTCCACACACATCATGCACATACATATGAGAACAATGCATAAAAACTTTAAAATAATGTATTTCTTCAAAATCTTAATGGGTTGAATTCTTAAAAACAATACAGGAGTTATTTTATATTTTTAAAAAGAAGCAACTAAGAGGAGCACTCCTCCATTGTTGGTGGGATTGCAGACTGGTACAACCATTCTGGAAATCAGTCTGGAGGATCCTCAGAAAATTGGATATTGAACAGCCTGAGGACCCAGCTATACCTCTCTTGGGCATATACCCATAAGATGCCCCAACATATAAAAAAGACACGTGCTCCACTCTGTTTAAAGCAGTCTTATTTTATAATAGCCAGAAGCTGGAAAGAACCCAGATGCCCTTCAACAGACGAATGGATACAGAAAATGTGGTACATCTACACAATGGAATATTACTCAGCTATCAAAAACAACGAGTTTATGAAATTCATAGGCAAATGGTTGGAACTGGAAAATATCATCCTGAGTGAGGTAACCCAATCACAGAAAAACACACATGGTATGCACTCATTGATAAGTGGCTATTAGCCCAAATGCTTGAATTACCCTAGATGCCTAGAACACATGAAACTCAAGACAGATGATCAAAATGTGAATGTTTCACTCCTTCTTTAAAAGGGGAACAAGAATACCCTTGGCAGGGAAGAGAGAGGCAAAGATTAAAACAGAGACAGAAGGAACACCCATTCAGAGCCTGCCCCACATGTGACCCATACATATACAGCCACTAGATAAAATGGATGAAGCAAAGAAGTGCAGGCCAACAGGAACCAGATGTAGATCTCTCCTGAGAGACACACCCAGAATACAGCAAATACATAGGCAAATGCCATCATTAAACCACTGAACTGAGATCGGGACCCCTGTTGAAAGAATCAGAGAAAGGACTGGAAGAGCTTGAAGGGGCTTGAGACCCCATATGAACAACAATGCCAACCAACCAGAGCTTCCAGGGACTAAGCCACTACCCAAAGACTATACATGGACTGACCCTGGGCTCCTACCTCATAGGTAACAATGAATAGCCTAATAAGAGCACCAGTGGAAGGGGAAGCCCTTTGTCCTGCCAAGATTGAACCCTCAGTGAATGTGATTGTTGGGGGGAGGGTGGTAATGGGGAAAGGATGGGGAGGGGAACACCCATTGAGAAAGGGGGGAGGGGTTAGGGGAATGTTGGCCTGGAAACAATCAAAATGTAAATAAGAAATACCCAAGGTAATAAAGATGAAAAAAACAATTACTATAGTGAAATAATATTAATATGTAGAAGAGAGGCTAGGAGACTGTCTGACACAGGAAATCAACACCGATTTTTAATTATCCTCTTGCCAATGTCATAAAACTACACCAGTACAGACATTTCCAAATGATACTGAATTTCTTCAGTGGTGCCTTAAATTTCTATTATTTTGACTAGTACTTATTCCTTAAGGCCGTAAATTGATATTACAAATGGAAAATTATGTCAAAGGAAAAGTAAGCACTCGATTCCATGAATACCTGAGGTAAATCAGTTTATGACTTAACTTATCTCTAGTTCTAAGGCATATCTTAATTTTTCTGCATTTTTCAGTGCAAATCAGTGACTGGGTGCAGATTCATTACATTACTAGGGTTTTTCTGCAGAGGTCCACAAGTCAGACCCTAAACTTTGAAGGATATTGAAGTCAAATTTAAATTTAATTTAATTTAAATTTACTCTTCGTAAATTACATTTGCATATTTTAAGCCACATCTATATGGCAGTGACTTGCGAGCCTCTGTATAAACCAAGATTGTTTTAAATTTTTATCCGTGCTTTAACATGTCTATATATGTGTCTGTGTGGGGGTATATGCCTGCAAATGGAGGATCCTCAAAAGTCCAAAAGACATCATCAGATCCCCTGGATATGGATGGAGTTACAAGCAGTTGTGAACCACCTGGCATGGGTGCTTGGACATGAACACCTGCACCCTGTAGATGCCATGAGTCTTTAGCCTCTGGACAAAATCTCTACCACTGGAATCCAGTTTTGACCTGGATGAGCGGAGAAGGGAACCTATGAGATGAAGAGAGGAAGGAGAAGGAAGAAAGACCTCTTCCAGGAAAGGCCTTCTAACCCTCTGGCTTCTCACCACTCTTTCCCTTTGTCCTAGATCTAAAATGTTCCTTTCATAATATCTGCATATGCATTTCCAAGATTGGGAAAGTTAAGCGCCAAGCTGGGCATTTCCTCATGAGACTTCTAGAGAAAAGAGGTCGTCTAGGAGGGGATCTAAAAATCAGTAGGAAAGAAAGTTCTGCATTCTTCTTGCCTACTGTATTCATTAGATTTTTGGATTTATTATTCTACAGTTTCTTTTGTTAATTTTTTACTTTGTGATTATAATTTAATTACAGCATTTCTCCCTTTCTTTTCTTCCCTCCAAATCCTTCCATAAAACCCTCCCCATACTTGTTCAAAGTTATGGCCTTGTTTATAATCTAATTGATATTACATTCATATGTGTACATACATGTTCCCAAAAATAACATGTTCGGTTCATATAATGGTATCTGGGATTTGTGTGTTTGGTTTGGGGTTTGGGGATTGTTAATTTTCTCCATCTTTCCTTCCCTTTATTTAACTTAACTCAAAATACAGTCATCTGGGAAAAGGGGTTCTCAACTGAGGGATTGCCTCCCTCAGGCTAGATGATAGGTATGATAGTTTGAATGAAAAATGGCCCCCATAAGCCCATAGAGAGTGGCACTATTAGGAGGTATGGCTTTGTTGGAATAGGTGTGACCTAGTTGGAGGCCACTGTATATGTCGCAGTGGAGGTGGGCTTTGAAGTCTCATATATGTTCAAGCCATGCCCAGTGACACAGTCTACTTCTGGGTCCTGCAGATCAAGATGTAGAACTCTCAGCTCCATCTACAACACTATGTCTGTCTGGATGCTGCCATGTTTCCCACCATTGATGATAATGGACTAAATCTCTGAAACTGTAAGCCAGCCTCTATTAAATGCTTTCCTTTATAAGAGTTGCCTTGGTCATGGTGTCTTTTCACAGCAATGAAACCCTAAGATAACAGGCAAGTCTACTGGGCATTTTCTTAATTGGTGACTGGCCTGGGTGGAGCTTTCCTACTGTAGGAAGTACCACCCTTGGGCAGGAAGTGATAGGTTATGTAAGAAAACAGGACAAACAAGCCATGGAAAAAAGTGAATAAGTAGACTTATTCACTCATGGACTCTGCTCTAGTTCCTGCCTCCAGGTTCCTGTCCTGACTTCCCTTTATGTTCCACTATAAGCTGTAAGAAGAAATTATCTCTTTCCTCCCCAAGTCGCATTTATCACAGCAGTAAAGAGCAAACCAGGACATGTTTTTACTGCTGCTGCTGCTGTTTTGTTTATTAAAAACATATTGTTATACAGCATGTTTATATCTAGTCTTCACCATAGTAGTCATAAAAGTGTTACCTTGTAAACAATTTCTAGAACCATAACAAGTTTGCAAGCTAAAGGACAGCTTCATTACTATAATCCATTCATGCTATTCTCCAGTTAAATTTTACAAAAATAATATTAAAATTAATTCATGGGATTTATAAGACATAGCCTCCTTTTGATTTCCACTCTTGAATTCTCTTGCCCTGCTAGCTTTTATTAGAGTTTGAAAAAGGTCACATCCAAGGATATTCGCTTCTATTGATTGGAATTGAATAACCAGCAGGTGGTAAAGTTGAGTAAAGTTCACAAGATTGCAGAGCAGACACAACAAGACAGCAACACAAGGTGCAATGGATTTGCAGAACAACACGCACCTGTATGATTTCCCATGCCCTTTCTAGCTTTCTGTGAGCATTCTATTCATTGGCAATTAGTGGAATTTAGCATGAACTGTGTAAGATCTATTGAGGCTGAAGTCTTGTATTGAATTTCTTGGCTTGATTGTATAGCAGCAACAAAGTTTTCTATGCATTTTTTTAGGAAAAAAGTTTTCTATGCAAAAGTTATTTGCATTTTTGTAGGAAAATTATCCTGAACCTGCTCTCTTTCTCTCTGTCACTTTGTCTCTCTCTGTCACTCTCTCTGTGTCTCTCTCTCTGTGTCTCTCTCTCTGTGTCTCCTCTCGCTCTCGCTCTCGCTCTCGCTCTCGCTCTCGCTCTCGCTCTCGCTCTCGCTCTCGCTCTCGCTCTCGCTCTCGCTCTCGCTCTCGCTCTCGCTCTCGCTCTCGCTCTCGCTCTCGCTCTCGCTCTCGCTCTCTTTGTTTTTTATCCACTCCCAACACTTCCACCACAGAATAGTCCACTTAGGAAATTTTCTGAGGATTGAAAATACTTCAAGGGCATCTTAACATTTAACATTTATGATGAGAACTCTTCATTTTTAGTCTAAAAAATATGGCTAAAAATAACTAAACATGTAAGACTACAAAAAAAAAAATCCATGTGCCTTGCCAGTTTAACCTTGCAGGAGAAAATATTTTATACACTGTGGATAGAGTCTTCTATCAATTGCAAATAAGGTGATCAATTTATAATTCTCCTAGACTGCAATGCATTTCCTAATGGTATTAATCAGAAATCTGTTTCTCTTGCCTTTATTTAGAAGCTCTTTAATTTACAAGCAGCAAAGGTTTTATTATTTGTATTTTATGGATGGCCAAACACTGTTTACAATGCATTATTTTTACTTTTTTTCTGTGTTTTTGCCTATTTTGGTGTGGGTACCACATGCATGCTTGGTGCCCCTGGAGACCAGAAGAAGGCGCTGGAATTCCTGAAACTAGAGTTACAGACAGGTATGAACTGCCACTGTGAGTGTTGAAAATGAAACGTGGGTCCTAAAGAAGAGCAGGCCCTAACCACTCCAGAATGTTCTTAACCACTGAGCAATCTATGTAGCCCCACAATGCCTATTTTTTGAAAGCATATTTAAATTTTGTTCCAAAAATAAATGAGCATTTCTTTTTTGTTGTTTTGTTTCAAAAGGTCTCAGTCAAATTCTGGCTGATGTCAAATTCCTAATTTTCTTGCCTCCTTTTCCCCAAGTGCCAAGATTGCAGACCGAATTGTGGCAGGTGCCACCATAAACCGCAAGAATTTCATGAAGGATAATTCTGCTCTCAAAAGTAGAAGAGTAGAAAGATATCTGAGTGTGTAGGCATTCTGAGTAGGAACACATGTTTGCCATTCAAGCCTGACAAGCTGGGTTCAGGCCCAGGATCTCACTGTAAGAAGATAAGCAACTGTATGGTGCGGACACACACACACATACACACACACACATACACACATAATAATAATAATAATAATAATAATAATAATAATAATAATAATAATAATAATAAATTTATAATTTTAAGATTAGATAAGAGTTACTAAATAAAACAACTTACTGAATTTTTATTGGTGATTTCTTCTATTCTGCTGAAGATATTCTTCAAAAATCACTGAAATATAACTGCTTTAAATATTTAGGAAGCTTTGAAATGAGCATGTTTTGTTACTGATGATTTTATAGATTCACCCTAGATAACCAGTCCGATATAAATTGCATTAAAAAAATGGAATCCTGTGTCCAAAAATAGCTTTTAAAATTGTCCAATTTGTTGAAAATGTGAAGATCATACTTGGTAAAAATGAAACTCTCTACTAAGACCCTAAGTGAGGACTTGGTCATCTCTTTACCTTCCTAGACAGTGGTGCCTACAATAGCTACACTCATATCACAGAACACAAAGCTTAGGCTCTTCCACATGCGTGATTAAATTTGGGAAGTGGGTCAAGTTATGGTGACTTGAAAAATGGGGCTCAGTAAAAGCACCGGGGTTGGAGTCATGTGCTTTGGCTTCATCACTACAGAGCTCAACAATCTTGTGAGATAAACAACAGAATCTCTTGACCTATTATCCTACAAGCTCTAAACGGAAGCACTGGACTTAATGAACTATGCAGACTGTGACACTCCAATTCCTTTTCTGGAATTAGCCACGTATCTTTGCTCAATTTACCTTCGTCTATCACTTTCTTTGTAAAAATGGATCACCAGGCAATAGTTGCAATAAAATAAAGATAAATAATAATTTTAATTTAAAAATCTCAAGTTATACTTTTCCTTTTATTCACTTACGTTGCCATTAGGTATGAAACAAGAGGAGAAACAGTGAGACTGGGCAGGAGGGTCATGGAAACACATGGTTAGGTAGAAGCACTTGAAATTTGGGTTTTGGTACACAAGGAAAATTGATCATGTGTTCTTGTCACGCAAGAACCTACATTGTAGGACAGAATTAATTCCCACAAGGTATTCTCCATACACATGCTAAAAGCAAATACATGTACACAGACACACACACACACACACACACACAGAGAGAGAGAGAGAGAGAGAGAGAGAGAGAGAGAGAGAGAGAGAGAGGACTATGAAAACATTAAAAATAAGCTAGTTAAATTATCTCCAAAGAGAGACCAGTGAGATGAGATGATGAGTGAAGAAACTTCCACTAAATTTAATTATCTGACTTCAATCCTAAAACCTACATAGTAGAAAGAGAGATTCCTAACTCCCACAAGTTATCCTCTATTCTCTACATAGACACCATGGCTTCTAAGCTTCCATAATCGCGTGCGCGCGCACACACACACACACACACACACACACACACACACACACACGACAATTCTGAAAAGGATGATGATAAATATAAAAAAATAATCTCCAAGGTTTAGCATATAATGATGTTTAAGGGAAAAGTATACATAAAAGAAGCTTTTGTAGCTGGGTACAACTATCTTATAAAGATAATAAAAAATCTTATAAAAATTCTTAGATATGAACTACTATTCATTTATAAAAAACTTTTTCATAGACCAAAATTTGGTATACTATCCTAATTTTGTGTGTGTGTGTGTGTGTGTGTGTGTGTGATATTTGTGTCAGTTTTTTATTGCTGTGACATAAGAAGAAATATATAAGGAAACTTACTGAATGATAAAAAGATTAATTTTAGCTCACAGTTCCAGATTGTTGAATCCAGAGTTGACTAATTCTGTTACTTTTATTATTGTTGTGGCAGTCCAAATGAAGATGGTTATCATAAGCTCATATATTTGAATATTTGATTCCTAGTTGGTTTGATATCCTAGGCTGCTTAGGAAAGATTAGGCTCTATCATCTTTGTGGAATTGTGTCACTAGCGGGAGGCCTTTAAGGTTTCCGAAGCGCACACAAGGCCCAGTCTCCTGATTGCCTCCCATCTGAAGATCAGATAGAAGTTCTCAACTACTGCTTTAGTGCCGTGCCTGATGCTATGCTCCCCATCACAAGAATGATGGACCTGCCCCTAAAGCTGTAAGCAAACCCCCAATCAAATGCTTTGTTTGAATCCACCTTGTTTGTGTATCATAAAAGTGGTAGAATGGTAACTGGAGGAAGGTCTGATTCACATTGCCTAACACCTAGGTCAGAGGTAAGGCAAGAAAGTATCAAGATGTACCTACCCTAAAAGAGTCATCTCCAGTGACCTTCTCTTCCACCAGGCGCATCTCTAGCTTTCACCACCTCTTACTAATGTTACAAAATTATTAATTCATCAATAGACTATTCTCTAATGGAATCAGACTCCCATGAACCAAAAACTTCAGAAATTCCAAAGTCTCTATCATGCTCACCAAACCTTTATTCACTGCATGAACCTTTGAAGGATATTTTGCAATCAGGCTTATAGCCTTTAGGAATTCCATTAATCCCCTAAGCACAAGGAGTGACGGGTAGCATTTTTTAAATTTTATTATGTATATAGGACCACATAGAAGGGTTGTGCATGAGAGTGTCTGGAGAGGCCAGAAGAGAACATCAAGTACCCTGGAGCTCTGCTTAACTTGGGTGCTAGGAACTGAGCTCTGGTTCTTTGGAAAATCATGTATATTCTTAACTGCCAAGCCATCTCTCCAGCCCCATGGTTGACATTCATAGAACACTCTCAAAATGAATTCTACTTCTAGCACTAGCTGTTTCATGATGGTTAAAATTAGAGACTAAGGAAGCATATTTAGGAGTTGGAGATTGATCAGTGGCTAAGGGCACTGGCTGCTCTTCCAGAGATCCAGAGGTCCAGAGGTCCAGAGTTCAATTCCCAGAAACCACATGGTGGCTCACAACCATCTATAATGAGAGCTGATGCACTCTTCTGGCATGCAAGTGTAAATGCAGATAGGACATTCATATACATAGAAATAAATTTTAAAAATTAAAAGAAGAATGTTTAAAAAAAAAGCTTGTTCAAAGATAACCAAATGTTGATTTTTGCATCAGTTAATTTGCCACTGCAAACAGATGACTAAGCGTAGTAGTTACTCGTCACCATTACTCACAGAAAAATGAGCATGTTTTGGTCCCATGCATATGTCTAAAACTCTACAATATGAAAAGGATACAATCCTATAATGTTGGGGATTTGGCCCAACATATGGTTGCCATCTTTCTTAGTCAGGGTTTTACTGCTGTGAACAGACACCATGACCAAGGCAAGTCTTATAAAGGGCAACATTTAATTGGGGTTGGCTTACAGGTTCAGAGGTTCAGTCCATTATCATCAAGGCAGGATCTAGGGAGGCAATGGTGCAGGCAGAGCTGAGAGTTCTACATCTTCATCTGAAGGTTGCTAGTGGAAGACTGACTTCCAGACAGCTAGGGTGAGGGTCTTAAACCCATGCCCACAATGACACACCTACTCCAACAAGGCCACAGCACCTAATAGTGCCACTCCCTGGGCCGAGCATATACAAACCATCACACAGTCTACTCATTAAATTGGTCACTAGTGTGAAAGAAAACTTGGATTTGCCTTGCATAATAAGCACACACAAAACCAAGCCAAAGCAAAATTGGAGTACTAATTGTGAGTCACATACATGTTCACTTCCTGAAGTAGCAAATCTCCCTCTTTTCTTAATATATTTAAAACTATTTACAAAATATTCAAGTAAGCTGTCTTTTACTCTTGATTTCTTTTTCAATGTGTGGAATTTTCTTTAGAGTGCCAGGCATTAATCTCTGATTGGATGCCAGATTTCGGATTGTTGTGGTTCATGTGAAAAATATTTATATTAAAATTAAATCAAATTAGAGGTAAATCTGAGTATATAGTATCTGGTATATAATATAAATATAATGTATATTATAAATTGTATATAGTCTGGTGCTTATGTTAAGTGTTCTAAATTGATCATATTTTAATTTGGGGAAATATTTGCTCTTTATATTCACTGGTCTCAGCTCTTGCACAATCTTGAAAGCCTGAAGTGTCTTGGACTGATTATAAATGCTCATCATAGTCATGACTTAAATACAGATTTTTATGGTTTATTTTTTAACTGACTTTGTTTCAGCCTACATAAAATTACAACCTAGTTATTGCATAAACATTGCATCTATCATGGTAGGGCTGGAGTCCTAGAATGCTGCATCCTTATAATAACTCCTTCTTATTTTGATAAAATAATGAAAAAGGGTGTGTTAAATATTTGTTTTTCTCTTCTATATTCTTGATATCATGGGATAGTTTTGATTCACTGAAAGTGGACAGACTACCTTCCAAGCCCAATCAGATTTCAAGAATAGAAAATGGCTGACACAGAAACATGTTATCTTTGGCAACACAAACAATTCAGAGCTCATAACCCCCAATTATATCCTTTAGCTCTCAAATACCAAACCAACATTCTGCTTCTGCAAGTCATACCAGTGTTACTTAGGCCAACATTCGCCTTCCTTAAGTCACCAAGTGTTGGCCCAGGCCAACATTCCTCCTCCCTAACTCACCTCAGTATTATTCTCAGACAATATTATCATGTCCAAGGGTATTGACTTGCTTCTCTATTGCTGTAATAACAATATTCTGACCAAGAGGCAGTTGGGGAAGAGAAGGTTTATTTGGTTTACATGTTACAATTTATTACTGAGGAAAGCCAAAGCAAAAACCAATTCCTAGAGTACAGAGGAACATTGTTCACCAGCTTGCTTCTGGGCTCAGGTTCATGAACCTTACTTATGCAACTCAAGGGTAATTATCTAGTGGTGGCTCTGACTACAATGTGCTGAACACTCCTTCATCAGTAAGCAATCAAGAAAATTTTCCCAAAAATAAACCCACAGACCAATCTGACGGAGGTAGAGGTAATCCCTCAGTCAAGGTTATCTTTCTTCTCAGGTGTCTACAGTTTATGTCCAGTTGATAAGAGTTAAGCAACACCTCAAGCCATGTCAAAGTTACCCATGGTAACATTCCCCTTCCCTAGGTCTCAACAGACTAGATCATTCCTATAGGTCACAGCTTGCACATGTTTTCCATACTTAGGATTTCCAGTGTCATGTATATTCAGCTCCCTCACAGATTCCTACTCATAAAAAAAAATCATAGTAAACCTCTGAGTCATGTTTCCTATTGCCTTTATCTACCTCTTGGTCAATTCTGGCTTCCACATATGACCTCCTACTGCTAACTATGAGTGACAAAAGTATTTTCCAGGCAATCATCCCTGTATCTGTTGTCTTTCTGTATCTGCATTAAAAACTAAACTTCAGGTACACTTCATGATACAGCAATGTTCAGTCAACCTGAGAGACAAAGACAGAGAGACTATGACAAGCCAGTTCATGCAGCAAAGAAGGTGGAATTTACAATCAGATGGGGTCAACAATCAGTCCAATTTGGCTGAGAGCCAAGGGAGTCAAACATCCCAGGCTGTCTTTAGGAGGAATAAAGATGCTGCCACTCAAGCAGTGAAGCAATCGGAGAAAGAGAAATTCCTTGCTCCTCTGCCTTTTGTTTTGGTGAGTCCCTGTACAGACACTCAGACTGACTAGAGGCCTATAGGCACGGGGGGTGGGGGGGAAGGACTGACCTCACAGAGTGTCCAGATTCGAGGGTGTCCTCATTCACAAACATCCTCACAGCATATCCAAAAGCAACCATTCAACATGGCCCAGTCAAACTGACAGGTTAACTAACCATCAACACAGAGAAAAGGGTTTTTGTATTCTACTGTGGCAACAGGAAACACCTGAAAAGAGGCAGATCAAGAGGTCACAGGAAAGTTAAAGCTTTCCTAAACAAAGCCAGTTGCATAGGTTTGCCAGAATATCACCAGTTGCTACACATATTTTGGAATTTCAACTAGTGACATTTAGAGTTAAATAGCAATAACTATATTTAATAATAACTTAGAATGTGCAAATTGAAGCATTTACAATTGTAGGTAGAGAACCTATTAAAATTTGTATACAAGTGCAAGACCCAATGCCACTACATGATAGATGACTCAGAAGCATATTTTGATGAATATTGAAGTAAATTCATTAAAGAAGCAAAAGCTTTTTGAGACTTGAGGAAGGGCTTTCCCCCCTTAGAACACAGGCCCATTATTCTAATGGAGGCAATAGCAGCAGGGGGCTGGGAGAAAAAGTTAAATCAAACTATAAGTGCAAAACACAGTTTTTCCACCACAGACATTTAGCTACCTAATTATCTCTCAGTTGTATCAGTTGTTGAAGGCTTGAAGAAAGCAGCCATGTAAACTAAATGAACCAACTTGCAGATGGAGTCATGATATGAGTTCCTGCCAAATACGCCACAGGTATTTTGTCAATTCTGGGTATTATAAGAAAGAATAATATGCCTTACTACTAAGAACTTTCCAGTCCTAGTGAACAGCAATCACTCCTTTCCAATTTTAATTTGTCAAGTCAAAGAAGAACAACAATGAAGACCATCTGAGGAGAAATCAAATTAATTGATTGGACGTATTGGAAGTTTTTGATGCACCAGCAACTCATTTGTATATTGATTTGCTCATTCACTAGTAAACATTTACAGAGCAAGTTCTATGCCAACCACTCTGCTGAGTTCAAGGGAAAAAATTACATACAGAGTAAGCATATTCTTTTTAAAATCAGAGTGTAGTGAAGCAAAAAGACCTGAGAAATGCAAAGTCATAAGAATAAGCTAGAATAATAAAAACATACAGTAAGGAAAACCCCATGAAGGAGAAGAATCTGAAGAGCGGGTAGGCATAGTCTTTATCAGCATGGAAGGCTGGTCCTAGAAGTGATTTACTGTCATCTTCAAAAGACATTTTATAGTTCATAAGTATATGCTTTTTTGGAAGTTTTGTTGGGGAAATCCATTCAATATAACTGTTCTTCTTCCTGCCATTCCTTCATTCTAGATTTTTCCCCTGTTTGCTGGAGTACCATTTAATATTTTACTTAACACTGAAGAGTTTGAAAGACTTACATCTAACATTTTATAGGGAAAGGAGATGTTATAAAGTATTCGCTCTATGTATATGTGTATTATCAAGGCATCCTAGTACTACTATCAGGGACAAATGCTGGGGAGATGATTTTTCTATCCTAATAAAGGTCTCTCCTTTGGTATTGCATGCCATATTATACATGACTTATCTAGATAGTAAGATACATTAGTATTTCTATGGTGTGTTAGCTTTGTATTACTATGTATGTAACCAATAATTTTAGTAACAAGAATAATAAAATGTCCCATAATTTAATACACATTTAGAGGATTACATAATTTTACCCAGAAGAGTTTACGCGGTATGAAATATGCTGTCTTTAGTACAGGATGTACATTATGAAAATATGGTTTTGATTACTCTAACTTAAGGATCTTGTCTTTCACACCAATGAACTAGTAATAATTGAAGTCACTATATGTATATTCACATGTATGTATGTATATATTTAATGAAAATATTTATGTAGTCACTCAGCAGAATGGCTGGTATATATTTCACTGCTTCCATTTTATTTCACATATGCCCATTAAATATTTACAGCAATTTTTGAAATATTCACTCTCTCTCTCTCTCTCTCTCTCTTTCAGTCTCTCTCTCTCTCTGTGTGTGTGTGTGTGTGTGTGTTTGTGTGTGTTTATAGAGCAAACAGGCAAACACAACCCAGAGTAAAAACAAATAATGAGGAGAAATTATTTTTATCTTCTCACAGAAGTCTTCAAAGGCAGCAATCTAATATCCACTACCCAATGGGAGAACTGATCTCCAGGTTTCGATGACAAGGCTTGCATTATTGTGTTAAAGGCATTTTAGAATGCTTAGATCAAGATTCAATATTAAGTTTTATCAAGTGTGCTTGGTATTAATAAACTAACTTGTATTTCCTTTGATTTGCAGATGAACTGAATTGTGTGTTTCTGACTTGTGCTTGCCCATTACACACGCTCTTTTAACTCCATCGCATTATTTTATTGGTAAGAATCTAGACTCTTGAGAGGAATTGAGCTTTGGCTTGCTCTTTGTCCTTTCTATGGCCTTGGTTTTAATAAGCTGCCCTTGTGTCAGCCGTCCTTATATGACGCCCCATCAGCTGGAGTGGAATCAGAGCTCACACTTGGGTAGGCATGACTCAAACCAGACGGTGCACCCTCACTTGTCAGCCTCTCGGGAAGACTTTCCACCATCAGATTACAGAAGCCTCCTTCAAATTGGGCAGTTTCTTTTGTGTGTGTGTGTGTGTGTGTGTGTGTGTGTGTGTGTGTGTTTATAAAACTGGCAGTTCTGAAGCATGGAGGCAATTATGTGAAGAAGTGTCCTTGAATAGTTGAACGTGTGCTTCTGGTTTTTCTTCACCACCAGACTTGGACATCTTGACCCAATAATGCACATCAGTATCTGTTCCTCAGTGAATCTCATCAGAGACTCCCAGTTCCCATCAGCCTCTGGTGAGGATATTAGTTTTCTGATGACTGTAATTTGTTTTCTTCACTGCATAGTTATATATTTTTTTCTTTTTACGAGGAAGTAATTTATGGGAAGCTGCTTGGGGACTATATAAATACATGTTCCTCATTAAAATTCTTCGTCCCTAGAACCTACTAATTATTATTGACTAAATTACCTTTTAATGACTGTGGCTATAAGGTGTTGGTGGTTTAGTCTCCATCATTCTTTCTGGATTTGACTGTCACCCTCATATGAGAAAAAGTTGTCAAATGAAGTAAAACCTTTCATTTCAACAAGTTATCAACATGATTATTTCCCAGTGCCCTCATGCCCAGAATGGCTTACAATCATTTCTCTTAAGCTTTCCCTGAAACTGCATCAAAATAACATACACAAGAGAGTCAACATAAAGCCACTCTAAGTTAGCATGCAACAAATGTCAATACCTGATGTCATCTTCCCAACAAAGTTTCTAAGTTAGTTGCTCTAAAAGTCCCTACCTAGTTTGATGTATAGTGAACATTTAGATGAACAACAATGTGCAATATCATTATTTCCATATTGAAAAAATCTTTGTGTGAGTCATACTCTTTCATTTTCCCAGAACTGAGTGCATCATTAATAAGAATGCATCACTTACAGAAACAAGGGTCTCTTTACCTGAGACTAATGTGTGGCCTTTTCTGATTGACAGGTGCGTACCACACTGCAATGTAGCTATCATTGGAAAAGTCAGCACAAAGTTCAGTCACTTCTTAGTAATAGAATCTGTTGCATTTTGTTTTTGAAGTTCTTTGATTCTGCTTCCCTTCCTACAGCAGGATGTAATCCTGCTGTCCCTGGTATGTATTATTTCCATTGTTTTGCTCAATATTTTCCATTATTTATTTTCCCAAGTATAAAACTCAATTTGCACTAACCCCTGGGTCACAGTTATCAGAAACAACAAGATTGCCATAAGTCGGTGCAGGAGATTGGACTCACATACCGTATTGATCAGGAAACTAAAAAAGCTGCACTCAGGGGCTGTTAGGGCACAGACTTTAAAGCTTCCACGATCATCCATAGCAAAAACCCTGGGACCCCCTGTTTTGTTTTCCTTGGACATCAGATATATCATGCAACAGTCTGAATCTTTGCCTCCTCTCTGATTGTATGAATAGCAACCATGTCGAGCCTAGAGGAAAAAAATTATCCTTTTCTGTCTCGTGTGTCCTCATTCCTTAAAGTCTCATTTCTTAGGTAAACAATATAGTACCCTCTCTTTCTGGTAATGTAAAATTTTGCACCCAAGTCACCTTTCTAGCAAATCATTTCATGCTATCTATTTAAAAGGAGTACAGAATTTCCCACACAAATACTCTGAAATATTACCTGCAGGGATAATCTCAGATTATCAGGCTCCTGCTAATTCCACTGTAGACTAGCAAAGCTTATTTCTTCTCAACAACCACAATCAGTCCATCCTCCCTTAAATCCAGCTGAAATCATTTGCCCATTTTTGCTCCTGAGATTTCCTTGTATTCAATGGCTTCCCTCCTACAAAATTCATTAACCGCCACATGAACCTGTGGTGGTCTGTCACAAATAGAGTCATGGTTGGCTTGTCCTGCTGAGTCTATCATAAACCCTTCTTTAATCACCCCCACCAAGTTCTCACTTGAAAAGTCAAAACACTTGAACTGGCACTGGCTCCAATCTCCAGAAAGGGCCATCTATACAGAAGGAGTGTTGCTGCTCCTCTTGCTGTGACAATGACATGGCTTCTGGGGCCAGAGCATAATTTTCATCTTTCATTCTCACCTGAATGCTGGTGTGAGAGACTCTAAGCAACTTGGGGAATAAAGGGTTTATTTTATTTTACAACTTACAGTCCATCATGAAGGGAAATCGGGGCAGGAGCTCAAGCAGGGCAAGAACCTAGAGGCAAGAACAGCAGCAAAAGCCATGGAGGAGTGCTCTTTACTGGTTTGCTCCTCATGGCTTGCTCAACTTGCTCTCTTATATAACTCAGGGTGACCTGACCAGGGGTGGCATCAACCCTCATGGGATGGGCCTATTCACATCAATCATTAATAAAAGAAGTGTGCCCCATGGGCTTGACTAGTCTTGAGAGAGAAGGGCTGCTGTATATCAACTAAAGTTATCTCTTCCTAAACAACTCTAGTTTGTGTCTGATTGGGGAATAAAATCACTAACAGCACAGAGGCTTCTTACCTCCCAGGAACTGACTGGATCTGGACCTGTTATCTCTACACCATTCTTTTACATCTGCATCACTGTCAACTATAAATCAGGTGTGGGGGCTTGGGGGAACAAGATTATTTCCAATCTGTATCTGAATATGATTACCATCCTCCTCAGTCCAACAACAAGGAAAGTTCAAGCCCTTCCCACAAGTGCAAATTGAGAAAAGCATGTGGGTTAGACGTAGAGAGCCCTTGGCTCATTTATAAAAGATTTGATACTGTTAGAGGGAAATGGAGAATTTAAGAGAGAAGTACTGGTAGAAAAATGATAATTAGGCCAGTAGGAGTACACCTGTGAAGGAGTTACTGGAACTTTCTTTGCTTCCCGGCCAAAGTAAAGAGGCCTGATTTGCTATGGTATTCTGTGCCATCACAAACATAAAGTAACAAGGTTAAGTGATCTTATCATCACCAAAGCCTCTGAGATATTCAACCAAAATAATACTTTTCTCTCTTTAACTTAACTATGTCAGGTGTTTTGTTATAGCAACAGAAAAATGGTTCAAAGAGAATTAGTTCACTTACATATACAGGCATGTGGAATTTCTTAGACGGTGGTAGGAAACCCTTAAGGTGGAGCAGTTGAAGAACCAATTATCTATATCAACATGAAATTTATTAAAAGAATGAAAGGGAACTTATTAACAGACTTCAAGATATACAAGACTGCAGTAACAAGAGTTTTGACCCTTTCCACTTCTGCATGCAGTTTTGTTTGAATCTCTGTATTGTTACAGTAGAGCCCAGGTGAGCCAGGGCAACCTGTTAAGAACTTCCTGAGCCCTTTGCCCTCGGGAAGCAAAAGCATTGACTTCACCCTTTACTTTAACATAAAACAAGCCAGAATCCTGTCTCCAGGTGGGAGAAGCTCGAGCTGTATCTCTTTGAGAGGTTAACAGCTCCCACAAAGTCCATGGGAGTCAAATAAATACTTGCTAAATTAAAGCCTGGAATTTGGAATTCATTATAAGACATTTGTCATAATGGATTTTTTTAGGTCATTCCTGGGATAGATCTTCTGATTTTCCCATCATGAGAGGGGCAGTAAGGCAGCTCTGAAATTGACTGATTAGCCCAAATCCCAAATTGTCATCATGTGTGATACTGCATATACACACTTTGATGGCAACAAAGCTTGCCCAGGAACACACACACACACACACACACACACACACACACACACACACACACGCATGCATTGCTCTCTTCTCTTTAACATATTTTTTATTTATTACATAGCTTTATGTAATTCTCAGAAGTCAAATCCACATCCATATCTCTGGAAGCATCTACATAAACTGCAAAGCACTGTATAAACACAAGCCAGCATCCTTATTGCCTTTGCGATCATTATCCTCATCATTATTCATAACAATCTGTCATTTTGCCTCCAGTCTCTCCCTATGAATCACCATTTCCTCTCCCAACACGATCTCTGTCCTTGTGGACTTTCAATGCCTTGTACCTGGATATCACAATCCATCTGTAAACATATTTTCCAGCTCTATGAACTGTTTGCCCCCAATCCCTCATGAAAAGGACCATTAGAGCTAGCTTGCTTTACAAAAAGAAAAAAAATGTACTTGTTAAATTTGAAACAATCTAATTCAATTCAGTGTTTACTTAATGAGAGCATAGCATGTATAAATATTAACAGGGGAAGCAAAGATGAATAAAACAGAAGAAAATATCAATAATAAAGTGTGGGACACATAGTAAGTTCCAGGCCAGAGTGAAACACTGTTGTAAAAGTGAAATGGATAAGTAGGTAGATAGATAGATAGATAGATAGATAGATAGATAGATAGATAGATAGATAGAAAAATAGATAGGTAGATAGATAGATAGATAACTGTTAATAACATTCCTATACAAATTGTAATAGCAGAAGACAGAACTCATAGATCAAAGAAAAATTAAAATACTGTACTATGCTCATCAACTTTCCATCACTATAGCAAATTACCTGGCATAATCAATCCAAAAAAGAGGAAAGGTTTGCTTTAGCACACAATTTTTGAAGTCCATAGCTTGTTGTTTTGGAGATTGAGGAGAGACATAATAAGCTAAGAGGCTAAGAGGATAAGATACTCACCTCATGACATCTAACACACAAAAAAAGACAGGCAAAATCAGCAAATGCAAATATGTCATTCAAATGTACATATACCTAATGACCTAAACCTGTCATCTCCCTAGGCTGCAAATTTAAATGTTCTACTTTTCAATAGTGCAGGAATGCATTCCTGCCTTAGCTTGTGGCCTTTTGGGGACATTCATCCAAAGCAAAGAAAGCGCTGAAGAAATTCAACCTAATTTATATTAGATTTGGAAATGTGTGGTGCAAGCAAAGGGATCCAGACACAGCTCTGAAGGAAACTGCTAAACTGTCAAAGAAAGAAGAGACCTGGAGGGGTAGAGGATCTGAAAACTGAACGAGGCTCAAAATCAGAAGAGCTGGACTGTATGCTGACAAGAGAATTAACCAGAAGAGAAAGGAAAGGGCCTGACAGGACACGGGATTCTTCTCATTTCCACTGCAGACTTGTAGATCAGCAGCCTGCTTAAACCCTCCCGTCCTTCACTCACCTGCACTTTAATTATGATATGGATTTTGTATGTATAAGTGCATGCTTATGTGTGCTTGTGCATATGCATGTGTATGTGGTAAAATTAGGGTCCCTGTACTCTGTTTTGTGAGGATGTTTTACAACTTTGCCAAAACCATTATCTTTACATTAAAATGGAACAAAGCCGTTTCACTGCTGACTTGGGTGACTAGTAAAAAGGTTAAAGATGCTAATTTTCCTTGTAGTTTTTTCTCCTTATGTTTCATTTAATATATTGCTATGAGTTACCTCTGAAGACCACTGAAACCAGTCATCTCCCTGGTCCACCTCTACTGGCTATTGTTTGCAGGGAACCAAAGCCAACCAGTCATTCACTTTCTTTTCTGCCTCAAGGCTTGTTTTGAATTCATTCTCTCCTCAATAGACTTTCCCCCTTTGGATCAGATAAAACCTACTTTTGATGAGAGGGACATCAAGAAAAAAATACAAAGGACCGGAAAGATGGCTCAGTGGTTAAGAACACTGACTGCTCTTCCAGAGGTTCTGAGTTCAAATCCCAGCAACCACATGGTGGCTCACAACCATGTAATGGGATCTGATGCCCCCTTCTCGTGTGTCTGAGGACAGCCACAGTGTGCTCATATAAATAAAAATTAATAAAAAAATTTTAAAAAAAAGAAAAAAATACAAACACTGAGCTATTCTTTATACAGTTAGGGACTGAGGAAAGCACACATAAAAAGAGTTGACTGGTATTCCAGTTCGCACCAGTGCCCGGAGCAGAGCATCTGCTCTGGATCCAAACCCACACAGCCCAGACCCCAGATGCAGCTTGACTCCTGAGGGGTTCTGACTCATCCAGGATGACAGAATCAGGATCACAGGGTCACAGGAAGGACAGGCTCCAGTCAGAGACAGAGATAACAAGGTGGCCAAAGGCAAGCACACGGCCATAAGCAAAAAAAACCAATACTTCTTGGGAACATCAGAACCCAATTCTCCCCCCACCTTGAGTACTGAACTCAAATACACCTATAAGGCACAATTCAGATCTAAATTTTCATTTCATAAAGATGATAGAGGACTTTAATAAAGACATAAATAACTCCCTTAAAGAAATACAGGAGAACACAAGTAAACAAGTAGAAGCCCTTAAAGTGGAAACATATAAATCCCTTAATAAAATTCAGGAGAACACAATCAAACAAGTGAAGGAATTGAACAAAACTGTCTATGATCTAAAAATTGAAATAAAAACATTAAAGAAAACACAATAAGAGACTGCCTGGAGACAGAAAACCTAGGCAAGAGAGCAGGAGCCACAGATGCAAACATCACCAACAAAATATAAGAAATAGAAGAGAGGGTTGGGGATTTAGCTCAGTGGTAGAGCGCTTGCCTAGTTCAGTCCCCAGCTCCGAAAAAAAGAACCAAAAAAAAAAAGAAAGAAAGAAAAAAGAAATAGAAGAGAGAATCTCAGGTGTAGAAGATACCATAGAAGGCATCAACACAACAGTCAAGGAAAATACATAAAGTAAAAAGTTCTTAACCCAAAACATTCAAGAAATCCAGGACAGAATGAAAAGACCAAACCTAAGAATAACAGTGAAGATTCCCAACTCAAGGGGCTAGCAACAATCTTCAGCAAAATTATAGAAAACTTCCCTAACCCAAAGAAAGACACGCCCATAAACATACTAGAAGCCTACAGAACTACAAGTAGACGGGACCAGAAAAGAAATTCAACCCATCACATAATAATCAAAACACCAGATGCACAGGACAAAGAAAGAATACTGAAAACTGTAAGGAAAAAAACATCAAGTATAAAGGCAGACCTGTAAGAATTACACCATACTTCTCACCAGACTATAAAAGCCAGAAGATCCTGGGCAGATGTCATACAGACCCTAAGAGAACACAAATGCCAGTCCAGGCTACTTACTATATCCATCAAAACTCTCAATTACCATAGATGGAGGAGCCAAGGTATTAAAAGAAAAAACCAATTTTAAACATTATCTTTCCACTAATCCAGCCCTAAAGAGGATAATAGAAGGAAGAGTCCAAGACAAGGAGGGAAATTACACCCTACATAAAGCAAGAAATTAATTTTCTTGAAACAGACACAAAAGAAGTTAGTGCACACAAACATAATTCTACCTCTAACAACAAAAATGACAGGAAACAATAATCGCTATTCCTTAATATCTCTTATCATCAGTGGGCTCAATTCCCCAATAAAAGATATAGACTAATGGACTGGATATATAAACAAGACACAGCATTTAGCTGCACACAGGGCATGTACCTCAGTAAAAAAAGACAAACACTACCTAAAGCTGGGAAAAAGCTTTCCAAGCAAATGGTCCCAAGAATCAAGCTAGGATAGCCACCATAATATCGAATAAAATCGACTTTCGATCAAAAGTTATCAAAAAAAGATAAGGAAGGACACCACATACTCATCAAAGAAAAAGTCTACAAGGATGAATTCTCAATTCTGAACATCTATGCCCTAAATGCAAACACACAGACATTCATAACAGAAACTTTACTAAAGCTCAAGGCATACATTGCACCACACACAATAATGACAGGAAACTACAATACCCCATTCTCATCAATGGACAGATCATGTAAACAGAAACTAAACAGAGACATAGAAAAACTAACAGAAGTTAGGAACCAAATGATTTAAAAGATATCTATAGAACATTTCATCCTAAAACAAAAGAATATACCTTCTTCTCAGTACCTCATGGTACCCTCTCCAAAATTGACCATATAATTGGTCACAAAACAGGCCGCAATGCATACAAGGAGATTGAAATGATCCCAGGCATCCTATCACACAATCATGGACTAAGCCTGATCTTCAATAACAACAGAAACTAAAGAAAGCCCACATATATATGGAAGCAGATCAATGCTCTACTCAAAGACAGGTTGGTCAAAGAAGAAATAAAGAAATTAAAGACTTTAGAATTTAATGAAAATGAAGGCCCAGCATATCCAAACTTATGAGATACAATGAAAGCAGTGCTAGGAGGAAAATTCATAGCATACCTAACAGCATACTCAAAAGTTCTAGAACAAAAAGAAGCAAATTCACCCAAGAGGAGTAGAATAATAAAACTCAGAGTTGAAATCAGCCAAGTAGAAACAAAGAGGACTATACAAAGAATCAACAAAACCAGGAGCTGGTTCTTTGAGAAAATCAACAAGATAAACAAACTGTTAACCAGATTAACCAGAGGGCACAGAAAGAGTATCCAAATTAGTAAAATCAGAAATGAAAAGGGAGACATAGCAACAGAGTCTGAGGAAATTCAAAAAATAATCAGATCTACTATAAAAACCTATACTCAACAAAACTAGAAAGTCTGGAGAAAATGGACAATTTTCTAGACCGATACCAGGTACCAAAGTTAAATCAGGATCAGATAAACCATCTAAACAATCTCATGTCCCTAAAGAAATAGAAGCAGTCATTAAAAGTCTCTCAATGTATAAAAGCCTAACACCAGATGGGTTTAGTGCAGAATTCTATCAGACCTTCATAAAAGACCTAATATCAATACTCATCAAACTATTCCACAAAATAGAAACAGAAGGAACACTACACAATTTGTTCTTTGAAGCCACAATTACACTTATACCCAAACTACACAAAGACCTTACAAAGAAAGAGAACTTCGGACCAATTTTCCTAATGATTATCAATACAAAAATACTGAATAAAATTCTTGCAAACCAATCTAAGAACACAAAAATCGATGATTAACCATGATCAGGTAGGCTTCAGCCCTGGGATGCAAGGATGGTTCAATATATGGAAATACATCAATATAATCCACTATATAAGCAAACTCAAAGAAAAAAACATGATAATCTCATTAGATGCCGAGAAAGCATTTGACAACCACTTCATGGTAACAGTATTGGAAATATTAGGAATTCAAGGCCAATACTTAAAAGTAGTAAAAACAATATACAGCAAACCAGTAGACAACATCAAACTAAATGGAGACAAATTGAAGAAATCACACAAAAATCAGGGACTAGACAAGGCTTCCCACTCTCTCCCTACCTATTCAATATACTGTCCATGTGTGCATGAGTGTGTGTGTGTGTGTGTGTGTGTGTGTACTTAAAAGCTCAACCTCAGAAATGCTCTGGGACTGCACTAGGGTCTATAATAACCAGTGTAGTCCTGGCTAGTTAATAAAGACTTTCTAATGGCTTGAACCCATATTGCAGTTCTTGCATACATACAAACAGTTTCAGAAAATGGATTCTGGCATGTCCAGAGTCCACCCTTCCACTCACGAGAAGACAACATATATCTCACCTGTTTCTGAGTTTATGATAGCCAAAGTAATTTCATGTAGTAAATACTTCCTAAGTCTTCTTACTATTAACATTATTAGTATTTCTTCTTCCACTCAGCATTCTTTTTATAATATCTACCAGCAATAGTGTGCACATCTAGGTTTTGGCTTCTGAGCAATTCATGGTACCACACAGAGTTCCCTTTGTTCATTTATACATGATACCATTACAGCCCTTACCATGTTATATAACTCAAATTACTACCCTGCTTATATTTCATTGTGGACTTCAACAAAATCATGGAAAACTTTACCAACCTAAAGAAAGAGATGGCCATAAATGTTCAAAAAGCCTATAGTACACCAAATAGATTGAACCAGAAGAGTAAATCCTCTTGTCGCATAATAATCAAAACACAAAATTTACAAAACAAAGAAAAAATATTAAAAGCTGCAAGGAAAAAAGGCCATGTAACATATAAAAAAAATCAGACCTAGCAGAATTACACCAGACTTTTCAACAGAGACACTAAAAGCCAGGAGATCCCGGACAGAGGTCATGCAGACCCTAAGAGAACACAAATGCAAGCCTAGGCTACTATACCCAGCAAAACTCTCAATCAATGTAGGTGGAGAAACCAAAATATCCCAGAGCAAAACCAAATTCAAACAGTATCTATCAACCAATCCAGACCTACAGAGTATCCTAGAAGGAAAACTCCAATACAAGGAAGGTATCTACACACACACACACACACACACACACACACACACACACACACACTATATATATATATATATATATATATATATATATATATAATCTCACAACACAGCCAAAATGAGAGAATCACATGCACATGATGTCACCTATGAAAACAGAAACTAACAATCATCTGTCTTTAATATCTCTCAATATAAACAAACTCAACTCCCCAATAACAAGACACAAGGTAACAGACTGGATATGCAAACAAGATCCAGGATTTTGCTGCTTACAAGAAACAGACCTCAATACCAAATACAGACACTCCTTCAGAGAAAAAGGCTTGAACAAGGACAGGAGTAACAACTGGACTATTAAAAATGATTAAAGAACAATGAAAATGAATAAATAAATAAATAAATAAATAAATAAATAAATAATAGAAAAAAATTAACCGAGAACCAGAGAAGTCTTAAAATTGGAATTGGATCAAGCAAAAAAAGCAAGGATTTTCAGCTTTGCTTCTAAGCTAATCAACCAAATAACTTAGGCTAACTCTGCCCTTCTCTATACCAACCATTTGTCATACTACACATATATTTACTAGTTATCCATATTGATAAAAATAAATGTCAATTTTTAAATAATAAAGTCTATTTCTCTTCTCATGACTTGTGCTTTTCAGATTTGCTCTATGGAATCTCATGTGTGTGCCCAGCACATATACCCATGTGCATGCAGAGAACGGAGATCAACACTCAGTGCTCTTCATCAGTCTGCATCTGGCATATTTGAGACAGCCTCTCACTGGCTGTGGAGCTCTCATGGCTACACTAGCTGGCCAGTGAGCAACTTACCATACCATGTCACTCCCCAGAGTCTGTGCTAGGGCTGTGCTAGGGTAATAAATGCACATGAGCACTTCCAGCGTTTTGACATGGGTGCTGGCAATCTGAACCCACTCATGCTCAGGCAGGGCCATTTCCCCAGCCCCTCTCTAGGAAATCTTTCTTCTTATTCTTCAGACACAAAACTAGTTCCCTATAAGAAACTTTGTTAATTACTAGGCAGTATTACGTTAGATCAATATTTGAGTTTTCTTTAAGGACTGATCAGGTTTTTGCAAACTATTTACCAAGTAAGCTACCCTTTCTTTGGGTAGAATGGTAATTTTGAAACACCATATGGTCAAATGCTGGCTGTGGAACACTTAGAAAGCCATTATAATGCTCTATTTTATTCTCTGTCTCTGTCTCTGTCTCTGTCTCTGTCTCTGTCTCTCTCTCTCTGCCTCTTTCTCTCTGTCTCTCTGTCTCTCTGTCTCTCTGTCTCTCTCTCTCTCTCTCTCTCTCTCTCTCTCACACACACACACACACACACACACACACACACACACCCCACGTCACTGTGTTCTTGAGGTCAGCATATGTCCACATATGATAACCTCATCTTAAATCAATGTTGACATTTGATTCAGTATGTTCACAGAGGAAAATAAATGAAAGCGTATATTCATGTTAGCTTCTTACCCACCCAGAAACTGGCATGCAGATGTAAAGAAAATACCTACACAAAGCCCCTTGCACTCTCTCCTTGGATCCCAGCTCCCAGAAATGCCCTTCACTTCTCCCTGTGCCAGAACTTGCCTTGGAAAGCAGCCTTGGCTTTCTTTTCTCCCAGATAAAATTGTTTCTGCCTTCTCCACCTTGCAAGAATTTTATTTATTCAACAAATTTGGAGCAACGGTTGCGCATTAAGCGATGTAGAAAGTACCAGCTAAATTGTGCCAACAACACACAGTGAACAACCCAGACAGGGTCAGAGCCAGCACACCTACAGGAAGACGCTAATTAAACAGCGAATCAATTGTGTCCCAGAGCTGCAGACTAAGGGGAGTGTAGTGAAGGAAAGGAATGAGGCTTCCTATGAGGAGGCAGCGGAAGAGGGAAGGAACCACATAGTTCAGATGTATTTGACATAGACTTTAAGGCGTGAGACAATGCGGGAGGGTCTATATGAGGAATAAGAGTCAATAGAAGAAGCAAAGTCAGAGCAGCAACATGAGAAGAGTCTGAAGGAGAAACTATATCTTGGGCATGGAATACATGAACAGGGATTCTACTCCTTGCCAGAAATGTTTTATGTCATTGATCATAGGCCAACTATTTCAAGTCTTGAAAACATCTAAAAAATTTTTTTAAATAAAATTTTAGATCTGCGTTTTAGGATTTTTTTAGAGGACTTCTTAAGTATATTTCTAAAAATTATTCCAAATGATTATTAGAATACCTATATAATTAGAAGTACAAAATTAGGAGACAAAAAGGCAGTTCTCCTTCCTCTTAAGATGTACACAGTCTCTAGAAACACAAACTAAAGGTACACATGGGCTGGACGTAGGCCTCCTGCACATATGTAGCAGATGTGCTGCCTCATCTTCATGCAGGTCCCCCAACTACTGTAGCAGAGGGGCTGTCCCTGACTCTATTGTTGCCTGTTTCTCTAACAGGGCTGCCTTGGCTGGCCTCGGTGGGAGAGAATATGCCTAGTTCTGTACCAACTTATTGTACCCGAGTGGGTGTTACCTGACATGGGGCTCCTTCTTCTCAGAGGAAAAAGGGAGGGTGCTGGGAAAGGGGCTGTACAAGGGGAGACTGAGAAGCGACTCTGGGCTGGAGAGATGACTAAGGAGTTATAAGTACTTACTAAACAAAGATGATGATTCTGATCCCAGCACCCCCTGAGGGCAGCCCACAATTACCTATATCTCTACTTTCAGGGGTTCCATCAGCCTCTTCTCATCTCTATGGGCACCTGCACATATAACATACACACACACATGTACACACACGTGCACATGCACACACACATACACACACAGATGTACACATACGTGTGCACACATACACACATGTACACACACACAGACACACACACACACACACACACACACACACACCTAAAATGAAAATAGATTTTTTACAATATAGAATGGTCACAACCATTCTAATTAATAGTATGAGAAATTCAATATATAAAACCATAATCTTCCTTATGTCTATCAAACAGACATGGATATGAAACAACCAACGAGACAGACTTAGAAAACATGAGATGTTGTCTCAGGAGAATAGAGAAGTCGAGTTTTTTGCCTTTGACCAAGCATAGAAAAAAAGAAAAATAAAAGATGCCAACCACAGAAGTTAAAAAAGACACAACTAAATTTTAATGTACTTTTTGAGAATTTTGTACTGTACATAATGATCTGATAAACTCCAACCAGAACTCCTTGCCATCCAGTATCTCCATATCTTCCAATATCTTTTACCTCCAAACTTCAGGAACATTTTCGTAGACCTATTGAGTCTATTTAAAGTGCTAAGCAATACTTGGGTGTGGGGAGATATACATACACACACACACACACACACACACACACACACACACACACACACACACACACCATCTCTTTCCCAGAAGCCACCAATTGCCAAAAGTTCATCAGCTTGGGGTCAGACTGCTTCATGAGTCTGTCCTGCCCATGTTTGAATTTTGGGCTCTATAATCTTGAATAGAACTTGTACACGTAGTCGCACCTGCTATAAATTCATGTATGAATGACATGTCTAAAAGCACTGTTTCCTGGGAATCTCCTGACTCTTACCTTCTTCCTTTACCTTCTTCAGTAATGGTTTACAAACCTTGGAGGTCAGGAGTGTGGTTATAGTCAATAACTGTGTGCTCATATGACAGCTTACTTCCCTAAATTCTTAGTTTCAAACATATGAGCAATCTGTACACAAACATTCACAATTTAATACCACATTCCAGCTGTATCCAAGAATGGGCAGATGACACAGAAGTCCCTTTCTGAGGATGGGCACAATGGTGACAACCTCTTATAAAATTAAAATAAACAAAACAAGCTATATATAAACTGAGTTTATGTAAAACTTCTGTTTCTTAAAAATAAAGCCCTAGAACCAATATTTTCATTCCACATGAATGACCTTTGGTAGAGAGTTAAAATCAAATATCATATGATGCTGGAACAAGCATTCTACAAAACTGGACCCAGACATGACTAAAGTGAAGAGACAACTAGACAGAATGTATAGAATGTATGACTAAGACAAGTCAGACAAATGAAGAAGACTAATGGATAGAATAGCTAATATGCAATTATAATAACCCTAGACATACCATAAATTTGAAATCAATTCCAAAGAAAACTTCAGGTCAGTACAATTTCAGGGAATGAAATCAAAGTTTAAGGAAAGAATATAATTTTAGATAATTCTCTTAGAAAGTAAACAGTAAAACCATACCTGACAATCCATTAGATCAACATATATTTATTACCAACAGTGGAACATGCATACTTTACTAAAAAATAAACTATAGATGAAATAGTTCATAAATGAGGATGCAATAAATCTTCAAATTTATTCAAAATTATTACTACTGAAATCAAGCTACATAAAGAATAATGCATCACAGTCTGGGCATCTGCTGAGAAGACAAATTTAGTTCCACAATCTCTAAAAATACTTAATTTAGATAACTATATTAACATTCTAGGGAACACAGAAGAATAAGCAGTATTGATGAAAAAAAGAACATTTGACAAAATTAAAAACTCATTCATAACAAAATATTCTCAACCAGACACAGAAGGAAACCTCCTTCTATGTAAAATATGTAATATATGTAAAATAACTATTAACATAGAGATTGTAGGAAAATACTGAATAAAATTGTGTAAAACCAGAAAAAAAACAAAACAAGACAACAAACAAAACAAACAGAAAGCAAACAAGCAAAAAAATAAAAAAACCCACAAAAAAACCCAGGCTGATTGACTCTAGTCACATAAAGCCAGAGTCAATGTCAATGTGTTCGTATGTGAACTAACAGAAAAGACTGTCAGGGACTGCATGACTGTTATTTAGAAAAGCCCCGGGCATCTACAATAACGCTACCAGAGTAAGAACAGAACCCAGCGATATGACAGATGCGATGGAAAGCCCAACATCTGAAAACCAAATATGTTTTCATGTTATATATAACAATAGCTAAAAACTCAAACTTTAATCAATACCACACCAATTACACCATGGCAACTGATAAAGAAGAAAAGCTGTGAAATGGCTTGGAGATAGGGAGTGTGACATATTCATAGCCCCACTCTGAAAGTGAATTTTGTCAGGGGGAACATAAAATTATCGACTTTAGAGTCTCCACTCGCACTGTGTTGTTAATGAATTAGAAAATGCACACAGTCAACATGTCATTTCTTTTCTGATTAATCATTCAATTAAATGTAATCAAAAATCAACACGCCAGCAAACTTTTCTGAAAAAAATCAACAAGCTAATTTCAATATTTTATCAAGCTGCCACATCAAAAATAATTTTGAAGAATAAAGGGATAGGCTAAACATTACCTGTATGAAAGCCATGTTGTGCCAGCAGCATTCAAGAACCCCAATGACCACCAACAGCCATTTCCAACACAATCACATTTATTACAACTCAGGCTTGGGCCGTCCTCCAACCCAGCCTTGACACAGCATGATAGGAAGGTGGAACAGCCTCAAACCCTCAGCAGGGCAAGGTTTTAGGGGAAATGGGAGAAAGTGTGTGTGTTAGGAGAAGGGGGCAGCCTGGCAAGTATCTAATAGAAATCTAATAGAATGACCATCACCACTGTAAGCCCACAGTTGGACGTTCTGAAGCAAGACCGTAAACAATTACAAATGGTCTCAAAGTACATCTGAAACAATGAGGCTAATCTTTGATTAGTTAGGAAGTAGACACTGTTAGTAGGAACTAGCTAGGGAGTAACTCTGGGGTATGGACGAAGGACAAGCCATGAGGTCTTTTCTGGTACTTGGGTGTAGCTTGGGTCCTGCCACAGGTCAAGTTCTCTGGCTTTTGTTTTTCTTTTAAGATGGAGCCTGGTCCCAAGGTAGAGTAGGTTTGGCCTCTCGGTCACACTCAACGAAAAACATTGTATTGGTGTGAGAATAAATGTAGAAGTCAGTAAACCAAGTCATAGAGGTCAGAAACAGACCAACTCAATAAAATATGTAAAGGATTCGGACAGACACTCCACTGAAGTATGGAGACCGGATATGTAGTTCACTAGTAGAGCATTTGCCTACCTGGGTTCAATCTCCAGCACTAAAAAAAAATTCTCCAAAACAGTAAAACACACACGCACACACACACACACACACACACACACACACACACACACACACACACACACACACACACACACCCCGTGGGTGCATATATACATTTATATGATTTGGAAGAAAATAAAAGCATAAAGATAAAACGTTGTATTATTAGTCATCAGTGGAATGAAGCTTAAGAATTGTGGTTTGGTAATCTACCTCACTGCTGGGTGTAGGAACTCCACAGGATAGATGAGACTGTATTTACCCTATGCCCCACCGCTATTGGGTGAGGTGCTCACAGGAAACACTGCTACACTGTTCAGGGGAGAGGAAAATAACCTAAGATGTGAGAGATCGAAGCTGGGGTTCCCTGACTCCTGAGTGCCCAGTCACCACCGAAAATCACGTAGAGAAGTCAAGAATGGAGTGCTCAAAGTTCATGGGCCTTCAATGAGGAGCCCAGGGCCAGGGGTTCCCAGGCTTCTGGACATCCCGGGGAGTAGCAGGGAGCTGGGAACAGAATTAGGAGCAGAGTTGGGAACAGAGTTGGATTCACAGGCTCCAGGGGAGGCCGGGGACGGGAGGGGGTGAGGGTTCATTCTGGCTTAGCACATCAACGATTGTCTGGGAATATCTGGAGAAGACTTAGACAGGGAGGCTCTATAAATGAAGGCCTCCGTGCTCCCCATGGTGGTTCTTGATGAAAGAGACAGTCCTTGTTTCCAAACTGTTTATTGTTTATCATGGAAAAGGGGTGCATACAATCTCCTCAGGAGTGTGGTCAGGTAATGGTCCGAAGCAGGTGAAACTCCTACTATCCTCTCAGGTTGCGGGGGCTTCCAACCCACTCAACTTTATCAGGTTTCTTGACACGGCCCACAAGGGCTTATTGAACCAGTTGATTGTTCAGAGGATTGAAATTCAGAGTGAGTTTGTACAGAGATTGTAAAAATATTAACATCAGTTGTAAAATTTTGACTTATCTACATAGACATAACATTTTCGTTACTATTATGTAAATTTCCTCAAGTTCCATATCCATTTGGCTTTGCCAAGAGAGTTCATCCCGAGGCTGTCAGCCCCTGCTTGTCTCGGAAGGTTTAAGTCAGATGATGTGTCTGGACAAAGGCAGCAATGCTGTCTTTTCCCTTTTGTAGAGACAAACCTGCGGAGTCATCACAACAGGGGAGCAGAACCCCAGCAGGGGGTATCTGTACAGAGTGGGTAATGAATATGTTAAGCCTCTACCAGTGTGTTTGGGAGCACAATGGCTGTGTGTTGTTATGGTCTTGGAGAAAAGTCTAGGAAGAGTGAGGAATTTAGTCCTGGAAGGCAACCTTTAAGTGGGGAGTTACCTGTGTCGTACAGAGGGAAGCAGAGGGAAGAGCTGAGGGTTTATCTGCTTTTGATGGCCGCGGAAGGAAATATCACGTTAATTATGTATTTGGGATAGGTTTGTCTGTAAAGGGTGACTGGTCGTTAATTAAGGATTAAACGATGGTTATTAATGTACTTAGTTTGACCTGTGGGAGTAGATTTAAAAAGTTTTTAAAAATGTAGAACAATTTTAGGTTAGAAAGCCCGAATATTGTTTCAGGTGTTCCTGTTAGGGGAAAAAATAAACATTTAAATAAAGAAGTATAAAATTTGGGGTTAAAATGCACAAAAATTGTTTTAGGTGTTCCTGCTGGGGAAAAGAACAAATATTTAAAAGGTTTCTTGGTGTTTTGTGTTGTGTTTTGTTTTCTCAAATTCTCAGCAGCCAGATTTTATATATTGTCTTTGCTGGGCAGGCTCTTTTCACCTAACTGTAGGGAGAGGGACCTGCTCTGCCATGCTGCTGTGGCTGTCTGTTCTAGCAGGGAGCCCATGCTTTCCTTGGTTGGTATTGCTAGAAGGTGAGGTGGAGAGGGTGTGATTTTTCACACACCCTAAAAGTAGTGTGGAAAGAGAAGCATAAGAATTTGTTGGCACATTATCAACAGGGCCGGCGTGGGCGAGGAGCAGGGAGGAGTGAGTGGGGATCGGAGCTTTTGCTAATGGTCTGTTGGACTTGGATGGATTTGACTGGAGGTCAGTGCAGTAGCTTCACCCAAAAACAGAAGTGGGAAGAAGACACAGTGTCTCTGTCTTCAGAGTGGGAAGATCTGGGTCTTCTGAACTAGTGCCAGGGTTACACACTGTCTTTCTTTAATCTGGAGTTCCAGTGCGGGTCTGCATGGGTCAGCAGCTGGGGTGTGTGTCAGCTAAGTATGTCCCTAGTGCCAGATGTGGTTCCACTTTCAGCCTCCCACTGGGGCGAAGGACCACTACTTGGGCAGGAGAAGTAGGAGACACTAGACTGCATTTACTCTATGCCCACTGTCAGGTGATGGGCCATGGAAAGTGCCAATACAAGGCTCTGGAAGTGGGAGAATGCAGTCTTGGGTGGGGGCCTCAGCATGAGTGAGAAACTGCAGGGTTGAGTCCAAAACTTGGGGTCCTAAGCATCCCTTTGTCACTGGAAACCTTATGAAGTTGGGAAAGAAGGGGGTTCATGGACTGAGGAAAACGACAAACCTAGGGTTGGAGAATGGGGAACTCCAGCTTAGCTCAGCGGTCTGGGAGCAAAGGAGGGCCTTCTGCAGGAGACTTCAATGGTGCAGCTTTGTAGACAAAGTTTTCCTCCATGATACCTATGGCAGTTCTTGGTGAAAGAGTTGTTTCTTGGTTCCAAAATGTTCATTGATTGCTCATTGTGGAAAGGGGATGCATACCATCTCCTCAAGGTGGACCAAAGATTAAATACCTTTTACAGGAAGGAATTTCCAGAAAGGGAAGCTTATTGGCTAAACCCTCAGGGCCTCCAGATACCTCATTAGCATGTAGAACTCTGTTCTGGTCTACGTGACCATAGGTCACATTCCTATGTATGGAGTTTGGGCACATGACAAGTGTCTGGTTGGAAGCAGGTGAAGTTCCTAACATCTTCTCAGGTTCTAGGGCTTCCAACCTGCTCAGTCTCACCAAGTTTCCTGGCATGGTCCACTGCCTCATAAAAACTCAGAATGAAATCTGACTATACATCCATCACAAATGCTAAAATTGAAAAAAAAATGCTATTCCTAATTGCTAGGAATAATACAAACAATATTACAACTTTATAAAATACTCTGGCACTTTCATGTAATAAAACACTTGCTGCTAGTTATCAAAAAGAAATGAAATACACTCAAATAAAGACCTCTACCTATCTTAATAACTGTTATTTGTCAAAACTTTCCCTGGGGAGACGTAATACACATCAACTCACTCCAGATAAGAAATCTACAACATAGCAAAGCACCAACACCCCCAAACTTGAAGAAACAATGAGCTTTATTGAAATTATTTATGAGTATTGGTGAGGGGTTACTTAAAGGGGCAGAAATGACTCGAAGACAGCTGCATCATCAAGGCCTACCACAGAATGGGTAACAACTCACAAAAATTAGGAACCTGGAATGCATAGCACAGCCTACAGGCAGGTCAAAGGCTAAAGGGTGCCCTTTTCAGGTGCCTCCATGTATCTAAACATTTTCTGAGAAGACTGGTTTTTGCTTCTTTTAGGCAACTGGTCTGATCTGGGGCCTTCATTGCAGCTTGGCTTCCTTCTGTCTGAGAAGAACTCAGCTTTTTTGTTGGGTTTTATTTTTTGTTTTGTTTTGTTTTGTTTTGTTTGTTTTGATTTCTTTCTTTCTTCTTGTTGTTGGCTTGGTTGGTTCCTTTGGCTTAATCTGGCAGGGAGAGTCTTATTGAACTAGTGAATCTGGTTAGTTTCAGAGACTTCCTGAAACTATTTTGAGTTGTTTAACTTCCTGTTTATTGAGTTTCCTACAGGACAGGATATTTTGATTCTTGGAGGAGACTGTTACACAACAATAACATTCATTTCTCATAGCCAAAAGCTTGAAAATAGCTGAATGTCCATAGCTGGTGAGTGAGTAAATAACTTCTGATCTAACAACAGAAGAGAATAATCTCTATCAACATAATATATATACATATATGTATGTATGTATGTATGTATGTATGTATTACCATGAGCAAGTCTCAGCTAATATTCTAATGGAAAGAAGTCGCACTTGAAAGGCTGAGTACTCCATGATTTCTTTTATATGTCACTAAAAGAAAAGCTAAGGAAAGCTCATAAACACGTGTTTGGCAGAAAGAAGAGATGAGAAAATTAACCATAGAACCCCATGAATGAAATCCTCAGTGTAACAAATGGATTCTAGTTTTTGATTAGACCAAAGGTTACACAACCACATACAAATTCACTGTTGGGCCTGGTTGTAACCCATATAGAGCCCTTGAATAGTTTGTGCAAGACCATAGGTGGGTTCAGTCCTCAAAAGCAAAGACAAGGAAAGAGAACACTGATTGTTATAGGAAGGTGAGTTTTAAGGTCTTTAAGAATCTATAGAAATGATGAATAGAAGAGCCTCTGTATCATGGAGTTTGCAATTTAGTCTGGAAGATAAATGATACAACCATAAAGTATAGTGTTAAATGTAGTGTTTCTCTAAAGATTTGATTCAATATGAGTTTGTGAAGCCATACTGTGTGTCAAGATTGTTTGGGCCTGTAGGATAGATCAGGAGAAGAAATAAGTGTTTCTTACTTTAAAAAAGTTTATATTGTACTAAGGGTATAGTGACAATATCTAAGCACTCGATTCATAAGAAATTAAGGAAATTAAGTAATTAGTACCAGTTAAAATGGAAAAACAGAGATAAAGGATATGGTGGGGTTAGAGGTCTTCTCAGTTCTGAAGCAGGTGATAAAACACTGAGAAAGTTACACGTGAGTAAAAGCTTAGAGAAAGTGATGGAGGGACTCATGTTAATCGTGAGGACCATGTTCCATCACACGCAGAAGGGGACGACCTGGACATATGAGGTGAGAGTGGAAAATGTGTTTCAGGAGTGAACAGCAAGTTTGTCTAGAACAGAAAGTGTAAGGTAAGAGGAGTAGGAAATGAAATCAGAAAAGGAGTAGAAAGCATTATCCTGAAGATCTTTATAGGGCACTGAAATGGCATTGATTCTTCCTCTAAGCCAAGTGGGAGACACTGAGTTGTTTTCTGCTGTACATAGCCCTACTACCTAACAATTTGCTAAATTTCTACAATTCACAGAATTAAAATACAACATCAAACATCTGGAAGTAAAAGTAACACTAAATTGATAAATCAATGAGCTAGTCTGTTTTAGTTAGTATCGTATTATAAATAGTTGAATGGTCACAGCACGACTTAAGGATAACATTTAATTGGGGCTAGCTTATAGGTTCAGTGAGTTAGTCCATTGTCATCATGGAAGGAAGCATGGTTCCACATAGGCAAACATGGTGCAGAGGACCTGAAAGTTTGACATCTGTTTCAGCAGACAGCTGAAAGAGAGTGATGTTGTGCTTGGCTTGAGCTTCTGAAACCCCAAAGCCCACTTACAGTGATGCACTTCCTTCAATTAGACCACACCTCCCGATGACAGCTCCCAAGCATTCAAATAGATGAGCTTAGGGAAGGCCAGTCTCATTCAAAGCACCACGAAGTATGTTAAAGAGTTTTGAGAGATTGGATGTGACTCACCTTAAGTTCATAACACAAGGGAGATTTATTTTTTTAAAGATTTATTCATTTATTATATATAAGTACACTGTAGCTGTCTTCAGACACACCAGAAGAGGACATCGGTTCTCTTTACAGATGGTTGTGAGCCACCATGTGGTTGCTGGGATTTGAACTCAGGACCTCTGGAAGAGTAGTCGGGTGCTCTTAACCGCTGAGCCATCTCTCCAGCCCACAAGGGAGATTTATTTGCCCCAGGGAGACAAAAGGTAGACAATAAAAGACAAAGATAGAATATAGAGGATGAGGAAGAAGAGCAAAGGAACAAGAAATTAGAGGCAAAGATATTTGTCACACTGGGAACAAAGAACTGCCTTTGGTTAGGTAGGCAGGAGACAGACATGACCCATAGGCAAATGGTCATTTATAAAGGTAATGGGGGAAACATCATATTAGGATGAGATGTTTAATTTTAATTGGGAATGTTAATTGGGTGAATAAAAAGGGGCTTTTGATCGCAGAGCTTCAATAGTTTGATAGCTGGACCTTGAGAGCTAACTTTAGGAAAGTAATCTAATGTTTTTGTAGCAAGGCTGAGAGAGGGTTGGGGATTTAGCTCAGTGGTAGAGCACTTGCCTTGCAAGCACAAGGCCCTGGGTTCGGTCCTCAGCTCCGAAAAAAAAAAAAGAAAGAAAGAAAAAAAAAGGCTGAAAGAATGCAGAAGGACGACTAGGCCTGCCCCAGCCATGTTTGCCAGGGTTGGCCAGCATCCTCTCAGATATAGACAGTTAAAAATTGACACTTGTATATGCTTTCGAAACCTTTAAGAACTAATAAAATATTCTCGGGAATAAATATAAATTGAAAGAAATCGTAACTGACCCTTGAGTTTCTCCATAATTAAGAGATAAAGACTAAAACCATGCGTTTGAGAGGAGATGAAAATCAGAAGATTGTAGTGACATCTTTGAATATAATGAATTAAGTCGTTGATATAATGTGTTACCTAAATAACTTTTGTTTTTCTTTCTTTGATGCACTAAATGTCAGAATGTTTGCATAGTGATAGGAATGATCTTTGTGAGAGAGAAATTGATATAAGGGAGATAAAAGAAGATACTATTGAGGCAATGTCCTTGATAGACAAGAAACATGGTCGCTAGTACATTAACATTAGTCATTAACTAGTTACTGACTAATTTAGCTACTAATTAGGTCTAGGCGAATGGAAGCATTGTTCACACATGCTGTTGCTATAGATGCTGAGCACCTCTATAAAAACCACCCTGAGACTCTGTGAGTTTTCCTTTTGATTTACTACAGGTTCAGTGAAGATACAAAGTCACAATGAAACACAGCATGGTCTGGGTGGTCCGGGAAACTGTCAAACAGAAGATATCCTAGGAATGCATAACATTGGGAGAATAAGTTGCCAGAGGTAACCACTCTGTTTATGTGGATTCATTTGAAAGTTATGAGCTAGTTTGAAACTTTGACTAAACTTGTTCAGCTCCTGTATGGAAGAGTAACCTATAGGGTCCCATATAAAACAATGTGTCTGGCAAGTCCCAGAACCCAAGATAAACACAACCTGGACACCACAATTCCCAAAATAAACATAAAAGAATGAACAAAAATCCTTCATCAAAAGAAATATGGTAGCACCGAAAAGGTCTCTGAAAAGGCCCCAAGCTAAGAAGTATTTTAGTTTAAGAAAATGAAACAGCATGGCTCGGCTCGACTGTAAGGAAGAGAGTTGAACCCCATTGCTTAAGGGAAGAGGGACAGTGGGTTCTAAAATGCAGTTAGATGGGAGATGTGGTATTGTGCTACAGAGAACAAATTGATATATATTCCATTACTAAGGGAAGGAAAGGTTTTGAAAAGAATTTACCAAAGGGGGGGGGGTAGGGTTAATGTACTTTTTTTAATGAATAGAATTCTCAAAATAATAAAAAAAAGTAGACAGAGTTTAACCTTAGCCTGCTAAATCTTCTATGAACAATCGACAAAAAGCTAGAAAATTTATCCAACCTCCTCTACAGCCAGGGCCAAAAATAATCTCAGTAGCAGACCATTTGCCTGTTTGTGCAACAGCCTAGAGTCAATCACCAGAATACCCCCACCCCACCCCACTCCACCGCACGAGAGAGAGAGAGAGAGAGAGAGAGAGAGAGAGAGAGAGAGGGGGGGGGGGGGGAGAGAGAGAGAGAGAGAGAGAGAGAGAGAGAGAGAGAGAGAGAGAGAGAGAGAGCTTTCCTGAGCCTTTTCTGCCCTTCCTTTTCAGGTCCTTCAAGAGCCTACTGTGGCTCCAAGCCTTTGTCGGAACTACTGTTATTGAGTATCTTCTGACACACAAAATCAGACTCTGAGAATAAACTCACTACTGGAAGGTAGTACTGTTCATGTAGGGCTCTGGTGCCTGGCGGCTCTTCCACAGAGATCTCTCACCCGGCTAGGTGTGTGGGTTCGGGTAAGGAGGAGAGAACTCGGGCAGGGACCGGGAACAGCTTTCTCTGCCCTGCAGCTGCCAGTCCTTCTTTGCGCCACTGCTACCTGGGTTGCTCCGGCCAGGCTGAGCCAACAGAAGACTGACTAGCTCTGTGGAGGCGGGGAGGGGGGGGGAGGTGCAGGGGAGCTTCTGGTGACGATTTCAAGAGAGCAGATCTCTTCCCCAAGCGGTGGTATTACAGGTCTTATGACAGAAGCTCTCAGACGATGGAATAATTCCTGCACACTTTTAATTTTTAACATGACTCTTAAATACAGTTTTTGGATGGGTCAGTGTCTAACAGTAGGTACTTCCTATTGGTTTGGCTTGAGAGTGTGGAAAGACCTCATCTACATATTTGGGGGCATGGTCCTGCTTTTATGTCCGATCTGTCTTGAGCCTACGTGACCTGTGGTCACATCCTCACCTGTGGAGAAGGGGCTTGAGGTGTTATCTTGAGCCTATGTAACCTGTGGTCATGTCCTCACCTGTGGAGGAGGGGCTTGGGGCATTCCCCTATATGACTGGTCTGCCTCAAACCTCTCTACAGGGTGCTGTGG